>NC_073308.1:57899574-58273982 GCF_027595985.1 Sorex araneus | reverse complement strand
ACTTCAAAAGAAACAGTGACTAAAATTAGAGAGAGCCCACAGAATGGGAAAGAATATTTACCCGATACCATCTGATAAGGGATTAATATCCAGAATATACAAGACACTAGTAGAATTGTACAAGAAAAAACCTCCAACAGCATCAAAAACTGGGGGGAAGAAATGAACAGAAGTTTTCTCAAGAAAGAAATACAATGGTCAAAAGGCACATGAAAAAAAATGCTCCACATTGCTAATCATCAGGGAGATACAAATCAAAACAACAATGAGATATCATCTCACACCACAGAGACTGGCACAGGTTCAAAAGAACAAAAGCAACCAATGCTGGCGTGAATGTAAAGAAAAAGGGACACTCTTTCATTGTTGGTGGGAATGCGGACTGTCCACCTTTTCTGGAAAACAATATGGACATTCCTTCAAAAACTAGAAATTGAGCTTCCATATGACCCCACAATACCACTTCTGGGAATATATACTGAGGGTGCAAAAAAGCACAGGAGAAATGACATCTGTACCTATATGTTCAATGCAGCACTGTTCACAATAGTCCCTCCCTCTCCCTCCCTCCCTCCCTCCCTCCCTTCCTCCTCCCTCCCTCCCTCCTTCCTCCTTCCTCTCTCCCTCCCTTCCTTCCTTCCTTCCTCCCTCCCTCCTTCCCTCCCTCCCTCCCTTCCTCCCTCCCTCCCTCCCTCCCTCCCTCCCTTCCTTCCTTCCTTCCTTCCTTCCTTCCTTCCTTCCTTCCTTCCTTCCTTCCTTCCTTCCTTCCTTCCTTCCTTCCTTCCTTCCTTCCTTCCTCCCTTCCTCCCTCCTTCCCTCCCTCCCTCCCTCCCTCCCTCCCTCCCTCCCTCCCTCCCTCCCTCCCTCCCTCCCTCCCTCCCTTCCTTCCTTCCTTCCTTCCTTCCTTCCTTCCTTCCTTCCTTCCTTCCTTCCTCCCTCCCTCCCTCCCTCCCTCCCTTCCTCCCTTCCTTCCTTCCTTCCTCCCTCCCTCCCTCCCTCCCTCCCTCCCTCCCTCCCTCCCTCCTTCCTTCCCTCCTTCCTTCCTTCCTTCCTTCCTTCCTTCCTTCCTTCCTTCCTTCCTTCCTTCCTTCCTTCCTTCCTTCCTTCCTTCCTTCCTTCCTTCCTTCTTCCCTCCCTCTCTCCCTTCCTTCCTTCCCCCCTCCCTCCTTCCGTCCCTTCCTGACTTCCTTTCTTGGGGGTGGGGTGGGGAAGGAATCACACCCATCAGTGCTCAGGACTTATTCCCTGACTCTGCTCAGAGATCACTCCCAGGGTGTTCTGGTTGACTATTTGGAGTTTCGAGGATTCAAAACAAGGCCAGTTGTATACAAGGTAAAGCACCTTATCTCCTGTATTACCTCTTCAGCCTTACATTTTTTGTTCTTGATAGAAAAAGCTAGAGAAGGAAGTACCTAGTAACTTCAGTGGTACCAATTGAATACCATAGCACGGGTTTCTGGAAGTTTCTTCCCACTCTCCAACATTGTCTCTTTGCACAAAACATACCAAGATAATATTTTTTCTCCAGGCACTGGTCTCCAGCTTCAGAAAGGGCACCCCAGCAGGCTGAGAGCATCAAAGCAAACTCACCCACCACAGAACGGCTGTTATAACTATGGCTGGAGTTGGGTGCTTTCTTCCGCTTTCTTCTTTTGAAAGCCACAGGCAGCATAGCTCCAATTGGAACCAGTTCACCAGGAGGATACACACAGTCTACCTGGAGCGAGTTTATCCAGCCTACCCAGAGTTAGAATGTCAGGCAGAAAAACATTCTTCTTCGTGTTGTTTTTGGTTTGTTTTTGTTTTCCCTTTGAGTCTATACTTGGCAGTACTGAGAGTCTATGCCAGGCTCTGGGCTTAAGGACTACTCCTGACACTACTCTGGGGACCACAGCGTAGTAAGATTTGAACCCAGGCTCCTACAGGCAAGGCACGTGCTCAGCCCCAGCTCTCTGGCCTCCAAACACTCTTCCTATGAAAGTCTCTGCATTCCTCTCCTTTCAGAAACTTCACAACAGTGAGCAAGGTAGGTAACAGAGTCAGGTGGGGAGATGGCTGATCACGGGCGCGCTTAGCTTATTACTAAGCAATTTCAATTCATTGGGTCTGTATGGCAAGCTACCCATGGTGTATTCGATATGCCAAAAACAGTATCAAGTCTCACCATGGGGACGTTACTGGTGCCCGCTTGAGCAAATCGATGAGCAATGGGATGACAGTGATACAGTGATACAGGGTCTGTATGAAGTTTTCTAGAGGGTTGAGTTATTCCCCAATTCCTGTAACAGAAATGGAGACTGTGGGGAGAGTCTCAGCTCTTAATCATTGCCTCAAACTCAGGACTGATATTTAATAAGCATATTAATTTTAATCTGGACTGCAACCTAGAGTTCTAAAGAGTCACCAAGCCAGGGCTGGAATTGCTAGACACTTACATTTTGATAAGAGTATGGAATTGGCAAGCACTGCCCTGGCTACCAGCTGGTCCCTGGACACAGCAGAGACGGAAAGGACACCAGCCATGAATAGTGTACACCTGAACTCTGGAACAAGGCAAGACCTGTGAGACCCTGGGCTGAGCACAATGCAACAACTCACCAAGGCAAAAGAGCTCCGTGGGCCTCTGGGATGCCAGGGAAGGGTTTCAGAGCAGCATTTTAATGAACGGAGTGGAAGCGCATTAAAAACACATGGGACAAATGCCCCTTGAAGTAAACATAGGTTTGCAAGAATGAAGAGGAAAGCGAATGTTTTGGCCAAACGTATTTGGGGCTTTTTCTCTGAACCCCGAATATTTGAAAGCTGTTCAAGGCAATCTGACTCAATCCCGAGTGCCGCTCGGCTCCCCCGTGGCGATTAATAACGCAGACGCGAGGGGGCCAGTGTGGCAGGTCCCTCTTCAGGCTTTTCCAGAACGACCCAGACCAACAGGAAGTCAGAGGACAGTGTTAACATTCTTAGCAAAAGAAGCTTTTATTTTTGAAGGAGTTAAATATATATTGGTTAATTAATAGCAGATAAAAGAATAAAAACCTACATCCCCCCCTCTTTCTTTTTGGTGAGGATACTTCCAAATGGTGCTCAGGAGACCAGGAGCCCCACTGATGATTCTTTACCAACTGGGCTGGGGGACTGACGGGCTGAGGATGTAATGCTGTGTGGACCCTGCATTGCCAGGGGTCACCCTGCCCACCCCGGAAGTTCTGGGACCTCCAGAACCACACTCAGTGGTGTCTTGGGGCCCTCCAGGGCTCCACCCATCTATACTTGGGGAAACCATATGGCACCAGGAATTGAACCGGGGCCAAGTGCATGTCAGGCTTGCTGTGTTAACTGTAGTGCAGATAGTGTCGTGGGCAGGGCCCAGGTTTGACCCCCAGCGCTGGGTACAGTCCCTCAAGGCCCATCAGGAGAGAGCCCTGAGCACAACCACATGTACTGCCCAAGCCACCACCACCACAACCAGATTTGATTGTATCAAACTATGTATCATTGATATACTATACAATCTCACGACCCCTCACATTAATTACAATGCCAAGGTGCATGGTTGGGTCCCATAATAAGCATCTGCTTATTATGTTTATGGTTCCAAAAAAATCACAGCACAGCATAACTCATTGACAAAAATCAACAAATGAAGACAAACTGAAAAGCCACCAAGCAAACAAATAAAAGCCAAACCAAATCAAAATGAAAAGAAAGCAAAGAAAGCCCCCATCCGCAGCGTATGCCTCCTTGAGCACTAGTGCGACTTGAGAAAGAATTGAGAGCATCTGGCAGGCTGGGGCCAAGAGTTCTCTAGGCTGCCGAGGAAACCACCTGGACCTTCTTTGTGATCCCAGACACAGGCGACCTAGGTGTTTGGCGCATTGCCCACATATGACCCATATACTCACAGAGTTGAGCGTCAGGTCATGGCTACAGCAAGCTCCAGTTCTGGAAGTCTTGTGACACCCGGAGTCTAGTCACCCAAAGGTGTTTGCTGTCCTTGAGCTGTTCCCTCCTACCCTCTTCCCCCCTCTCTGGGAACTGATTTCCCAATAGGCACTTTCTTTCAAGGGCTGTCAGCTCAGGTGGTATTTAATAAGCAAGGTGTTTGCTGACAAGGGCTTAACACCTCCCTGAGGCATTCGTGTTTTAATACGAGGCTGTGCCGAGAATCCCCCGACCTTGGAGGAAACCATGCTCTGATGGTGAAGTGCCAGGAGTCAGTGTGAGTTTGAGAGCACAGAGCCCTTCTCTTCGAGAGTACAGCTGCAGCTCTGCAGCGTGCAAGGCCCCAGCTTTGTCCTTCAGGCTTCCTGTGCTACAAATCAGCTCCCACAGTGAACCTGGCATCTCCTGACCCACCCCAGAAGCCATTGCTGGGAGATGCTGGAAGATTCATGGGAGCTGTGAATCTCTTCCTGCACTTCCAAGAATCCACAGCCAGCCCCCTAAAATGCATTGCAGAGCAATCTCTGGGCCAGACTCTGAGTTTGATACTGAATTTGTACAGCTAGGAGTGACAAGTAGTCGCCAACTTCTTAGAGCTCCGTGTTGATTGGCAGTAGTAGATTCAGTGAGAGTGAACAAAGGCAGTAGAAGTTGGTCCTTCCGTGGATGTGGGGGAGCCTATATCTTTTCTTCTAGTACAAGTGACTCACTTTCCACTTATGTCATTGTTTGGTGGTGGTTGGCAGCGTGGGAGGTACATGTGGCTGTACTCACAGATTACTCATGACTCTGTGCTCAGGGTACATTCCTGATGGGGGTTGGTGGTCAAGGAATCAAACCTGGGACAGCCACATGCAAGGCAAGTGCGCCGCCCACTGTACTATCTCTCTGACTCTGCTCCCAATCTCTTTATAGTCCTTATTAAACACTTCAGATTCATTGGAAAGAGAATTGTAAAATTAAAAGCCAAGGGGCTTGCATGGAGTAATACATAACATTAAAGATATACTTTAAGGAAGAAGTTTGAAAGTTTTACATTTCAGAGTCAGAAAGAGAGAGACAAACATAGGAAGATCGCACTCATCTGTGGAATATAAAATAATAGAATAGGAGACTAACACCCAAGAATAGTAGAAATAAGTACCAGGAGGTTTGCTCCATGACTTGGAAGCTGGCCTCACATGCTAGGGAAAAGGCAGCTCAGATAGAGAAGGGAACACCAAGTAAAGTGTGGTTGGAGGACCCGATCTGGATGGGAGATGCATGCCGAAAGTAGACTATGGATTGCACGATGGCCACTCAATACCACTCAATACCACAACACCCAGAAGGAGAGAGGGAACAAAAGGTAATTCCCTGCCACAGAGGCGGGGTGGGTGGGTGGGTGGGGATGAGATTTGGGGGTGGGAGGGATACTGGGATCATTAGTGGTGGAGAATGGGCACTGGTGGAGGGATGGAATCTGGAGAACTGTATGACCGAAACGCAAGCATGAGAATATGTAAATATGTAACTGTACCCTCACAGCGATTCACTAATATAAAAAAGTATATTACTGGGGAAAAAAAGTTTTACATTTCATTGCCATAAATTTACAGAAATCTGAGACAATTCAATTTTCACAATTTGTTCTACGATTGGTGTTGTTACCTAAGCAGTGTTTTGCAAACAGTGAAGTTATTGATTTAAGTTTGTTTTAAAAGGCATGTCAGTTGCATTCTGGGACTGCTCCCATCTCATTGCTCAGGGTCACTCCTGGCAGTGCTCAGGGACCATACAGTGCCAGGGATTGAACCTGGACTTCTTGCATACGAAGCATGGTTCAACACACTGTTCTATGTCAGCAATTTCAGTGACATTTTGTTGGTTAGGAATTTTTAAAAGGTAATTGCATAACAGAGAAATACTAGTAACTCATTATTTTGGGAGGACTATATGTCAGAATCCAAGGGAAGTATAATGCTTCTATTGAGTATAATGCAAGCAAAATATATCTGGTTCAATATTCCCATCCTCCATCAGCTTAAATTATATATCCAATAAGAGTCATATATAAAATTTATTTTCTGAGAGAAACTTACATTTCTGATTATGTATTTTATTCTGAAAGGGAACTTTTTGGCTTTCTTAATGATATGGACATAGCCAACTACATGTCTAAGAAAAAGCTTGTTGTGTGATTTATATGCTTAAAATTTTTTCCATTAACTCTTCATAGTATCCCAACAGTGAACATAAACAACAATTATATGGGAAGCTTGTTAAACTTCTCCAGTTCTTATAATCCAACATTCGCTCTGGACTGGATCCAAGGGATCCTTATTTTCATGCACCTTAGGGGATTAGAATGTTCTCAAGGGTCACTGACTGAGTAATACTGCCTTACCAAATCACCCCTTAAACTCCTTAGCATAGGGCCTGGGTCAGCCCCCAGGGATAGACCCAACCATTCTATGGGACAGCAATGACCCAGGCTTCCTCCAGTTCGTGCCTTCACCCCACGAGCTGGGTAGCAATCTTCCCACCTCTGGGCTGGTTGAAATATTTGTGATCAAATACTTTTTTTTTTCTGTGAGGAGGAGACATTTTGTTCTACAAGTAGAATTAATCTGTTCCTTCTTTGTGATTTTAGAATCTCACTGCTCTTATATTACATACATACAATTATTTGTGTGAGTATTTTGTCTGTTTGTTTGCTGCTTAGTGAAAGAAGTTCATGAGTACAAGGACTGTATTTTCCTATGATGCGCCAGGTAGTTTATTAATGTGCTAGACATTTTAAAAAATCTTTATTTATGTATTTTTTAATTGAATCACTGTGAAATGCTGTTACAAAGTTGTTGATGATTGGATTTGAGTCAAACAATGAATACCAACACTAATTCCTTCACCAGTGTACATTTCCCACCACTGATGTCCCCAGTTACCTTTCCACCTTTTTCCCCAGTGCTAGATATTTTATAAATATATATATATGCGCATGTATACATATAACTATCTTTTATCCACTTCCAAGTTTTACTATACTATTATGATTTCTATATTGTAGCTGAGAAAACTAAAGCTAAGTTAAATTAACAGAGAATGAATACTATAACTATTTATAAAATATAAAAATTGTACTTATGTGGGGGGATAGCCCTGGGGCACAGATTCCACAGACTTGAGGAAAATGGAGAATAGTTTTCCCTTCCTTATGGCATTGTGAAGGTAATGAAACATCAGTAATTCAGCAACTGAATGAAAATCGTTTTCAAAAATTAGTATCAATTTGGGAGTATATATTATATTAAAATTATAGTTTTGCAATGCAAATTGTTTCACAACTTTTAAAATATTTTTAAATATTAGCCATGGAGAATTTTTTATGAGCCATTATTTGAACATGCTTTCCCAATGTCCTTCTGTGGTTGTAGATCTTCAGTTGAGTGGCTGTGAGACTCTCTACATGCCAGACGTGCCTTCTCTTAAAACTTGCAGCACACTGGGAACCTTCTCCCTAGTGGGACTGCTCTGCCTGGGATGCTCATCCCCTCCTTCCCATTCCAACTCTTACAAAGCTCAGAACCATGAGCAGTGACCTAATGATACCATGGCATCGAATGAAACAATGTTCTTCAAGTATGTGCTGTGCTTGCCTGTTCCCCACCCCCATCACACACACACACACACACACACACACACACACACACGGGTGTGAGAGCCAATGAAGAGAAACTCACAAGTCTTGGAAACAGGCCCATTTGTGAGTGGTTCCTTGGATTCAGCAGCACTCTGAGAATGGTCTAGAATGGGAGGTATGGGCTCTGAAGTGCAAGGCCAAGCACTGTTGCCTGGGTCGATGGGTGATGTGGAGCTCAACCATCTGCTTATCTAAGAAAACTCCACTGGCTCCCATTGGAGCCCAGATTCCCCAGTTAGACCCTCATAGAACCCTCTGGTTTTCTTTTTTAAAATTTTTTATCTTTAAATTTTTAAAAATTTTTTGAAACACTGTGAGATAGTTACAAGTTTTCACGTTTGGGTTACAATCTCACAATGATCAAACACCCATCCCTCCACCAGTGCACATTCCCCACCACCAATATCCCGGGTATACCCCCCCTTTCCTACCCTCCCCCTGCCTCTATGGCAGACAATATTCCCCATACTCTCTCTCTACTTTTGGGCATTATAGCTTGCAACACAGACACTGAGAGGTCATCATGTTTGGTCCGTTATCTACTTTCGGCATGCATCTCCCATCCCAACTGGTTCCTCCAGCCATCATTTTCTTAGCGATCCCTTCTCTATTCCATCTGCCTTCTCCCCTCTGCTCATGAAACAGTCTTCCAGCTATTGGGCAATCCCCCTGGCCCTTGTATGTACTGTCAGAACCCTCTGGTTTTCCCTGAAGCCCTGGCAATGATAAATAACTCAGTGTGATGAGTAATTGCATACTTTGTAGTCTATGGCTTAACCTTACTGAAATGTCAGTTTTCTGAAGATGAAACATAGTGTATATTTGTTTTCTTTGGGACTTGTATTGTCTACAGCAGAGTCTGGCATACCAAAGGTTGAAGGAGTGATGGAAAGGAAAAGTTACCAAAACTTCAAAAATCTTCTTAGGCCTTTCAAAAAATGTTATGTAAACTCCTTTACTTTTGTTCCTCCTATCTTTACTTTTATCAACACCAATAGTCTTAGGAAAGAAAGTTTTGATCTCACAAAGATTTTCCAGTATAATATGAAGTTCCTACTGAGGTCTGTAGGGATGGAAGATTCATGTAAGATTCCTAGGATATGTAATTAGGTAGGGGCTAAATCCTATAGCATGATACCAACATCACACTAGACCTGGGCTTTTCATCTGGGAAATAGAAAACATTAAAAAAAATCAAATGAAGTGAAAAGAATAAAATATACTGTTTATAGAATTGCATGCAATTCTACTTTGAGGTCTTCTTAAAATCTTGAGGGAAAAATCCTTTCTGAAATAAAAACAGCTCTGGGTGGTGCTTGAAAATTCAGAAGGCAGCTAGGAGCTCTGCCAATGACAACTGTAAGTAATAACATGGTATTAAATTTTATTTTCCATTTTTAAGACTGAATTTTTATAAAACCATCAGGTATGTGGAATTCTATTTCTAACAGACATCCTGAAAGAAAAATTGAATAGTTTTATTTATCTTATATTGATACGGAAAACAAGACCTTAAGATTTTTGATTCATTGAGAGATGGGATCCCTGTAGTTAGAAGCCCTAATACCACACTTTTGGCTTTAGCTATTTCCAAAGGTTTTTGTTCTTTTTATGCCTTGATGATTAGTAGGCAGAAATTATTTTCTAACACTGACAATCTGTTCTCACTTGAAGGTTGTTCTGTAACTTTGAATGATCCAACAGAGACAATATTGGAAATCCATCACTCTTCCTCCCCTCGGAGCTAAGCTGACAGGCCACCTCAGCCTGGAAGCCAGTTTGGACCAGAATCCTCTCTGCTCTCCAGAGCGCTGTTCCAATTGATGGAAATCCAGAGGCCACTGAAATGAGCGACTCTTGTATTAGAACTGCTCACTCCCACAGCAACTTAGCAAAGCTCTGTCCTATATTCTCTCCCTGAGAACTGACAACAGACCATTGGGTTATGGAAAATAACCAAGTCAAATCAATACACAACATAATAGAATGGTCCAACTGTCATTGACACATTGGCTCAGAGGCTGTATCCAAGCTTCTCCTTTGACTCCTACTTCCACCTCTTTCCCTCATAGTATGTTATTTTAAATTTTATTGCAGATTAGGTCAAATTATTACAATAGTTTTAACTTTTATGGTTTTGATGAACAAAGCTAACTGTAGCCTCACCACCACCAAAATGTTGCAGAAATTTCACCTCTCTCCTTTGGTCACCTCAAAGCCACCTCTTCCTGTCTCCTTCCTCCCATTCCTGTCTGCCCTCTCTTTTTCCTCCCTTCTCCTCTTTCTGCCTCCCCTCTTCTCTCCGCCTCTTCTCTCCTCTTCCTCTGATTCTTGGTAATCTCTGTAGGGGTTTGTCCTCATTCTGTATTCTCCATTCCCTTGTTCTGTTTCTTTATATACCACAGCTGAATGAGATTTTCTTTTCACCTCTTTGAGACTATTTTGCAATGTTCTTTAATTCCATCTAAGTTGCAATAAACTGCAGGCTTTCATGTTTCTTATAACTGAATAGCATTCCATTGTGTACATATACACTACAGTTTCTTTATGCACTCATCTGTTGTATATGTGTGTGTGTGTGTGTGCAAAAACAATGTCATTAGTCAAAACCAAGACAGGTTTTCCTCTGATGTGACACTTCCCTGGATTTTAGATCTACCTCATTGTCAGAGCATCTGACTTCTATCCTGCCCACATCTACCAAGTATGGAACATAGGGACAGGCTCTAGGAAGTTCTTCTGTCTCTATCTCTTCATTTACAAAATGAATTGATGACAGTTTAATCATTTCAGTTCTTGTGAGCCTAACATAGCATTAGCATAGCAGAAAGTACAGCACAACACTGCCTAACATTCCATGGAGTCCAAACTCTGCAAGAAACAAGAACCATGGTGGATGTTCAGTTAATATCTCATTCATGTTCAGTTCATTGAGGTAGAAATAGCAAATATCTTATCTCACTGTCTGCTTTTTTCTGTAACATACTATCTCTAACTCGGAGTGCAGTATATTGGCTACATGGATCTGGATTTTGTCTTCACACTCCAGGATCAGAAGGTGAAATCAACAGCACAACTGGAATGTGATTCAGTTGTGTGTTGGGTGGACAGGCACCATGCTACCTGCTCCCACCCAGGAGGTTGTGTGCTCTTGGATCAGGAGAGATTTTTGTGACCATTCAGGTGTTAAAATGCAAACTATAAAGTTCACTGAGCTTCACTCTCCCTTTGTATGAAATGAAGAGATCTCCAAGCATGCAGTTCCTCTTCCCATCCTCTAAATACTGTCTTCCCTCCTGCCATGCAGTTAAAAATTTTTTTATATAGGGTGACATTTTTCTAACATTAGATTGCACAGATATAAAATTTGTTTCCCCACCCCAGCTTAAATACTAATGTAACTTTATGGACTTTTTAGCCTCAGTGTATTCACCTATAACATGAAAATAATCATGACTCCTGCTTCATAAGATTATGAGGGAGAAACTGTATTTTCTTGGCATGCTTTACTCCCTTTCATATCCAGGGGAATAGATAAACTCTCTGCAGGCTAAATGGGTATCAAGAGAGATAAAAAGACAAACAAAACTCAAGCTTTCTCAGGAAATGCTAAATTAGAAAGTTGAATCTTTGCTGTCAACCAAATTGAATATTGTTCAAGAAAGAAGGCTTTAAGAACTGAAAAATAAGTACTAGGCTGAAGAGATGGTGCACAATTAAAATTCTTTCATAGAATGCAGCTGTGGCCATATAGTTCCATACCATGTGGTACTGCTAAGAGGGTCCCCTGAGTACTGCTAAGTGTGTCCTCTGAGCACAGAGCCAGGTGTTGCCCCTGAGAATTGGTGGGTGTTGTCCCCAAGAAAAGAGAGAGAGAAGGAAAGAAAGAAAGAGAGAAAGAAAGAAAGAAAGAAAGAAAGAAAGAAGGAAGGAAGGAAGGAAGGAAGGAAGGAAGGAAGGAAGGAAGGAAGGAAGGAAGGAAAGAATAAAGAACCAATTATTTTATTATCATTTAGGCACTAGGATTTGTGCTGCTTGTTGCTTTTGCCAAAATCTTCATATACGCTATGGACTAGAGGTATTCCCCCCATGCTTCTTCTTGCAAATGAAGAAACAAAGGCAGAGAGCAGTTTGATTATTTTCTTAACTCCTAAGTAATATTGTCTTAGTTTTAAAATGCTGACCAATGAGACTTTATGAGGTAATTATTAATGGTAAGTAGAAAAAATGATCATCAGAGTGCATGGTGCTGTTCTATGCACAATACATATTCAAACATTCATACTTGGTTTTTAAAAGAAAGTTTATTCCATTGGCAGCTTGCAAATTGAGGTTAATTTTAGTTAATAATACAGACCATAAAATTAAAGTATTTCATCAGAATGAAAGAAAAATGCCCAAGCTATTACTATGTTTTAACCTTAAAATTTGGTTATTACAAAGTTGTTGTTTGTAAAGCTTTAGCTTAGCTTTTGCTCATGGCTTAGGCTAGGAGACCTGAATAGTACCTATGTATATTTATTATTGGATGAACCTTCACATAAGGAATAAGGGAAACTGGTTAAAAATGAAAAGTCCACTGTGAGATCAGCATATCATCAAATGATAGCTTTAGGAGGAAAAAATATCCTATTGTTTACTACTTTCCAAATTCTTGACTTACTTTTAACGTAGAAAGCTCTTTTTAAAAAATGTTGGGTAGGAGTGAGAAACCCTGAAAACTGCACTATATAACCTGCGTCATTTGCTTTTCTAAATTGTTGGTCCTTGCCAGTGTCAATAAACTTCTTTAAGTGGTTTATCATGTTTGGTTGGCTACACCTACGCACAAAGTAAACAAAACATCGAACATTCTCTTTGGCACAGATGATGGTAGATGCTGTGTAACTACTCTATATAAGTCTTAATGAGGGAAGAATGAAATTTACCTTGCAGAAGAATCAAAAAACAAACATGTTTTTCAATAGCCTGGGCTCTGAATAACTTGCCAATGCTATGTAAGAATTTTATACGTTGGTATCTTAAATTCCAGTCCCACATGCCAGAGAGACAGTTTAAAAACTGAATTTATCTTAGCTGAAATGACAGCCGGGTGATTGCTTCTTTCACCTTTTTTAGAACAGTATCAGCTGAAATTCAGGAGTTAATGAAAAGTACTCAAGGTTGAAAGAAAATCTGAACTGGTGAATTAAGACAAGATGTTTGCATTAAGTGCTTACAGGAATGAGGTGCTATATGTAGTAACTTGTTAAACAATTTTATAGACTGAGGTATTTACATGAATTTTCATTGGCATATCTAGGCACTGGTAGTTTTAAATTATACAATTAAGTCTTAAGAACAACAGGCTATACATTGTAAGGTATATATGTGTAAGAGTTTTTCAGGGGAAACCTCAGATGGATTGGGAAGTGAAGGCAAATTCCTTTTTCAAAGAGCGAAATCTAGTATCAAAGGGACAGAGTTGTAACTGAGTTGCTCTTTAGGTGAAAATCTATGAACAAAAGTCTATATATTCAGTGCATTAGCACTGTCTTAAAATTTTCTTTTTTTCAGGAAAATTTTGAAAGTTTATTACTTTGCTGTGCAAGGATATTTATATTTTAATGCTGATTTAAAAAATGGAAGGGATATTTAATAAGTAGTTTTGTAATGCAAGGTTCATGGTGTTCTTCCAAGTTGGATAAATCAGGAAGAATGCTCTTGACAAAGAAAGGGATGGGTCTTTTGGAAGAGAGGCTAATCAACCTAGATTCCTTCAGCTCGGCACGGACATCAAAGTTCTTGGGGAGGTTCACAGGACAGGAATCTACGGCCATACATTTGGCCCAATTTTTGACTTCTGGCTGAAAAGATTGAGCAACCAAATGCCTGGCTTGAATTTTATTAAAACTGAGGATTCAAAGCATACTCATGTAATTGGACTGGAGTGGACAGAGTCCTTTGATTAGGCTGGGGCCGAGACATAGGCATGCTTCGAGAATTTTCTCCATTGTTTTATTGGAAAACTCACTATTTGTCTATTTCTCTCTGGCCTGCATGCTCTCTCCCTATAGTATTCCTTGAAAAATACCTAGTTCTCCATAAAACAGCTAGCAAAGGAGAAAGCAATCCTATAGTTGCACAAACGTTCATTAAAAATAACCTTGAATTACAAAAACAGTAGAGAGCCAAAGCGTTAGTACAGGGGATAGGATGTTTGCCTTGCATGCAGCATACCTGGATTCAAACCCTGGCACCTCATATGGTCTCCCAAGCAGCGCCAGGAGTAACTCTTGAGTACAGAGCTGGAGTAATTCCTGAGCACTGTTGGTGTGGCCCCAAACGAACAAAAGCAAAATCACCAAAATTATTTGGGATGAAGGATGGTACAGCAGGTAGCAAACTGGCCTTGCACACAGCCAATCTGAGTTTAATCCCCAGCACCCCAATATGGTTTCCCGAGCACAGAGCCAGGCATAAGTCCTGAGTACTACTGGGTATGGCCCCACAAAAACCAAAACCAACCAACCAAACAAACAAACAAACAAACAAACAAAACCCCAATAGAATTTTTCTTTATGTCTTTGTGTCTAACACTTCTACTTAAATCTGATTAGGTCTGATGTCAGTTATGGAGAATGGGTGAGTGCTTATTAAGCTGATTAATGGGTGAAAGTGACTCCCCAAGACAATCCCATTGAAATACCCTCCAAGAGTTTCTAAAGAAGTCTTGGCTTTCCATCTATTTCTAAGGAATCCGAGGTGATCCATTCATTCTGCCTGTGGTTTAGCTAGAGTGAAAAGTAATAACCTTTTGGCCTAAAGGCTTTGCTTGCATTGCCGGGAAGCACAGACTTCTGTTGTTTAGCCTCACACGAGTCTTCCAGATTCTCATTTTGGGAAAATGCAGTGTTGGTCATTTGGGCATGGTGGGGTCTTTGCTTGATTGATCAAGGCAACTTTTTCTTCCAATTAGAAAAATATCAAAACTACAATAAAGGTAAAAATTAGACTAAATTTAAACATACACTGCATCGTGTGGTAGATTTATCCACTATTCACATTTATCTTTTTGCTTTTTCTATTGATGCATTTTTATGGAATTCTTAACATGTATATTATGATATTGAGACACTTCACTTGGATGGACTTTCTCCTGCATGTCCTAAATATCGGGATGTGATAGCAGCACCATTAATGTTCATCCGCCAATTAATAAGTCCCTTATATAATTTAATAGAAAATGCATTAACAATTTCTCCAGCTGACCTCTGCAGGGCTCTCTGTGCCTGCGCATACCTGATAGAGCATGCAAATACACTTTACCATGCACATGGCTAGCGCCCACTGATATTGCAACTAAGAGGAGAAACCAGACCTACATCTGTGTATCCCACTGAAATATGGGAGTAATAGTAATAAGGTTCAGGGATCTCAAGCACAT
The DNA here is from genome assembly GCF_027595985.1 of Sorex araneus. NCBI lineage: Eukaryota > Metazoa > Chordata > Mammalia > Eulipotyphla > Soricidae > Sorex > Sorex araneus. The sequence goes on along the minus strand of NC_073308.1, from coordinate 58,258,935 downwards.
AGGTATCATAGAGATTAAGTATAAATTTATATCTTAACTATAGAGCCAACAATACTGTAAATACAGAATCCAAACAACAGCAATCAAATTTAAAAACGTGCCTGTCAAAGAGACAGATATTGGTAGAGGGAAGTCGATACTGATGGTGGGATTGGCGTTGGAACATTGTACACCTGAAACTCAACTAAGAATAACTATAAATCACAGTGCCTTAATACATAAATGATAATAATAATAATAATAATAATAATAAAGACTCTCCAATTGTATTGATTAGTCAAATTACATAGTATTGTATTATGGTTGATGCATTCATTTGGTTGTCTTTCTAGTTTCTTTTCTTTCCTTTTATTCATAGGTGAGACAGCTCCTGGCAATGCTCACAGTGGTGGTAGTTCAGTGGGGGGCCTGGCATGTTTTCCTGGGATTAAACTCAGGAACTTGCACATGCTTAGCTTGAGCTTTACCATATAAACGATCTTCCTGTGCCGCCAGCTTCTTTTAATCTGGAACAGAACTCCTTAAGATCTGTTAGCTATTTTTTGTTCTCCAGACTAACTTTTCTGAAGATTCTCAGCTAGCTTTATAGCATCGTCCACACTATAAATTCTCTTGATAGATTTTCCATTGCTATAATCAGAATATTGCATGGGTTTTATGTATTTCTCATTGCTTTACATCAGGAGGTATATGACATCAAATTGTCTCGCTGCCCCTCTGTCCCACCTTAGTTTTGGTTACTTAGTCTTTGGTTACTTTAGTTACTTTACTTTAGCCATAACCAAATGACTTCTCCATAGTGAGATATGTTTCCCTCCTTTAGGATTAATAAATAACTTGTGTTGGGATGGTCTTGGTTGTGTAAATCATCATATTACCACACCACATTTGATGGGGCAACAGATCATAGAGGGAAATATATATATATGCATATATACATATTTTCAGATATATATACCAAAGCTCACATCACTAGAACTTTAACAACATGTTAGTGATATCCTATAGAATGACTTCTGCCCCAATAGAACAACCTTCACACTGTTTCCTATATGAACACTTTTTTTGTAAGCATGTTCAACAGTCTTCATAACAGATAATACAAAATATATTATTTAAGTTGTGTTTTGGGACAGGGGTTGGGGTTTAGGATGGAAACATCCTGAATTTGGTGATGGAAAGGTGTAATGGTGGTGGGATTGGTGTTTGAATATTGAATGTAATCAAATATTGTGAACTAACTTATAAAATTAAAAAAATTTAACAAAAGTAATGTGGAGTTCATGCCCAATTCAATCAGCTTAATCAATGGCTGAATGAATAGCAGTGCTCCTACATTATAAAAAAATCCAATGTGTCATAATTGCAACCATTGATATTTTTGACACTCAAATGCTCTAAATTTGATTAGTGGAAGCAGCTTCAAGAAGGTTTCAACATTTCTTTAGTATTGAATCTATAATAAATATTTTGGTAGTACTTGAGTACTTTGGTTTTTCATTCTAAACTGTCCCTTGGTTTCTTAGCCTCAGATTTAAAATTAATTACTACAACCAGTTATGGAAACTTAGTGTGTTGAGTGATGTTGATAGTTAGGGGCTGGAGCAATAGCACAGTGGATAGGGTGTTTGCCTTGCATGCGGTCGACCCAAGTTTGATTCCAAGCATCCTATATGGTCCCCCGAGCACTGCCAGGAGTAATTCCTAAGTGCATCATCCAGGAGTAACCCCTGTGCAATGCCGGGTGTGCATTGCACCTGAAAAGCAAAAAAAAAAAATCAGTTATACATTATATATGTTTATTTCTATTGGAATATCATTCTTTCAAGCTGCTTTAGGTAGTGTTAGAATGCATATACATCATGAGCTCATATTAATCCCAGTTTTAAAATATACATGTTTTTCACTGTCTTTTGTCCCGTCCCGCAGGACTTGTTCAATGTGAGTAGCCGGGAGAGGGTGCGCAAGTGAAAAGGAGACAGACGCAAGGAGAAAGAGACAGACACAGACAGACACAAGAATGGGAGCAAGCTCCAACTTTATTTCTCCCAAGCTAGTCTTTTATAATTGATTATATGAGGAAGTGGGCAGAATGGGGGAATAGCAAAGAATGCAAATGTTAAAGGAAACTGGATGTGGGCCCTGGTGGCAGTTTCTCTGGAAATTGTTCTGCAACCTTTCCCAAGAAGCGGTTGTTCCTAGTTACAGGTCAGTTTGTACTGACATATTGGTGCCCAGGCATAGGTTTCTGGCCGTTCCCAGGCATGGGTTTCTGGCTGTTCCCAGGCATTGGTTCCCGGCAGTCTTTAATTTTATATTTGTGCTGTTTGGGTGTCAGTGTTCATCTCTCACTGCCACTGATTTGTAGGTTTGTAGGTCAAACTTTGCTCTAGGTGTATATTATATAAGGCATATACAGGTAGAGCACCAGCATTTCCTAGGGGCTCTTGGAACTTGTCCTCTGAGAGCAAAGGATGAGTACACTAATCAATACGGGATTTTCTCTACATACCATTGTTTTTTTATGCTAAGGTTTTTATGTCTGCATGTATAATTGTAGTCACTTATAATCATGATATTTTAATTTAAACTTGGACTGCCCTCCTTGTTTCTAGCATTACTAGCTCTTTGCATTTATCCTCTGTGCTCTCAGGTTCGTGCCAACTCTGTGTGTATGTGTGTGTGTGTGTGTGTGTGTGTGTGATCTTCAGGAGAGATTTTCTCCTCCTATACCTTTCCTCTAGCTCCCAACCATAAACTTCATAACTTGATGTTGTAAGACTCTGCAAATCATTTCCATGGCACCTCCTTATCTACACAGGGAATAGATGTGAGCTTGTGACTTTTCATGGGTGGGGGTACAATTTTAGAGAAAGAGGGAGCTTCTTCAATTTTCTTTAAGCCAGTGGGTAAACATTTTCTCCTTTTCTTTCCATGGCAAGGTCACTGGTTCAGGACTTGGAGTCCTACATTGCTGCATGTGGTGTCATGACATGCAGTGGTTTCTTCCTAACCCGGAGCTCTATCAATATCACGGAGCTCTGGGGGCAGGTCTCTCAGTTTCTCACTGTAGAAAAGAGGTAAGAGATCACGAGGTAGTTCACAGTTCATTCGTTTACAAACATTTCTTCCCCTTTTTGGTGGGATGGGCCTCCCATGCAGTGCCCAGAAGGTCTGGAGGCCTCCCTGGCAATTCTTAGCTAGCTGAGTTAGCAGGTCCAGTGGTGCCCCAAGGAGGCCACGCTTCTTGGTTCCTAAGCTTCCAGGGATACTCAGGCCGCTGGGAAGAGCTTGGGTCTCTAGAATGCATGTGGCTATGCTTTAGTGACCCAGGTGAGGCGCATGCTGAGCATGAACCCTAAACATTGTTCTATCTCTTGCTCATTTTTTTCTGAGTTTGGGGGCTACACCTGATGGTGCAAGAGAGTCATTCTTGGTGATGGTCAGGGTACCACATGGTGCTGGGAATCAAAATTGGTTCCATGTAAGGTAAGCACCTTAAGGTCCTGCACTGTCTTTCTGAATATCAAACATTTCTTGAGCTATTTCTGACCCCTTGGAAGAGCCTGGCAAGCTCCCCGTGGTGTATTCATATCCAAAATACAGAATAGATATATACATACCTCTTGGAGAGCTCGGCAAGCTACCAAGAGTATCCCGCCTGCACAGCAGAGCCTGCCAAGCCACCCATGGTGTATTGGATATGCCAAAAACAGTAACGATAGGTCTCATTATTCTGACCCTAAAAGAGCCTCCAATCATTGGGAAAGACGAGTAGGGAGATGCTGCTAAAATCTCAGGGCTGAGTGTAATAGAGATGTTACTGGTCCCCACTCGAGTAAATCGACCAACAAGAGGGTGACAGTGATATGATGATTTCTGACATACTCTCTATATTTCACTTGAGTTTGGGATTTTAGTGATGGCTTAAGATAAATTAAAAGGCAGTATAAGACAAGGTCCAGGAAGTGCATTCAGGTCAGTATTTTGCAAAAATTAATTTGTTTGTCATATAGAAAATGATCTGTAGGCTGTTAAAGGAAAATACTCAGGGACCAAAAAAGACTAAACCTTGACATTCTGAGCATGAATTGAACGAAAGGGTTTTATGCCTAGTTAAATGTGTCAGAAAAGAAAAATACTGTATGATATCTTTCATCTGTGGTGAATAACAAAAAGAAAACAAACAGATGAACTAAATTAAGCAAAACAACTTTTAGGATATAAGAACAAATTTGTGGTTCCCAGAAAGGAAGGGGCTGAGGGTGAGTACATTGGGTTAAAGGAGTCAAGTATATGGTAATGAATGAAAACTAGAATTCAGGGAGGTTACATGAGGTTGTGTATCCCAAAGCTAATTTAAATAGTTGTGTACCTGAATACTAATAAATAAGGCTATACACAAATATCGCTTTAATAACAAAAAATAAACAAAATATAAAATCATTTCCATTACCTGGGGATAAGTGGAGCATTGTCACCCTCACCTCCTAGAAATCCCTTCTCAGTGTGTCCACATGGGGCCAAGGCGTTGCGCTGCACACACGCTCTCATTGACATTGCCACCAGCTAAGTTGGGAACTGACGATGTAGACTGTGTGGAGGTTGAAAGGGGACCGGGCACCAATTGGCAGGCCCTTCGGGGAGTCTCAATGAGCATTGTACTGCTGAGAGTACAGTGGAGGCCACAGTTGGAGCTGGGATTCGGGGAAGGGTTCTGGGAGCAGGAAATGTGTGCAGAGCTGTTTTCATACCTGAAAGCACAGTGGAAAGCAAGTCTACAAAGCAGGTCAACTAGAACCCATGAGTTTAGCTTTGGAGATGCTTGCATTATCCCAACATCTCGGGCATAGTTTGTGACAAGATCTAGACAGTAGTAGCAGAAGAGTAGCTGCTGTCTTCGGGTATGGCTCCATGCCAAACGAAGTTCTCCGGAGAGCTAGCCAGCTCTCCTCCAGCAAACAGCTGCAGGCAGGGCTGGGCTTGGAGAGCGGCACTGCACCTCCCGCCCCAGTCCCCGAGTGCTGCTGTGCTTACTTCTAAGTGTTCTCCTTAAGGGCTTGGGGAAAGCCACTGCTGACACAGTGCTGTGGTTCACTTATGCATTTGTACACAGAGTTTAGCCATGCAAATTAGCATCACACAGTAAATTATGAATGGATCCTAATTTGAACCTAAAGCAAGGTCCTGGGGGATCAGTTTGTTTAGTGACGGGTGATTTGATGGGTGGTGGAAGGGCGGAGAAGACGGGAGGAGGGGAACAGAGTCCCAGGTTGGCTTCTGGTTGGCTGCAGGTGACATTGTGGAGAGAAGGTCAAACTGCAGGTTGGAAATCGAAGGCAGCAGGGGATAAGAGAGGCATCTTGAAGAAATGGGTTCAAGTTTTTTCAAGGACTTGTCCAGCCCACCTGCAACCCAAAGGATGCATTTGTTCTTTGGTGTGACTGACAAATCTTGGTTTTCTGAAGCTTATATGATTGTTGTTGCTGGTGGTGGTGGAGTCTTTGAGAAGAGTGATGAGAAAACATTTTATACGAAGTAAAGTTATTTTAAAGTACAATGGGAAATCACAACAAATCACAACACTTGACAATATTATAGCCATGTTACAGACACCAAAATCATAACAAACTCCAAGCCAGACCTAGAAAATACTTTTATACTCCATTTGCTTACCACATACTCTTTGATCACTTCTTTCTATCATGGTGCTTTGGTTACATATTTTTTTATACAGAGAAAGTTAAAATTAATATTAAGGAAATAGAATATATTAATAATTTTATTTACTGTATCACTGTCATTCCATTGTTCATCGATTTGCTCAAGTGGGCACTAGTAATGTATCCATTGTGAGACTTGCTACTATTTTTGGCATATTGAATATGTCACAGGTAGCTTGCCAGTCTCTGCCGTGCAGGCGGGATACTCTCGGTAGCTTGCTGGGCTCTCCAAGAGGGGTGGAGGAATCAAATCTGCGTTGGCTGCATGCAAGGCAAACACCCTACCTGCTGTGCTACCACTCTAGCCCAACATTATATAGATGTCAGGTATAAATCAAAACCTGCATAATTTAACTAATAATATTAAAGAAAAATAAATAAATTTGTCATATTTCCTCCAATATACATGAAGTAAATTGGTTTTGATTTTTTTGTTTGTTTGTCTTTGGGTCACACCTGGCAGCCCTCAGGGCCTACTCTTGAATTTGTGCTCATGGATGACTCTAGGTAGTGCTCAGAAATCATACAGTTCCAGGATTAAACCCAGTTTGGGCTACATACAAGGGAAACACTTTCCCACTATACTATCTCTATGATCTAGTTTTAAGTTTAATTTTATTATAAGTTTTAATTTTTATTTCAAAATGTTCTTTCATTTTTATGACCAGTTAATAGTATTTAATGCTCATTTTAGGGATTCTTGCTGAGTTTGGAAGAATATCTGTAAAATATATTTTACATAAGAATCATAAGATTTCAGATTACTGCATTATCAAAATAATTAAAGCAAGGGAGGTGACCCAAAACATTGTAGTGTATGGCTCATATGGGGGAGACCTGAGTTTAGTTTTCAACATCTCATGATCCCTTGAGAACTGCTGAGAATGACTCACCCAGCATAGTATATGGAGTTGTCCCTGAACATTTATGTACTGCCAGAGCAAACCAGAAGCAATAAACAAAACAAAACAAAAAAACACACAGGGACCAGACAGCCAGTACAGTAGGGAAAGAATTTGTCTTGCACGCGACAGAGCCAGATTCCATTCCCAGCACCACATACAGTCCCTGAGCACTACTCAGAGTGATCCCTGAACATACAGCCAAGAGATATTTGTGAACACTGCTGGGTGTGGCCCATAACCAAAGCCCATAACCGAAGCTAAGCAAAGCAAAGCAAAGTAAAAAGACCTCCAACCAACCCCTCAAAAATGCACAATATTCTCCAAACTAACCTAAAATTTTTTTTAATTTATCCTTAAAATTGTTTTTGTTCATGAGGCTGACACCCAACGACAGTAGATACAAGGGCCAGGAGGATTGTCCTATAGCTGGAAGCCTGCTTCATGAGCGGAGGAGAGAAGGCAGATGGAATAGAGATGGGATCACTAAGAAAATGATGGTTGGAGGAATCAGTCGGGATGGGAGATGTGTGCCAAAAGTAGATAATGGACCAAACATGATAACCTCTCAGAGTCTGTGTTGCAAGCCATAATGCCCAAAAGTAGAGAGAGAGTGTGGCGAATATTGTTTGCCATGGAGGCGGGGGGGGGGGGTATCACTGTATCACTGTCATACCGTTCATTGATTTACTTGAGTGGGCACCAGTAATGTCTCTATTACACTCAGTCCTGAGATTTTAGCAGCCTCTTTTTACTCGTCTTTCCCAACGATTGGAGGCTCTTTCAGGGTCAGGAGAATGAGTCCTATTGTTACTGTTTTGGGCATTTTGAATTCGCCACGGGTAGCTTGCCAGGCTCTGCTGTGCGGGCGGGATACTCTTGGTAGCTTGCTGGGCTCTCTGAGAGCTATGTATATATCTACTACTGCATTTTGGACATGAGTACACCATGAGGAGCTTGCCAGACTCTTCCGAGTGAGCAATAGACTCTCTGTAGCTTGTCAGGTTCCCTAAGAGGGAGAAATAGGATATTAGATCCAGGGACTCTAAAACCAAGCGTTTCCAGGAGCTTGGTTTTAGAGTCCCTGGATGTTGGCTGTTGATGGGATTACGCAGATGCTGGGGGCAGTTTCTGGGCGTGACTGCTTAGCTACTGGAAAATGGAGGACCTGGGCGGAAGAGGCCCAGTCCAGATCAGAGCAGTCTTGGAGATTGGGGGAAAGGGGGTATACCAGGGATATTGGTTGTGGGGAATGTGCACTGGTGGAGGGATGGGTGTTTGATCATTGTGTCATTGTAACCCAAACATGAAATCTTGTAACTATCTCACAGTGATTCAATAAAATTTAAAAAAAATTGTTTTTGTTGGGGCTGGAGTGATAGCACAGCGGGCTGGGCATTTACCTTGCATGCGGCCAACCCAAGTTTGATTCCCAGCATCCCATATGGTCCCCCAAGCCCCACCAGAAGTAATTCCTGAGTGCAGAGCCAGGAGTAACCCCTGAACATTGTTGGGTGTGACCCAAAAACAAACAAAAAGATTGTTTTTGTTATAAAAGTCACAGTTTACTATGTCAGATTTTATAATTATATAAATGTACTCTGACTAGGGCTCCTTTTAGATGAGAAAAAGAAACAAATGGGGGTCCTGAAGTTGAAGCATCATTTGGTTCATGATAAAATCACCTGATTGGTTCACATGCTTGTTACCTGCCCACATCCCCACCTTCAAAAAGAATAAGACCTGGTGTTCACTGAGCTAGTTGGTGCATTTAATCTGAGCATCTTTTGAGACACTACTATTGTCCCCATTTACAAATGAGGAAATCTATAGTCAGCAAGTTCAACTTTGTCAAAGCAAGGCCCTGAATGTCCCTGAGTTCATTACCTCCCCAGATAGCTCTATTATACTTGTACCATTCTTGCAAATGACACCAAAACCATCAAAGAAATTCCTGTAAGTCTGCTAAGAATAAAGAATAACCACAGAGATTTTGTTGATTTGACCATTAAGAACAGTACCTGGTTTGGTTTTGTTTTTAAAATAAGATCTTTTGCATCTTGACTTGGCATTCTTTTATCCCTCAGTAATAGAAAATATTTCAGATCCAGACTTCAGGAGGATCACAAAAGTCTTCTCAGGTTGTCAACAATTTTCAAGTCAAAAAGATATAGGACATGAGACTCAAGGTATTTGGCAAATGTGGTGTCTCCATGGACCAGAGTTGTGTGGTGTGATTTGTAGCAGAAAGACGTTTCAGGCCATCTGAGTGAATGCTAATGGACTTGTCTGGGACAGGTTTTAGAAACATACAATCTTATGTAGTCATTACAGAGCAAATAGGTTCTGATGACTCTGGGCCTTTCTGCTATGCTTGTCTTACCAGGCCAAATCACCTAGCTGCTTGAAAACTGGTTTCAATGATTCACAGATGGGGAGAAAAGACAGATGCAAACCACCATGTAGGTATTCCTCCTCTTCTCTGGTCCCAGGCTACAGGCCATGTGCTAACTCTTGGATGCTTGCTTTACAATATCATTTGACAAGTGGGATTTCTGTGTCAAAATTTCAGCTGAAGCCAAGAAAACGTCAAAGTCAGCAAAGAGAGGCAGCATGAGGAAAGGAGGGGTCTACATTGGGAATCCAAGAGCAGGCTTAGGTGGTTGGCATCAAGTTTTAACCACAACACCATGCATGGAAATTAGCACAGCTGCCAAAATGTAGAGCTTTTCTTTTTTTTTTTTGGTGTGTTTTTGTTTGGTGATGTTTCTGCCATTACCATCCAGGAAACCATACCATACAAAATGATATCTTTGCCTTGAAAGCACTTATTTGAAAAAAATTGGTTTCAAAAACCACTGGAGTCAGATGTTTATTCACTATTGCTTATTCTGAGGTCTGATATGATGGTGTCCAGGCCCTTCCAAATATTGTTGGAAACCCTGACAGTGTGTACTAGTGGAAAGATGCTTGGTCTTTCTTGGAATTTTCAAAATGGTTTTGGTACTGTAGAATCATAAGTTCTCCTAAACATAATTGATCTTTTTCAATTTGTTTCACAAAGAAAATACCTAAACCCTACTCAAGACTATTGAAGCTTTCAATTAATTTTTACATAATACCACTTTTCTTTATTATTATTTTTTATATTTTCTTTATTCCTTAACTATTTTTTTTTGGTGTTGGGGAGGAAGGGAAGGCAAGAGCATGGATGTTTAACTTCCCCCAAACTCTGTGCTGTTTTTCCTATTAAGAGCATTTGTACTTCATAAACTATAAGATGACACCCATCTTTATTTAGACTCAATAAGGAAAAATAATGAGTTAGGCAGAGTTATTTCTGATGCAAAACAAAATAGCTTTGCATAAAGGCAGCATTCATGAAGACCCACTCAGCCTGGCCCAGGGGCCATCATCCGTTAGCCCCAACCAAATCCAGAAAAGGAGCACAGCTGTGGATGTCATGTCATGTGCCAAGTGTAATAGTTGGTTATGAATTACTCATGATAAAACATAGTGACAGATGGACTTATTCTCTCCATTTCATTTCTTTCTGTAGATTAAAGGCCTCTAGGGTTGGGATCAACTCTCTAGGGAAGGTATAAGATGTCTGGGTATGTGATTTCCCAAATTTTGAGAGCAGAGCATTCTAATGGCCACCTGACTTGTGGCTAAAAATAACTAAACTGAAAATGCTAATAATTAGCCAAATAAAGTAGTCTATCCATCCCCTGGTATATGTTTTTTTTGTTGAATGGCATTTATATATATATATATATGTTCTAGATATATACCAAAGAGCATTGAAATAAGGTTTTATGGTTATTTGATGATGAGGGATAAATCCTGAGACTGATTTAGCAGATGTCATACTATTATATGCCTCTTTCCTATGTAAAATATAATGTGTGCCTTTCTTACAGAATCCTGGCCAAACCAAAGAGTCCATTTTTCAGATTTGGGGATGGCTAAATAATTTCTCCTAGCAAAATGTTTATAGGGATACTGCTGTTAGCATATCTTTTTGGAAATATATTTAGAACTCATAGCTATCAAAGTTATTTATAGATGCATTAGAAGTGACCCTTGAGTTAACTTGTTGGTTTAGAAAATTTGGAACTAAGTAGATTGAGGCTTTTGGAAAGCTCCCACTTCACAGAATGTCATTAGGGTATACACGTGCTGATAACTGCTGAAAGTTAGAAATATATTACAAGAATGTGTAACTACTATCAATTGCACACAAGGATATTATGTATTATGTAAATTCAAAAAATGTCAGTGGATTTAAATCATCCTGAAGACATGAGAATGGCTTGATAAATCAAAACCAAAATCCAATCATAGGATAAAAAAAACCACTTGAACTTTGATAATAAATGATAAATCACTATATCACTGTCATCCTGTTGCTCATCAATTTGCTCAAGTGGGGGCCAGCAATGTCTTCATTGTGAGATTTGCTGTTACTGTTTTTGGCATATTGAATACACCATGGGTAGCTTGCCAGGCTCTGCTGTGTGGGCGGAATACTCTCATAGTTTGCTGGGCTCTCTGAGAGGGATGGAGGAATCGAACTTGGGCCGGCCAAGTGCAAAGCAAAAGCCCCACCCTCTGTGCTATCGCTCCAGCCCATATTTACATTATTATAAATCAATATTATCTCAATTAAAAATTTGGAAGAAAAATGATTTAAGACTATTTGAAGAGAAAAATCTACATACAATGCAGCAACCTAGTTTTAGAAAAGTTGTTGACCTCTACAAGTTTCTACAAAAGTGCAGTTGAATTTTTTAAAAAAAAATCCTGAAAGTTAAAAATTCCTAACACAGGAGATCATTATGACAATAATGTGCATGAACAGACTGTGTTCTGGAAGCATCGTGGCAAAACGACTTGGAACTAGAAATATGGAATCCTAGTGTGGTTCTGCCATTGACTTACTCATATCAGTCTGACTAAAAAACAACCTCTCTGGGCCTCTTATCTGTGAAATTAGATGTTTTGCTTATGTGGTCTGCTAGGAATTTTCTGGCTTTAAATCACACTGAGTTTCAGCAGAATATTTGTGTCTAACCTTTCCTCTGTTGCTGTTGAGTTAGTCTAATTGCTACCTCCACGCCACTGATTTCATTCTCCCCCACCTCACCCTTCGATGACTCCATGTTTCCACTTAGAGATAACAGTTCCAAACAGCTCAAGATAATTTTCCCAACTGCCAAAACTATTTCCAATATGCAAACTTGTGGTTGCTGATTCACACACTGAGAAATACTGTTTCTTTCTGAGTAGTTTCAATGTGTTGCTTCCATCAACACTTCAAGTCATTGATGGAAAACTGGGAGAATTAGGGAAAATGGGCATTTGTGATGCTCTTATAAGATTTAAAGGAGAAAGAGAAAGCAAGCTTTCAAATGACCAGTATCATTGGCATTAAAGAATGGAGCATTAGTAGAATATGCATATGAGTATGGAGATGAAAACTCAGTGGGAACTGAAAGCAGAACTCCTTCTATTAAAAGTTTTAACATTGGAATATTGTTTTTTTAGTTGCTTTAAAATTATTATTTAATTATTGACATTGGTAAAATATGACTCTTGTCAGTTTTATCTCGATCATCAATTTATTATTTTATGTATCTTAATAAAGAAATATTTCTGATTTTTCTCATCTACTTCCAATCATACCAATTTTTTTCTTTAGTTTTTGCTTCTCTTCCATATTTTTTTAGAATAATTTGCTAAGAATTTTTACTTTTCCCCTGAAAGTCATTGATCTTTCTACTGTTTAAAAAGTTTTGCCAACATGCCTGGCAACTTTGGAGTAAATTGAAAACAGCATGTAAGGAAGGACAAAGGCCATGGATGACAATTTCTTCTTCCTGAGGATGATGCATGTATTCTGTAAGAAGCAACTGGATCTGAGTAACAGAGTATTTCAAACCGATCAGTGATTAAACTGACTTGAAATCCCTTACAAAATCGTTTTGTAAGGCTTGGTTAATTCTATTTCCTTCTATTCCTAAAGGAGTCTCATACAGAGAAGCTGGAATTTTAATTAATGGCTCTCTTTGGAGATTTCCAAATTTGTCTCTTCACCTTCAAGACAGCTGCAAACACCACTGAGCATTTCTGACCTTTGCTTTAGTCTAACTCAGCATTTTACCCTGAGCATATTAACATTTGTCAAATTCCTCTAAAGGAACAATCCTTAACTATTAGGCTTTTCCCTTTGTACTTCTTCTATATGATCTTAGTACCCTAAAGGTCTTGCAACTCTGATTCTGTTCTTTTTGTCTCTTAAGTCCATAGATTGTTTAAAGTTAAGTTTGAGTGTTTCTTTCCCCAAAAGTGTTTGGGGGAAAAATACTTTGAAAATTTCACAGGTTTTTTTTAGTTTCTTTTACCCAGAAAATGACTCAATTTGAATTTGAACACATTTAAAAGAATGTTAGCCCAGTAATTTTTCTGAGATCTGAATACATCTTGCCCTGGTTACCTTTACACTTCTTTGACCACCTGCAAAAAAAATGTGTGGTGTTTTTTTTGTTTTGTTTTTTTTGGTTTGTTTGGTTTGGGGATCATACCCAGCAGTGTTCAGGACTTATTCCTGGCTCTGGGCTCAGAGATCACTTCTGGCTCACTCCTGGTATTGATCAGGGGACCATACGGGTGCCAGTGATCAAACCGTGATCCCTTGTGTGCAAGGCAAGCATCAAAGTCTATTATTTTTGAAGGACTGTCCATATTGTTTTCCAGAAAGGCTGGATCGGTCGGCTTTCCCAACAACAGTGAAGGAGTGTCCCATTTTTCCCACATCCACGCCAGCACTGGTTGCTTTTGTTCTTTTGAATGTGTGCCAGTCTCTGTGGTGTGAGATGATATCTCATTGTTGTTTTGATTTGCATCTCCCTGATGACTAGCGATGTGGAGCATTTTTTCATGTGCCTTTTGGCCATTTGAATTTCTTTTTTGAGGAAACTTCTGTTCATTTCTTCTCCCACTTTTTGATGGGGTTAGAGGTTTTTTCCTTATACAATTCTACTAGTGTCTTGTATATCGTGGATATTAATCCCTTATCAGATGAGTATTGGGTAAATATTCTTTCCTATTCTGTGGGCACTTTCTGTATTTTGGTCACTGTTTCTTTTGAAGTGCAGAAGCTTCTTAGTTTGATGTAGTCCCATTTGTTTATGTTTGCTTACACTTGCATGGTCAGTGCTGTTTCGTCCTTAAAGATGCTTTTAGTTTCCATATGACCCCACAATACCACTTCTGGGAATATATCCTGATGATGCAAAAAAGCACAGTAGAAATGACATCTGTACCTATATATTCATTGCAGCACTGTTCACAATAGCCAAAATGTGGAAACAACCCAAGTGCCCTAAAACAGATGACTGGTTAAAGAAACTTTGGTACATCTACACAATAGAATACTATGCAGCTTTTAGGAGAGATGAAGTCATGAAATTTGCTTATAAATGGGTAAACATGGAGAGTATCATGCTAAGTGAAATGAGTCAGAAAGAAAGGGACAGACATAGACTGCACTCATTTGTGGAGTGTAGGGTAGCATCACATGAGGCTGATACCCAAGGATGGTAGATACAAGGGCCAGGGGGGTTGCCTCATAGCTGGAAGACTGCTTCATGAGCGGAGGGCAGAAAGCAGATGGAATAGAGAAGGGATCACTAAGAAAATGATGGCTGGAGGAACCAGTTGGGATGGGAGATGTGTGCTGAAAGTAGATAATGGACCAAACATGATGACCTCTCAGTGTCTGTGTTGCAAACCATGATGCTCCAAAGTAGAGAGAGAGTATGAGGAATACTGTCTGCCATAGAGGCAGGGGGAGGGTGGGAAAAAGGGGGGTATACCCAGGATATTGGTGATGGGGAATGTGCACTGGTGGAGGGATGGGTGTTTGATCATTGTGAGATTGTAATGCAAACATGAAAGCTTGTAACTATCTCACGGTGATTCAATAAAATTTAAAAAATTAAAAAAAACAAAGTCTATTCTTTTGTTTCTTTCTTATCCATTTTTTAAATTGCATTACCAGAAACGTGATCTGCTAAAAGTTACTCCATCTTAACCTAACCTAATAACCTTAACCTAAATCAACCTAACATCATACAGATTTAATAAATAACATTGTGTATTTGAATGTTAAACTGGTCATTGAACTGGTTAATTTGCATATTTACTCTACTTTTTCAATGGGTATCTTATATAGGATCCCAATACAATATAATTTTAGGCTTAGATGTTGAGACATAGGTGGATGGATGTTGACATCCTGGTGGTGATATAGTAGTAGAACACTGTGTCTGAAATTTTATTTAACAGTATTATAAATAACAAAGTCTAAACAAAAATTGAAAGAAAAGTATAAATCACTGTACAATATTTTGTTAAATTAAATGGACAGCATTAGAAAGATTTCATTTCTGTGGTCAATAATCTCTAATTTTCTAAGTTTATAATTTAATAGTTCTTGCTTTGTGTTTTATTTTGTAATACTTAGGAAACTTAGAAATTACTCGTTGCAGGTCTACTGGAGCTGGGTACAACATTAAGATATATTTAAATCTCAGCTAAATGTGCTGTCACCATTAGCAATCACTATTCTAAATATCGAAAATAAAATCTGCAAATTGACCTTTACAATCTGAATGATCCATAATTGATCATGGTAAATCAAAATACTTATTGATTAAAGAGAATTCCCAACCCCTAGTTTAAATTTCACCTTTGTCACTACATCAGAGTTTTTTATACTTTATGATAATACATTATGATGTATAAAGAAGTATATTTTTCAAATGAGTCAGATAGCCTTTTTTTAAAAAAAAAGATGAAAAGGAGTATTTGTAAAAAGAATCGAGAAAGAACCTTAATGAAAGCTACAACTCAGGCCCATTGATATTAGGAAAGGGCACAGATGCAGGTCAAGAATCCAGAGCTCAGAGGTTGGCTGGGATCAGAGCTTAAGAGATAGTACAGTGGGTAGGGTGCTGTGTATGTGGCACACATTTGATAACCAGTCAATTGTTTTTAAAATCATTATGGGCTGTACTAGATAATGTTACCTATCTCCTCCAAGTTAATCCTACCTTCTCTACTCAGCTCACTGCCTCCAGAACTGTTGAAAAGGATTAACTTTCCTCGTCCTCAACTAGATGTTGTTTATATTTGGTGAATTGGGGAGATTATTAGTAAAGTCAAGGTGTTATTTTTCATGTTCTTTATCTGTGGGCTTTCTAAAGAGTATTGGTTCCCTGGATTCAAAATCATATTTCCTTTTAGGTGGCCATCTATATAGACTTTCTCCTTCTTCTTTCTTTTGTTATTGTTGTTAGTTACTCCCTTTCCTTGACCCTATTGCCTAAAGAAGGCAATTGTTCTAGGAGTTTTGACTCTCCTTTATGTTTCTCTATACTATTTGAAAATAGTTCCAATGTTAAATTCCCTTTAAATTATCTTACTGTGTGTGTGCTTGGCTAATAGAGACAGGGAGAATGGATCTTTTTATGAGACTCAATTTCTTGCACGGGGGTCAACTGGGATCAGAGTTTTCATGGAACAGACCTTCGAGCTCCTTGTCTTCTTTAATTAGAGAGCACAATGGTTATTTTTCGATCTCGGCAGACAAACCTGACATTATGGCTCTGTTAAAATACAGATCCCAGAGAGCAAGTACTTCAGCTGACATCATTCAAAATGAATACAATGAGAACATGGATATTCAGTTCTGGATCATTTCTTGCCCACATCTTTATGCTTGGCAAACGAAGGATCATTTGACAAACACCAAAGAAGAAATGTCAAACATACACAATACGTACATTCTTCCATCACTATTCCCCATTTACCCCTTTTGTACAATTCTGTCTTTTGTTGTTCGCAAAATGTTCTTGGATGTCAGTCTCCTTTCTAAGCTAGACTGCAAGTTTTACAGAGCCACAGGTCACACACTTTTCTTTCTTTGCAACTTCTGTGATTTGGATATTTTCTACTTAGCTCTCTTCCAATTAATTCATCTTTACATATCCAATAGCACAGTGGGTAGGATGTTTGCCTTGCATGTGGCCAACCTGGGTTCGATTCCTCCTTCCCTCTCAGAGAGTCCAGCAAGCTACCGAGAATATCCTGCCCGCATGGCAGAGCCCAGCAAGCTACCTGTGGGGTATTCGATATGATAAAAACAGTAACTACAAGTCTCACGATGGAGATGTTACTGGTGCCCGCTTGAACAAATCGATGAACAATGGGATGACAGTGCTACAGTGCAATGCTACATATCCAATGTGGTATAAAACTGATTTGTTGTGTTCTTAATTTCAATCGCTGCAATTTCTTCTTTTAGTCAACAAATATGTTCAGTGAATGTGTGCCCCATGTTAGATATTGGATGAGCTGAGGGTTATTAAAATGAGGGAGAATCCTGTCTTTGGTAGTTAAATAAATGTATAGTAACTGTTTACTTTTTTAATTGAACATTTTGAGATAACAATGATCTACAAGAATGTAAATGTGTGTTTTAGGACTACAATGTTACCATACCATATCCAGCATGAAAATTACAATATTCCTCCACTACTGTTCCTAAGACTCGTTCTGTCCAATACCATGATTTATAAAATGGGCAAAGATACTAGGAGGTCATTTTTCAGGAACATGTGAGAATTTAGGCTGAATCCTGGGGAGCATAGTGTCATCTCCATGCTGATGACAGATAACCCTGGAGCCAAGTTCAAAATGTCTAACTAGAGACTGAAAATTGGAGGTCAGCACTTACATGGACTTTACAGTGTTGTCAACTCTTTTTTCTTTTCTTTTGGTTTTAGGACTACACATGGCAGTGGTCAGGATTACTCCTGACTCTGCACTCTGGGGTCACTCATGGTGGTGCAAGGGAGACCATCTGGGGTGCAGGGAGAACCTGGGCCTGCCACATGCAAGACAAACACTTTACCTACTTTGACCTGATCTACTATTGGTTTGCCCCCTCAATTCTTTTTTCCTATGTCATATTCCCTTAAAATGTGCGGAGCTAAGTTTAGGTCTCTGCCAGTTGTGATGAATCTAAAAAATAAGGGGATTCAGGGCTTCGGAGAGGCTGCATTTCACTTGTGTTCTGATGGAAGATGTCCCAAGCATGGGACGGAAACTCATATTCTAGGCAAGATTCCATGATTTTCTCTTCTCTTCATAATGAAATTTGTTGCCAGCACACTGGTGATGGCATTATGCATGCATACATACTTAGGAAGTGCTGAATATTTCAAACGCCCATGAAGTCAGTGTCTTCAGGATAAATATTAATGGCTTTCTCCAAAATTGAGCTATTTAGGGCAAAATTTGTCATTGTTCACTCAAATATTTGGAAGGATATAGAAGAAGACTAATTCATTTTCATAAATATGTATTGCCCGTGTAGTAAATGCAAGATGATAGTTGCCATACCTCCAATCATCCAGCATCTGCTTTTAGTCTAGTGGTGGGTTAAAACACAATATACACCACTTCCTGTGATGCTATAAGGATTTCACTCATGCTAAAAGTGAGTCAAGGTCAGAAAATGTACTATTGAGATTGGGGGAGAAAGGTATCAAGTAAATCCAGAAGAACATTTTTGACAATGAATAAAATGATACAAAGAAGAGATACAATAAATGCACTAAGAATCTGTATGTTGTCTTCAAATTTTCTTTTCTCCTACAACCAAATTCATCAGATATTAGATCTCCATTAGTTTTACACAAACTCAAACACACAACTACCTAGCCTAGTATGGAGAAACAACACTCCCTCTGGCATTTGACAAAGCACTTTATGTTTGTTATTTTTCTTGACCTTTACATCAACCCTAGAAATAGGTAGATAGTATTATCCTCATTTTATACATTACTAAAACTAATTCTCCCAGAGACTAAATATCTTCTTTAGTCACACAACCAGTAAAACCCAGAGCTGGGAGTCAACCCCAATGTTTTGCATCTTCAAAGCTTATCTCTCAACCACTGCTCTACACAGCTTTTCACTTAAAAAGAGAAAAGTTTAAGTTTAAGGCATATGTAAGTCTGGGAAATATTTCTTGGTCAAGAAATAAACATCTTACATAGGAACCTCAGCCTGGTTTGGTTGGAGGAAGGTGGTTAAAAAACTTTCCTCCAAGTTCTGTGCTTGGCATGTGCAAGCTATTCTTCAAAAGAACATTGATAGTATTGGCTTTGGCAATTCTATGGCATCCACACATGTGGATATTGATGTTTTCTTGTGATGGGTCTTGGCTGCTATCTTAGCTATATTTAATTACTTAAGACTAGAATTTTTTATGACTACCTGTGGCTCTCAGATGCACCTATTAAGTTGTAAACCCGAATCTGCTTATCCTTTCAGTCTAAGAATTCTTTTGCCCTAAATTAACCATCTCCAGTCTTTTATCATATAAATATGACTGTTTCATTGGCACGAATCTTGTAAAAATGAAAGAACCGTTGATTTTTAGAGCTGACATTAAAGAACGCTACAATGTGCCAAAGGCAATCTCAAATCTTACCTCATTTCCAAATGCCTTGTGGCAGGTTTTATTTTTCTTCCCCTCAATTTAGATAATTAGAACATATTTTATAGCTCAGTGTCAAAAGGCAAGACTTCACCAGCACAAGGACTAGTGCTGGCATTTATTCCAGAACATACAACTGTCATGTGTTAAGTTAATGGAAATACAACATCACGGCTGGGCCTTCACATATGTGGAAATTGTGAAAACTAACAAACCCAATTCCAGCAACGCAGAAAAGACGACTGTATGACTGCTCTCTCTCCTGTAAGCAGCTGGCCCTAGGCAGTTAATGACTCCATTTGTGGACTTGGAGACACTGGCTTGTTTTCATTTCAATAAACCATAAACTTTTAAAAGCGCACTAAACACCAGAGGGCTGGCAATCATTTCACTATTATCTAGATCCACTGAAAATGCATCTTGGCCATCAGAGACCCAAGTGCAAGACTAAATACTACTCTTTTAAAAATCTCACTTGAAAAACAAATCCAGTCAAAGCTCTCATGTAGTGTTAGCAGGACGGAAAGTCAGTCTTTCTCGTCCCATGTGGGGTCACCGGATATCTGTTTTATTGTCACAATTTTCACTTACATACAAACTTCTCATCTTATTTTGTGAAGCAAAGCTAGCTGAGGCCAAACTTACAATGTGCAGTCTCAACAGAAAAATGTTGAGTCTTTTGAGATTGCACATTAGAATCTTCTGGAAAAAATTTTTAAAAAAATTCTCAAATCTTAGGCTGCATCCAGACCAATTACATCAGCATTTAAAGGTGACATAGAGACACTGAGTTTTCAGATCTTGCAGGCAGAGCGTTTGTCTTGCATGCGGCCAACTTGGGTTCTATTCCCAGCACCACATGCAAGTTCCCTAAACATCAGTGAGAGTGATCCCTGAGCACAGTGCCAGGAGTGAGCCCTGAGCAGAGCCAAGTGTGACCCCCCCAAAAAATAAAAAACAAACAAAAACCAACCAAACAAAAAACAGTTTCCAGATCTTCCCAGATGGGTCTGTATCCATCTCAAGGATCCTTTGTGGTGGCCCTTCTCTCCCTTCCAGACTGCTTTTGCTCTGCCCCCTCCCCGAAACCTCCTTGGCCCCACCAATCTCCAGAACTCCAGAGGAATCCTGTAAATTTTAAAAGAATGTTTTCCTTGCCACAAACTGCTTCACAAATAACACAAAAGCTTAGCATCTTTCCTGAAGGAAAAGAACCTCCGGGGTAGAAAACATGTTTTCAATAGTCCAATATGCTGCCCAATGAGAGACCAGTTTCTGAGAAGCTGTAAGGTATTTGTATTCAGCCTCAAAGGGCTTCTTGAAAGAAATGACCTGTCTTGACTAGTTTCAGCAAATTTAATTGCTATTGCTAGCCAGGGGCATGGATAAGCAAGGTCAGTCACCTGGATCCCTGGTGATGACCTCCTGCATATCTGAAATGGGACATGGTAACTGACATTCTATCAAACTCTCCAAGGGACTGGTACATTTTTAAAGAACAATTGAAGTAGGGCTTTGACTTTGAGAAGAGTGCCATCTCCATAACATCAGCTCAGTCAAAAAGGGGAAAAAAAGGAATTCAGAAAAGCACTGTGGGGACCAGAGAGATAGCACAGCGGGTAGGAAACTCACTTTGCACACAGCTGACCCAGGTTCAATCCCTGGTATCCTATAAGGTCTTCCAAGCATCGCCCGGAGAGATTCCTGTGTGCAGAACAGGAGTAAGCCTTGAACATTGCAGGGTGACTCCCAAACAAAAACAAACAAACAAAAAAACATTGTGTTCTATGTTAGTATGTTAATAATTGAGAATTCTTTTGGAAAGAATTAAAATATAATGGAAATATCTCCTTGTACCTGAAGCCATTAGGTCGCACTAACAGTAAATAGATTTAACTGGATCTGTTTCAATGGATAAATAAAAGCTCTTCTGGGGAATTTGTATCGTCAAATCCTGAGCACTAAAATTGCATGTTTCTACACGAAACAATCTATGTTTTTGATAGTCTTGGCCACTTTCTAACTGTGTGACCTTGAACAAATTACCTAATCCTTGTGATTATCGTACTCTGTCCAAAGGGAACCCGATGTCTCACAGGCTTCATGAAAATTTAATGAGATGGTAAGTGTAAACTGTGCTTTTTAATCTGTGATGCATTAGCAGTGCTGGCCATCACCAGAGCTCCTTTTGTCCCAGCCAACATCCTCATGTTGCACAGAGCTCATAAAAGTTCTAGACTGCCAGGTACACAGCAATTAGCTTCACGGCTCGACTGGGATTCCGGCCCAGGTGTCCCCACTGGACTCAGTGTTCTTTCCATTTCAGCCCAGCGTCAAGCGGGACTCAGGTTTGTGTCTTGCTGAGCAAGGCTCTCAGAGCAATGATGTGAATTCCTTATGTGACAGAGGGAAAATCAATTCCAAATATTGAAAAGCCTTCCCCCTTTCCTTGCCTCCTGAAAGAGGAAGCTCTGTCTGTCAGGTCGGGTCCCTGTGGCAGGAGGTGCCAGAGGTCCTGGATAGAGAAGACTGGAAAGCTGAGACTCTCTGGGTAAATTGTGTTGCCAGAGAAAGGAAAGGGGACCCACTGCAGAGGCTGGAGACACAAAGGGGAAGAGATCCTGAATGGGAGCAGAAATTAAAGAGACACAGGTGAAGAGGAAGGTGAGGAGGCAGGGATGAGTTCGAAGAGTGAAATTCCTGGAGGGCAAGAAATGTTCCAAAAGGGTTACTAGGCAAATCTGTTTCTCAAAGATGTGTACTCTGGTCTGTGTATCTTACCCCAAGCCCCCCTCCATGGCTTTTAAGTGGTTTTGGAGCCCAGTTATGGTTGTCTTCATGTACATTTGTAGAAGCTACGTATGTTGAGCATAAAGATTAGAAAAATTTGGGGCTGGAGTGATAGCACAGCGGGTAGGGCATTTGCCTTGCAGGCGGCCGGCCAGGGTTCGATTCCCAGCATCCCATATGGTCCCCTGAGCACCGCCAGGAGTAATTCCTGAGTGCAGAGCCAGGAATAACCCCTGTGCATCGCCAGGTGTGACCCAAAAAGAAAAAAAAAGAGTAGAAAAATTTAAAGATGATTATGACTGAGCAAATATTTTGTTTTGTCACACCTGACTGTGCTCAGGACTTACTCCTGGCTCTAGGCTCAGAGGACCACAAGGGGCGTCAGGGACTGAACCGGAGTTGGCCCCATGCAAGGCAAGTGCCCTACTCTCTGCCTGTACTGTCTTTACATCTCCTCTCTCATGCCCTCAGCAAATATTGTATTAACACTTTTCTCTTATGGATTTAGAAACATGACAGAACTCATATGATCCCTATCAAGAAAGATAATATAAACAAAAATTCACAGATTTTTCAGGGCTTGTGAAAATAGAGCGGGGCTCCCCTCAATGGTAGGCTTCTTCCTTGGGGTTCAGGGCCTGCTAACCCCTTTGCCAGCTCAGTTTTTATATCCCACCCAAGGAATTCTCAG
Source organism: Sorex araneus (assembly GCF_027595985.1). Taxonomy (NCBI): domain Eukaryota; kingdom Metazoa; phylum Chordata; class Mammalia; order Eulipotyphla; family Soricidae; genus Sorex; species Sorex araneus. The sequence continues at coordinate 58,236,255 of NC_073308.1, read as the reverse complement.
AGCTCTCCTACTTGAGTCCCAGCCTCTCCGTTACTCTCCTTCTTGCTCCCCATGGCCGCCCTCCCATTGATAGTTTGGAACCCAGCTCCTTTGCGTTGTCTTTATTTTCAAATCTGCATCTCCTGCACACTTTATCTGCACCTAGTTTCCTAGGTCAATCAGATAAAAGTCACTACCTGTTTCTCTGACTTGACCCTCAGCTCTCAAGCCCAGGACTGACCTTGTAGTTTTTTCTCCTTGGCTCTGATTCCTGTGTATCCCTTTTGGCTCTCATGGTCTAGTGTTTTTCTGCATCTCTGAAGCCTCCCTGATTGTGCCAGGACTATGGCAGCCTACAGGCTCCCTAGCAGCCTCTGCTCAGCTCAATTACGCTTCTCAAAGACCAGCCCCCCTGCAAACAAGGCGGAAGCATTCTAGGCTCGCTCATGCTTCAACACCGCAAGGGTCTGCTGTGTTCATCCTCACATGGTATTGCCAACTCACCACTCCGTGAAAGCCCCTCACAGTTTTGAATCAAGATTAAGTCAACCAAGTAACATACCAGGCAACCCCTTTTCAGTGTCCCCACCTAAGCATGTCTGGATATCCACATGTATGAATATCTTGACTCTACATTTGGTATTTATTAATTTTTAACAGATTTGTACTGGGAACCAACAGATGTGTTCTAGGCTCTTTCCCTTTGTTCATAAATTTCTTCATTCTTAATTCTATTCAAGCATAGAAAAAATATACCAAATATTTTTTGCACTTAACAGCCCCCCTCCCCATATTTTCTCATTTATTGGAATGCCCCTCAAATGGAGATTAGACTTCCACAGGGTTTTTCTCATGAGAGGATCCGGGATCTCACATTGTCTTTACCTTTATTTTGAAATTACTTCCTGAGCATACCCTCATCACAGGATTCAGCCCCCAAAGCTAATTGGAGCAGACCTACGTACAGTCTGAATTAACATGTTTTATAGACTTAAGTATCAGACCAATCGAGAGGAGGCAGCTGTACTTCTGGGAGAATGAAGAACTGAGTTTTCAGGCACCGTCACTGGCGCTCTTTACTACCCTTTAAAATCAGCACATTATCACCATAAGAGTGGCTCCATTTTCTCACTGGACTCTCAAACCACATTTCTGTGCTCTGATGGAGCACTTTGGGAAAGTGACGGTCAAGAAAAGAATTCAACAAGCACAGGGCTGTATGCTTCAATTAACAGCTTTCCCACCTCCAAGAGTTCACTGGAATCTCGTTCTATAATTTCTCTTTTTTTGAATAATGTATAGAACTATTTTGAATAAAAATGCAGAGAAAAAAAGATGTTTGAAGGGGAAAATCATCTCTCTTCTCTTATCAAGATTATTATCCAAACATTGACGTTAATTTTTCCCCTTTGCACATATAAGATTACAAGAATTTGAAGAATTCGATCAACTTTCGTTTGTTTATTGGAGGCAGGGTGAGAGGTCGGGTTTCAACATTCCATTCTGGGGTCAATTTTATTTATGTATTCATTCATTATTTTGGGCCATATCTGATGGTAATCAGAGCTTACTTCTGGCTCTGTGCTCGTGGTCTAGCTTTCCTCAGGGCATCATATGTGGGCCAATGATGAAGCAGGGTTGGTCATATTCAAGGCATGTGCCTTCACCCCTGTGCTATTGCTCTAGTTTGGAGGTCACCTTTATTAGCCCAGAGGTTGTGGTTAGGCAGGATTGCCCAACTCTAGCTCTCCCACCCTCTCTCCTTCTGCTTCTCCATGGAAATCTCAGGGGTCATATGCTAATGTGCTGAAGGTCACATGTTTCATTCACAGAATTCTGCTTTTTGGCTAAGTCTTCAAGCCACATGTGCAGGCCGTCTTGGGGTTGTATGGAGTATGTACGGCTTAAACATACTTCACAGATAGTCTGGGAAACTTTGTGATTCTCAGAGGCATTGAATTATCAAGAGTCTAAATGAAGACACATAACCTTTATCCATTATCTCTGTGTCTTCTGTCTTTGAGCAGGGTCCTGAATTTCTTTGGACTCTAGAAGGGTCTAACAATATTGTTACAATGAATGAAGAAGAAATACCAGTTGGTTCTGATCTCTCCCTTTTCTCCATAAGGAGCTTCATAAGGAGCTCATAATTCAGTCCCCACACATTTTTTCATACCCTTTGGGAAATAATGTCTATAGAAATCTGTGGTTTCCCTGGAAACACTTTATGATCACAAATTTCTGCTCTAAAAGTCTGCCAAGAGGTTTTTTTTGGGTTATTGATTTTCAAGTATGAGAAAAGGGTTTTAAATATTTCTAAATATTCACTTTTCTTCTCTATTCCACTAGTTCATAATGGTAAATACTTTCTGAGAAGTGAAATAAGTTTGGAAAATCTCGTGAAAACAAAAGGTATGGAAGGACAAATTAGCACCTTCTGGTAGAGGCAGTGTAAGAATGAGAGTGCTCAGAGCTCAATTCCTTCATTCTCCTCCTTTACTGCATAAATAATAAGTCATCTGTTGGAAGCTGGAGGCGGGGGGTGGGGGGAGGGAGGAGGACTGAAGGGGGCAAGAGGTGTTGCACAAAAAATGTTTCTAACAGAGCTTCAGAGAGAGAAGGTGCCGTGTGCTGATTCTTTTTCACTTGGAGAGAACAAATGAGTTCATCTCAATCTGGAACGAGGAGGGATTGATTCTCCAGGAATAATTCAAGCCTTGGGGCAACACAAAGATTTGATTGCAGTTAACAAAGCTTGCTTCCGGACTGGTATTAGTTACTGAAATGATCACTTAGCCAATCGAAGTAGTCTGAATGAGAGGAACAGCAGCTATTTCCATGACAATAGCAGCCTTGCTTTGAGGCCTATAGACCTGATAAGGAACTTCTCTTTAATTGAATATACTTATATAATAAATTCTGAATGTTTAAAGAAAGAAGAGAGAAAACTGAAAAACATACAAATGAACAAAAATCCCCACCACTGAATGCATTAATTGGAAGGAATTTGCATGAGCCATGAGAGAGATTAGAAGCCTCCGGAGCAAACCGTTGCATTTGATCTCTAACTCGAACTGTTCAAAACACTGAGGTAGCATCCAAGAGGATGGTGCAACTAAGTGTGAGAACAGACTGCCCAAGTGTGCAGTGACTTCAATCAGGGAGGAATCCTGTAGAGGGTAGTGGGGGGGGGCGGGTTGGTGGTGAGGGGTGCAGAGAAGACCTCTAATAAGTGCTCACTCTACATTGTTTTTGCAGACTGGATAACTAGTTTTTCTTTGGAGAAATTTGCAGCTCAAGGAATTAGTCTCATTATCCGAAGGAACCTGTATTTATTTTAGAGGGAGGTGATATTGATGCTAGCTAGTCAAAAGGAGGCATTCCTTTGGCATTGTCTTGGGGTCTTTTACCACTTGTTTTCTAAAGCACCAACTGAAGACAGAAGAAAACCCCAAGGGGTCCCGCGTCTGTCCATTAGCATCCATAGAAATGACGTCTTTTCTTTCCAAAACACATGCATTCTTCACTGATGAGTGAGCACATGGGATGTGGCGTGCTTCCTGCCACCCCTCATGTTAAGAACATTCTTTCTGCTCTCTAAATAATCTTGACACAGGCTGAGCTTTCCAAAGTTCATTTATAGAAATTCCAAATTCATGCAAATACATTATCATGCCAATAAATTAAAGAAGAGAGACATAATTTAGAAGTAGAGCCATGGGGGAAAACTTCACGAGGACCACCCTGAAATGATGCGGAGATTCAAAGTCTGTTTCCAATAATTGGCTTCAGGGAGGGGAATGTGTTCTGTGTCAAGTAATTCCAAACCAGGTAAGCACGGAAAGGTCACCTGTATTAAGATGGGACAGGTCAGTATGGTCTGTGACAAGGTGGGACCCCCCTGTCCAAAACTGAATTTAAAAGATGTTTGTCTAAAATTTAAAAAAATATGGTCCAAAATGCTATGAGTGGAGCTGGAGAGATAGTACAGCAGGCAAGGTACTCACCTTGCATGTGGTCAACCTGCATTCTATCCCTGGTACCATATATGGTCCCCTGACCACCCCAGGAGTGACCACTGAGTAAGCCAGGAATAAGCCCTGAGCACATCTAAATGTGGCCCCTGAACAAAAAAAATACAAACCATTTTTATGCTAGGGGTCCAATGACTTTGGCTAGGCAGCTAAGAAAGGTAAACCAAGGGATGGCGAGAGAGCAGAGGGGTTAATTCACTGGCACCTCAGGGTTTCTGGGCATTATTGGTGTAGTGGAAGCCCTGGAGCACTGTTGGATGGCATCAGTGGCTCCAGCTGCAGTGCTCCACTGCAGGGACCCAGAAGCAGCACTGCATCCGAGCACTGAAGTCAGCCTGATCAACTATCACTGGGAGTGGTCCCCAAGCCCATTCAGCACCATTTGACAAGCATGCCTGTCCCCACCCCCCAAATAAAGAATGAAGAAATAGAGACACACTTTGTTTAGACTCAGGGCACATGAGAGAGAATCAGACTTGTGTGATGGAAACATCTGGAGTGGGAAATCTGGACTTGTAATCTAAGTTCTGCCAAAAAGTAGTTGCTTTGAGCAATTTGCTTCCACTTTGCTGGCCTCAGGGCAGTCATTTTAAAAATGGTTCTGTCAGACCAGTGAGTTTGAACTTTTTTGATCTAAGTGCCTGCCATATTCTTAAAAATTGACCAACCCCCAAGACTCTGCCGCACAGTTTCCATCTTTAATTACCATCTTAGAAATTAAAATGGGCAAAGGTTTAAAATACTTATTAATTCATTAAAATAATAAGAAGCCCATTTCATGTTTATGAAAATTAACTATATTTTCCAGAACAAAAAAATTTAGGGGGAGGTCACATTGTTTTGCATTTTTGCAAACCTTTTCTTTGTTTGATTTAATGGAAGCCAGCTAGACATTCATATTTGTCTTAGGAGATTGAATTTGTTATAATTTCACATATCAAGTAGCCTCTGGAAAACTCAACTGTACATGCAAAAAAGAAAGAATGAAAATGTCAAATTTTTATTAAGTATTATGAAAATAGTTTGCCACTTGTAGGTTCCCAGAAAAGGTCTTGGAGACAGGAAAATATTTGTTTGCCATTCCAAGACATAACAATATTTCCCTCTTTGTTTTGTGCACGTCAGGTATGGCCTAACTTTTGATCACTGTTAACTTACTCCTTAGCTGATGGTTCAAAAATCTTTGGTGAAAAGGCAAGTATTACGACCACTGAACTTTTCCCTTCCCCTCCTCCACCTTTCAGAATCTGCAGTAAAATACTCTAATCACACTCCTGGCAACTGCCAACCTCCCACCACAGGGATACCCCTCTGCTTCCTTTCCTACTCTGGAAAATTCTTCCTTAGAATATATCCGGGAGACAAAGTCTGACTTTAAAAAAATTTTTTTAAATGAATCACTGTGAGATACAGCTACAGATTTACAAACTTTCATGATTATGTTTCAGTCATACAATGATCGAGTCCCCATCCCTCCACCAGTATCCATTCTCCACCACCAATGTTCCCAGTAGCCCTCCCACCACTCCCCATCCCCCCACCCCCCACCTCTTTGGGAGGCACATTCCCTTTCACTCTCTCTCTCCTTTGGGGTGCTATGGTTCTCAGTATGGGTACTTGGTGGCCATCATGTTCGGTCCATAGTCTACTTTCAGCACACATCTCCCATCCTGAGCGAGCTCTCCAAGCATCATTTACATGGTGGTCCCTTCTCTATCTGAGCTGCCTTTTCCCCCAGCATGTGAGGCCGGTTTCCAAGCCATGGAGCAATTCTCCTCGCCCTTATCTCTAATGTCCTTGGGTGTTAGTCTCCCATTATGTTACTTTATGTTCCACAAATGAATGCAGTCATTCTATGCCTGTCCCTCTCTCTGACTTGGCATAATACTCTCCATGTTGATTCACATATATGCAAATTTCATGACTTCATCTTTTCTAACAGCCACATAGTATCCCATTGTACTGTAGATGTACCAGAGTTTCTTTACCAGTCATCTGTTCTCGGGCACTCAGGCTTTTTTTTTTCTCTTCAGATTCTAAGCCTGAATTTTGCCTTAATGATAGGACTTGGAGCCATGTCTGTCATTATCTAAGCCAGAAGCATCATACCATTACTCTAATCTGCCTGTAGTGAGAATAACAACAGCGACTTTTGCATCATACAGGGTAGGCATTGGGTGGATTTCCAGTTCTGTCACTTCTATATTTATGGTGCATTAAAAAAAAACAGTAACAATAAATCTCTCAATGAGAGATGTTACTGGTGCCCACTCGAGCACATGGATGAGCAACAAGATGACAGTGACAGTGATAATCAATATCTATGAGACCCATTTTTCTTATTTTTGAATTAAAGATAATATGCATAGTAGAGAATTATATATAATTTTAAGTTCATTGACTCATGACAGACACTCAAAAATGGCATTCATTTTTATGAGTCACATCCCGCAGTGCTCAGGAATTAATCCTGTCAGTTTTCAGGTAACCATATGGGATGCTGATGATGGAAGCACAGTCAGGAACATGCAAGGCAGTCACAGCTACCCATTGTACTATCACTCTGGCCCGGTGTTCATTACTATTAGACTAAAAGATTAGAATTATCCATTAGCTTTGGCAAATAAATAATAATTTAAGAAAGAAGTACTTTTTACTGTTATTTGTATTTGTGAAGTAATTTTAATTAAGTCAGTGTTTTTTAAATCTTTTAGTTTTGAGGAACCATTATACTCTAAGGGCTGGAGTGATAGCATAGTGGGTAGGGTGTTTGCATTGCACGCGCTGACCCGAGTTCGATTCCTCAGCCCCTCTTGGAGAGCCCGGCAAGCTACCGAGAATATCCCGCCCGCACGGCAGAGCCTGGCAAGGTGGTGTATTCGATATGCCAAAAACAGTAACAACAAGTCTCACAATGGAGACATTACTGGTGCCCGCTTGAGCAAATCGATGAGCAATGGGATGACAGTGATACAGTGACAGTGATTATACTCTAAAAGTTCTCAATGCCAATAAAAGAAATTTCCATTTTCTCAAGAATCTATTTACTCATTTTGCTAAATGTTTGAACACTTTACTTTCATCATTTTAAAATTATAGTTTATGCAGAGTAAATTTTACATCTACTTTTGATAGTGAATAAATTTCTCATAGGGACTTGAACTAGTAGTTCTGGATTTTCCTAACAAATTTACCTGAATCAATGAAATAATCATCTACAGTTATTGGAGTTGAGTCAGAATTAAATAACTCACAGTGACCAAAAATGAAATAGTTTGAGCATTAAATTAATGATATGTATTACATGTGATTGATAAAACAAAACAAATCTACATGAGTGCATATTCAGATTATTGTATAATGGACTACTAAGTAATTGATTAATAATTAAAACCAAATGAATTTAAATAAAAAATGTAGCATAAAGGAAATTGAAAATCAGATTTTTGCAACCCTAATTTTCTTACCTTTAGACAAGATCCACCAGTGAATGCTATAATCAGCTAGCAAAAGTTTAATGAGAAACAAAATATTTGTATAGAAAAAAAGTTTATTGACTACAATGGGAAAAGTAGTAACTTCACAAAGAAAAACCTAGTAGATGTAACCCTATCTCCTATTATGATACCACCATCAATATCACTAATTAGAACATATCTCAAAGATAGACACATTGCTATCTTTGTAGCATTCTTCTCCCAAATTCATGGTTCAGCAATCTAGGTAAAATATCAGATAAATCCAGAATGTTGGACATTCTACAAAATGCCCACCCAATATTATTCAAAAACGTCTAGGATGTATAGAATAAAGCCAGACTGAAATTTGTCACAGATTAAGTGTGACGAAAGAGATCTGATGATTGAATGCAGTACTGGATCAGATCCAGTATTCTGTATTAATCCTGTATTTTATTTTGAATTAGAGTAAGAATAGTAGAAAAAAATTAAAAACTGAACAAATTATATAGTAAGGAGTATAGTACTATTATACTATTATATAGTATAGTAATATTCATTCAGTGGCATTTATTATTCCAGCACAGTTGTGAAGAATGTTGATAGAGAAAGTAGGTTAAGCAGCTATTAGACCTATGGTCTCTTTGTAGGTCTACTGTAAGCTAAATAATTATTTAAAACAAGACTTTTAGAGTTAAATACATAATATAATGAGAAGAAAATGAATTTTAGAAGTGGCTTACTGGAAGCTAATCAGACTCTAAACTGTGTTTTCAATATGTTGCTCAACTGAATTATTAAGTCTGAAAAACTCAACTTGTCAGAAGATAAGAGCTTAAAAGGCAAACAGTACTGTCTCACAAAAGCAGTTTTCACATTTTGGGTTCCTGCAAAGGCGTTCTGAATCCCCCGTCTCTGGAGCACATTGGAGAATTGCTGCATCATAGTACCAGTCCTAAATTCTCTTTAGCATATATGGGGATTGTTTAGTTTGGGAAATGAAACCAGGGGAAACTGCAGACCTACAGAAAGCTTAGGTTGTAGGGGCAAATGCTTGATTCAGAAGAGTTCTATTAAGTCCATTTCTGGGGCAATACTGAAGCTCTTGACCAAATAGCTTTATTTTTACTAAATCAGACCTTTTGATCTCTAGCCACGGGCATCCATGCTGTAGTTTTGATTCATTCAAAACTTGGACTAGGATGAGAGGCATTATTTTCCTTCTAGCTTAAGAATATGGACTGTGTGATTCAGTATGTATATATATACATATATATATAATAAAATGGGAGGATAAAGAGGGCCAAGATGGCATTAAATGAAGAATAATGGGAAACATTTGCCCTGACTCTTCAGGTCCATCCAAGAAATCTTTGAATCTTTTTCTCTGTGCTCATTCCAGGCCAAAGAATGGTCTTCTCTGTGTGATATCTGTAATGCTAGATGTTCTGAAGTTCAAGAACATTAATAATAAAGTAAATGACTATCATATGTGTCCAGTTATAGATCTTCTTTCTCCCATGACGAAAGCTTAGTCTCTATTTTTACTCTGAAGTTTCAATTCATCTTCCTCTCAAACTAAATTCTGGGAAAAGGTGGTTAAGCCATTTCAATATGGCAGCCTATGAGAAATGAACTGGCAACTCAGACTTTCAGCTTCTTCCAAACTCAGAAGACAACTATTATCCACATCGTCAATAATTACAATACATTCCAAAATCCTGTTTTGTGGCCAAAGTTTTGAAGTGCCGTTAAAACTAAGCTTGTAAAATCTGTTTCTATTTTACTGTAATTCCTCTTTAATTTGTACTCCACTAATCCAGAATTTTACATAATTTAAACACCGCTTCTATGATTCCTATTAAATAAAAAATAGAAAATTATTTTCGTGTTGAAAATGTTTTAGATAGTTAAGAGTAAGATATTTGCTTTCCAAACTTGTTCATTTTTTATTTTCAAAATAAGAACTGAATGATTAAGGTTTATTCTAGTCTTTTATTCACTTCCAGGTCTAGAAATTGTTGTTTAAAGTAAAGATTTTAGGGATTTTTCTTGTAAATATATTGGAAAACCATAATTTCTCCATTTGATTTCTTTAATATTTAATGAAACATTAGATGTACTTTATAAAATAAACATTTAATTTCTTTAAGAGATATTCTAAAAATAGAATAATAGAATTATTTCATCTAGTTTTGTGATTTATACGTTTGACAAAAGGAAAATATGCAAATTCTACTTACAATGAGTAATTATAAAATGAACAAGGGTGCTGATATACACAATCTACAGGAAAGAAAACATACATAGTCTTAATTTGAGGGACACAGATTAATATTTGCTCTGTTTTTGAGGCACAGAGCTTTCTCACCCTTTTTGAGACATTGGAGATAGAGATAGCTGAAATATTTTAAATGTGCCAGTTGTAAAAGCTGACATTTAGCATGATCCATGGGTTTAATTTGAAGGGTTTGGTATTAGAAATAATATCTAGGTTTGATATCCAAAGTGAACCTATTTCTATATGCCTTCTAACAGTTCTCAATTTGTGGATTCTCAGATGATTTTGGAATTGATTGGAATCAGGTTACAAAGTTACCTCTTGAACTGTCAGTTTTATTCTAAAAATCATCTACTCTCTCTCTCTCTAAAATGCAGTTATCATCTACTCTCTCTCTCTATATATATATTTATAATGCAGTATACATATATCTACTCTACATATATCCAGTACTATATACATGCCAGCCAGAATATGGTGGTTTTTAGGTGGTGAGGAGTTTTCCAGTTTTCGCTTTTTTGGTACTAGCAAATACTCTCTTCTCTTTACCAAATTCCTAACCACAGCACTATTTCATTATCAAAGACAATGGCGTCTTTGTGGGGGTCTGAATCCTCCATGAGGATAAACGGCTATCCTGAAGACTACTGGGCCATGCACTGAATTATGGCATTTAAATGCCCTTTTCCATTCTGGGTCAAAACACAGACTCTGAATTAAAGGACGTGAGCAAATAATGCACAATTGAAGTTGACCATTTTGAAATAGGGACAATGAGCATGAAAAATCAAGATGAATGCATTGCTTCAATTTCATGGACAATGTGAATTAAAAGCAGGCCCCTGCCGTTCTGCTTTAATTTAACCGAATAAAATGTTTTCATTGTCTCAAAAGTCAGTTTATTTTCAATAACATTCAGGATCTATTTTTCTTGGTTTGTGTGGCTCCTTGGAATAGCAAGAGCTGTTGGCTATGCAAAAGACAATTCACTTAGTCATTAACTGGGCTACAGAGGGTGTTGGAAAACAGATTTCCCCAGATAGATCCCATTGGCCATTAAAATTATAGACAGCTTCTCTTAAGACAGACTAAATTTATCCGGCATGCTTGTATTCCAGGATGAATCTGAAAAGTGATTGATGGCAACAAAACAGGATCACATCTATTTCACACCAGATTTGTTATTCAAGTTAGCGTTAGAACTAAATATTTCCAAGAGAAGCTTTCAACAACTTAGACCAGACCAAGGTTTAGTACCACAGACCACAGACCCTTGCATCCAACTGGCTATTGAATTTTAGTAGGATTAGTGGCCAAGGAGTGTATCTGTTCCATTTTGTCTCCATTTCTATCCACTTCCCACACTGCCTCACCCTTGCACCTACCAAAGGCTGACAAAGCAAATACCCAGATTGATTACTGATAAAGCCTCTGACTTGAAAATCGAACAGAGAAAGCTAAACAACAAGACTATACAAACCAGAAGCTTCCTTATCCCACTTTAGGCACCAAAGGGGCTCAACCTAAACCAGGAATATTGCTGATGAGCCATTTCTAGGAAGGAAAATGGATCGTAACTCTTTTCAGGAAACATAACATCTCTATCGCCCCAAAACTATGAAAACCAACAGGGCAGCTGATGAAATACATACTAGCTTGAGTGGAACTACAAGAGAAGGCAAAGATGCTGGGAGAATATCATTTTGGAGAATCTTTTAATCGTGACTGCCTTCACACAGAAGCAACACGAGAAAGGCCTCTGGAGAGCCGATATTTCCAGATCGGGGAGAGGGACAGCTCCACAGCTGTCACTAGCACTATAAGGAGGCTATGGAGGAAAAACTATTAGAGAAAAACAGAAGACATTTGGCCTCCTGTTCTGCCTCCTGCCTGCCCGGGGCTTAGTTCTCCAGCCAAACCCAAGGATCCAGTCTCCTCTCTCATTGTCTCCTGATTCAATGCACTCTTTTGCTGACTTTCTGAAAGAGCGCTGAAGCTAAGTGATTTTGAGCTTGTTCATTGAGGTTTAGTTGTTGTGGCACTCTAGCACTGTCGTCCTGTTGTTCATCGATTTGCTCGAGCAGGCACCAGTGATGTCTCCACTGTGAAACTTGTTGTTACTGTTTTTGGCATATTGAATATGCCACAGGTAGCTTGCCAGGCTCTGCCATGCAGGTGGATTACTTTCGGTAGTGGGACGGAAGAATTGAACCTGGGTCAGTTGCGTGCAAGGCAAATGCCCTACCCGCTGTGCTATTGCTGCAGTCCACACATAATTACAACATTTGAACACATGGAAATGATGATATTCTTCTCCCCCCCAGTTAAACTCTTCTAGAGATAAATGTGAAAAATAATCTCAAGAGATATAAAAGGCAAAGAAAATAGGAATATAGAACCTGGGAGTACAGAGATTGGAAGAGAAGAATAAAAGCCGAAGAATAAAAGTGGAAAAATCACAGAACCTCATACATTTAAACACCCATAATCTCTCTTTAAGTAGCTATATCATGCCAGACCAGTGAAATTCCATACCTCAGCAAACAAGATGTCATTTCACCACAGTTTTCTCCAAGAATTACTAACAGGAGTAATTGAGATGTCACTATAAACACCTTGGAAGTATGATCCAATCAAATGTAAAGTGGACATAAATGCAGTTCCCAAGCAAAGCAATAAAACGTGAGGAAACAGTAAAATTCTATTGATCCACATTTTTTTATTAGCAATTCACATATTTCGGAAACAGGACAGAAGAAACTCAGGCCTTATGTCAATCATTGAAAAGATCATTTAATTTTTTAAAAAATATTTTAGATGGTTATTTTTCTCAGGATGTCCCAGAGTGCTGGGGGGGGGTGCGGTATGTAGTGCTGGGGGTCAAACTTAGGACCTTTCACATACAAGAATGAAAGGTGCACTCTCCAACTTTTTGAACTATTTCCTTACACTTCTCTCAAAGTTTTCTTAAAGTTTTCTGCCCTCTCTCCCTGGCAAGGCTCTTCGCTTTCGTCAGGAAGTGACCTTCTATCCCCACCCCTACTTTCCCATGAGTTTATGTTCCAGATAGTCCACTTGATGGATGCAAATAACTTTTAACTCCATGTTTTGACTACACTTATCACATTTAAATTTTTTTAAAACAATATATTTTGTTATTAAATCACCATGAGATATATAGTTACAAAGTTGTTCATGATTGAGTTTCAGTCATATGATGTGCCAACACTCATCCTTCCACCAGTGCACGTTTCACATTTTTATCCTAGCTGAAGGCAGAGGTTTAGACTAAAAACCTGCACCTTTGAAAAGAGGAGATAATTTCAGACTTGTTTTTGAAAAGTAGGGAATGGCTGGAGCAATGAAAAGTCTCTTTGTTTCCATTTGGTGCATTCCCAAATTCAGTGTGCCAGAGGAGTTTATAGAAAAAGACTTCCACCCTATGGGACTGAGCAGAAATCTGGGGCCACTAAATAAGACAATTAAATAAGACAGGGAATAAAAGATGAGTTATGAAGAGATAAAGGAATTGGTGGAGAGCAGAGAGAAAAAGGACTCCAGGAGAAAGCTTATCATTTTAAACACCAAGAATGAAAACAAATCCTAATTGTGCAACTGAAAAGTGAAGAATAGAAAAAAAAGTTATTGTTTTAAAGATGATGGTAGCATAAAAGTCTCTCGCAAAAGCAACAACATGGCAGCAAGCTAAAAGGTTTCTCAGAGCAAAATGGTGAGGAGAGGATTCAGACTGAATGATAGGAAAAGAAACAGCAAAATGGGAAAAGAGATTCACAAAGAAGACAGGTGAAGTGAGCCAGCAACCCATGAGACAACATTGGAAAGCAAGCCTGTCTTACTCAGATACTAGAAAGATAATTGACTGAGTAAGAAAGTATGATATATCAGCAACGACATGCTAGTTTTTCTCTGCTGGAAGATCTAGCATTTCTGATTTTTAGAGTGACAACCTTTCTCTGCCACTTCCACCACTTTTTAAAGTTTCCCTTTCCTCTGGGGAAAATGTGCTGTATTCTTTCTGAGCTAGTTTCAACAATGGGTCAAACAACTTTTTTGTATGGAAGGCTTGTTAAGAAGAAAAATGTTCAGTCTCTACATTTCTTCCAAGTTTGGCAGGGCAGGGTAGGGAAGAGAAGGTAGAAGCATTATTTCAAATTCAGTCAATAATCAGAATCTCTAGAACAGCTTTATATCTGCAAATTCAAATAAAGGCAGTTGATAGGATAGTGGGAAGACAACATGAGAACATAAAGTTGGGACATTTTCTGGTTTCTAATACATGCACAATAAATACTGCTTGTTATTATTAGCATACTAGGTTTTAAGCAAAATCATTAAAATCAGATGGTACTCCTAAAACAAATGAGATAAGAAACTAGGAATGTGTGACCAAAGTGAAAAGTTTAATTTGCTGTGACTTCCTTGCCAGAGAGCTTATTGCAAGTATAAGCTCAGCTATAAAAGTACAGGAAGTGGGGCCAGAGCAATCGTATAGTGAGGGAGACCTGGGCAATAATACAGTGGGTAGGGCACTTGCCTTGTGTGGCTGATTAGAGTTCCATCCTCAGCATCCCATATGGGGCCCCCTCTTCCCACACCTGCAGACTTCCAGGAGTTATTCCAGGGCATAGAGTCTGGAGTAAGAACTGAACACCATCAAGGGTGGCCCCCATTTTTAAAAAAATATCTCTACATTTGAAATGATGGTAAATCATTTGGGTTATTGAGAAGAAAAAATAGAAACTTCCAAAAGATCTCTAATTTATCTTTGAGGATAAAGAGGAGAAGAGTTAATGAGCAAGTATACAGTTTACATTTATTTGCATATTAACTGAATCCAAAACAAAGAGTGGGGTTGAATATGCCTGAAATAACAGCCTTGAGCCGGGAGGAAATCTAACTACAACTGGAGAGCTAAGGCAACAGGACAGAAACCAAGGGTAGTCACAGTGGGAAGGATGAAATGGCATGGGAATAGATATATTTTTCTTTCCTTTTTCTCAACATTTTACTAGGGAGAAAAACCCCAGCCTCTACTCAATGGAGCCACTAAAACTTGATTAGAATATTCACAGGCTCAAAGAATTAGAAGACAATTAAAAAATTTTTTAATGACTCATCGTGCGATACAATTATAGACTTACAAACTTTTGTGATTACGTTTCATTCACACAGTGATGGAGTACCCATCCCTCCACCAGTGCCCATTATCCACCACCAATGTATCTCTCCCGCCAACCCCACCCCATCCCTAACCCTGCCTCCTGTGGCAGGCACATTCCCTTTTACTCTCTCTCTCCTTTTGGCTGTTATGATTTGCAATACAGGTAGTAAGTGGCCATCATATTTGGTCCATAGTCTACTTTCAGCATGCATCTCCCATCCTGAGCGATCCCTCCAAGCATCCTTTACTTAGTGGTCCCTTTTCTATCTCAGCTGCAGAAGACAAATTTTAAGGGGATAATAGTAATTAGAAATTAAAGAGGCAATCTCAGAAAAAATGCACGAAGAAGGAGATCTATATTCTGCAGGCTGTTTCCCTTCCACCCTCTCCTCGGTGGCTCCCTGGTATAAGCATTCTTCAGCCAGTCTCCAATTACTCAACCAATGCAAGAAAAAAATCACCTTTGAGTTTTGTTTTTGCTGCTTTGAACAATTTTACATAACACAAAAACAAAAAAAATGGAGCTTAAGGTTAATAAACTCTTTTTTAAAACATACAGTCTGGGCTAGGGAGAGTACTCAAGTGGTAGAGAACATGCCCCTCTTTGCAAGGGTTTCTCTAGGGCTGCCAATCACAGGGCCCAAAGAGCCACCAAGGACAGTCCTAATCAAAGAACAAACTAGAGAACTTGAGGAACTCTATGTTATCTATACGACACGAATGAGAAGAATTACTCTTGGCAGAATGTCCTGACCCTGCACTGTCTTCACTAGGGCACCTTGCAGGGGGGGCGGGTTGAGTTTCCCTCCTTGCCCTAAGCAGAACCCCGGCAGCCAAAAACCTCTAGTACCTAACCTCTTCCATGCCCAAGGCCACTCTCCACACGCTCAGATGAGCCTCACCTAAGAGGGGACAAGCCTCACCCAAGAGGGGATGAACCTCATCCAAGAAGGAACCAGCAGAAAAACCCAGGTATGTGGGAACCTGTGACTGAGATCTCCAAGCCTGCTCAATCAGGACTGGGCCTCCTCCCCCCAGCTTCCCAGTTTTCCAGTAACTTGGCAGTCACACCCACAAACTGCTCCCGGTGCCATCTAATCTCATCAATGGCCACACAACCTCTTACACTCTATCTCACTTACTCATCAAAAGTAGCACACGTTTGTTTGGTTTTAACATACTTGCTTGTATTCTCTTATCTACGGGCTTAAATGGCTCCAGAATGAAATATAACAACCATCATACACTGCCCTTTTATTGTGGTGGGAAGGTGCTCAGTGGTGGGATTGGTAGTGTTTGAGTATTATCTGAACTATTTTTATGAAAATTATATATATATAAAAGAAATGTATGACTATGCGAAGATAAAATAGGTTAAGTATTAATTCATTATTTTTGGTTTGGAGACCACACCTGAGTGTTCTCAGGGCTTATTTCTGACTCAATGCTCGGGATTCATTCCGTGCTTGGGAGTCATATAGGGTGCCAGAGATCAAATCAGGGTATTTGCATGCAAAGCCAGTACCTAACCCCTATACTCTCTCTTTATCCCTAAAGAAATATTTCTAACTCTTTGAAACTGAAAACTTTTGTAATTAGTAAGAAATAGATGGATTTATTTTTAAAAGGAATAAATTACTGTCATTGTTATGAAATAGATATACTTTTGCTAATTCTCTATGATTAAAGGATACAAATTCATAGCTGAAAAAATTTCCATAGAGAAAATTCCATTTCCACATTGCTGGTGAATTCTATCAAATATTTAAGAAATAAATCGTGCCAAATCTATGGAAAAATTCTTTGAGAAGCAAAAGGAGGAAGAAACATTTAATAAGAATATCATTACTGTAATACTAAAACCAGATGTATACATGAAAAAAGAAAACCTAACATCCTTCAGAATATGGACCTAAAACTTTTTCAGAAAACTTAGCATATGTACTAAATCTAGACATATATAAAAAATGATAGCCTATCACGATCAAGTGAGGTTTATTCTAGGAATGCAGTGTTTGTTTAACATTTGTAAATCAATCAGTATAATTCATTGCATAAACAGACTAAAATGGAAAACCATATGATCATCTCAATAGATGGAGAAAATGATTTGAAAAAACACACCGCTCATTTATGATTGAAACACTCTTTCAGCCTGTTTTTCTCAAGCAGAAAAACAGAGACCTATAAAAATATTGTAGTCAAGTCATACTTCATGGTGAAAAGCCAAGTGATTTTCCTTTAAGATGAAAACAAAGCAAGAATGCTCCATTCCATTGCTTCTAAACAATTTTGTATTACAAGTCCTGGTTAGTGGAATGGAGACAGAGGGAAGAAAGGAAGGACACCGCTAAAGCTGAAAAGAAGTAAACCTGTTTTTATAATAGTGACATAGTTTGAAAATCTTAAGGAAACTATCCTCTACCCATATGAATTTAGCAGTAGTATAAGAAAAAAGTCAGATAATTTGCCAAGTTAAAAAAATCAAGTCAGGGAGAACTCCAGAAATACTTTTGTTTTTGTTTGGGGGCCACACCTGGTAGTGCTCAGGGCTAACTCCTGGCTCTGTGCTCATGAATAAAATTGCCTTGGTAAGCTTGGGGGACCATATGTCATGCCAGGGATCAAACCTGGGTAGAACACTTCAAGCAAGAACCTTACTCGTGTATTATCTCTCTGGCCCTAAATTCCTATAAGGTAAATGCTATAAAATCAAGGTAATTTAACAAAATTATCAGCAAAATTAAATATTACGATATTAGCAGTATGGTATCACCAGTCAGTCTATGGTATCATAGACACATGTATCTCATTGAAACCAAGAGCTTTCTTTTCTTGGTAGATTTTCCCTTTGTTTAAACAATTTCTTGGTTAGAAATGTTTGGAAGTTGTATCATACACTGTCTAGGGGGTTAAAGGATGAAGTTAGTGATCAGTGTCAAGGTTACTCTTGCACTGTTTTATGATTTTAGATTATAGATTTTAAAGGGACATCGACATGTCTGAGTTGATATAGATGCTCTGGTAAGTCTCTCAGAAATTAGCAAATCACATGTTTTCTCCTCCCTGTCTTGTAGAGATCAGCCCAAATGAAATCATCTGGATTTGACGTACTTGATTCCATAATGGAACAGAGAACTATTTGAAGAATCTCCTTCCTTAAATGCAAATCTCCTGCTGTTGATTTGTGGTTTATTTTCCTACTCAGGGTGGCAGAGACCCCACAGATGGTTTCCACATGAAATCCTGTCCTTGTCCCAATCCTGGGGTGCAAGCAAGGAAAATAGAGTACTACCTCTATTAGCAGTGGGCAGAAGAGCTCAAATATGGTGCTAGTTTAGACTGTGATGACTCCCTGGCCTCCTGTCCCATAGAGTGGTCTGAATCTTATGCCCTACTTCTACTTTCTGTCCCCAAAATAGACAAAGGCAAAATAAGATGATGAAAGTCATCAATCTTAGTGCCTCCATTTCCATTTTAAACAGAACGAGCATTGTGAGCAAGGACACACACTTCTATCAGATGGTAGGTTGGGTCCTGTCAGATTGTGGCATCATACTGATGACTTATTCTTTGGTCCCTGAACCTAAATAAGCGATAAGCAAAAAAAATATGTGATCACCTCCTTTTATACGACCCTAATTAGATAAATTAATCCCTTTCTTGTTACTTCCCATAAACAAAGTGATTTTTCCTTTGCAGAAGCTGTTCCCTATGGTCAAACTTGTTTCTGTGCTTTTCTTCTCTGTCTGCTCTTCTTCTGTGACCATCAGGCACAAAGAGGCAACAAGTATGGGTTGAGTCTGGAGAGAGACCCAGGATGCTCAAAGAGCTGGAATCCAGAGCAAGATCCAGGAGAAAAGCACAGTGATGTCTATGTAGAATAACCCTTCCTGGGGACTAATTAGGTCTTGTCCGTACAGGACAAGAATTTTGTGTGATCTTGATATCAGTATAGCTTTACTACATAAAGAAGCAGGGAAACTCCAAGGTCTTTGTCTTGGCATTTGAACATATTCTAAAAAGTGAAGATGGGTCTAGGGAATTAATTCCAAGGCCCCTTAGACCCAGTGGTCCTGAAAGCCCCTTCTCACAAGTTCTGCAGGACAATTTTAGCAACAGGGCTTAGAGCATGTCTGGGATCTCTCCCTGAGGTCTGACGACCTTCTGAGAGAATGGGGGGCACCTAACAATCAAGGGGTCTTGGTAACTGCAGAACAGTGGGCAGACTATGACAAACAAATGCATAGGAGCCTTCACTATTAGATGTCTGGCTCGGGAAACAAAAGACTGCATAGTCCATCAAGCCCTTCTGGAATAGAAGGAGGAAAGAACTGACCGGATCAGAACAGAACTGGAAAGACCCTAAACCTCTTCTCTTACCCTCACCAGACTTCCAATTCCTGGGCTACTAAATTCCACAGCTACTGAAAAACTTACTCTTGTCTGTACTTTCTACTCTATACTTCCTTTGATATATAAAACGGTGAGTTTATCACTCATTTGTCAATCTCTTCATTAGATACATATTTTAAACGCAGAAATAATTTGCCAGTGGATGAACTAAATAAATGCATTCAGAGAATTGGCAAACTCTGTTGTTCCTTCTTACCCACTTGTTTGCTAAGGGCAGGAAGAGGATTTGTTGGCAAACAGCTTATTTTTGCATCTCCCATCTGGGGACAATATATAAAATTACTTGCAACATTTTAATCATGTAACACAAGTCTACTGTGAGGAGAATCTCCTTTAAAAAACAACAAATTATAAAGAAATAAAAATGACAATGCCCTTAGTTACCAGTGCAATCCCCCCCCCCACACACACACATGTCAGAAATAGCTCTGATCTCAATTAACATCAAATCATGATTTTTAAGCAGTGTGTCCTTTGTTTTCAGTAATGATGCTAAACACAAACAAAAAATACCACAAATAAACACTCTCAGACCCAGAAATGAATCAACTTTCAATGGCTGAAAGTGTCTAGAGGAGGCAGGAGCAATAGTACAATGGGTAGGGTGCTTGTCTTGCATGCGGCCAACTGGGGTGCTATGTCCCACCTCCCATAAGGCTTCCAGAGCCCATCAGGAGTGATCCTTGAATGCAGAGTCAGGAGGAAGTCCTGAGCACCACTGGGTGTGGCCCCCAAATGAATGCATACATAACAAAATAAAATATTTTGAGTATGTGTTGCTCTATAGGAGCACGATTAACCTAGGGCCAGAGAGAGAAAGCAGCACCTTAGACTATTAGCAACCCCACAAGTGTCATCCATTGGTGGGCCCGAGTCATAGCAGTCAGAGGCAGCCATCGAAGGCACTACTGCCTCTACACTCTCCAGACTTGGATTTATTGCTGTTTACATTTGTCCGGCAGAGTAGCAGCGATATCCAGAGCTGAAGAGCTTTAAAACAAGGTCTTAGAAGGAGAATCACAATAGCTAAAGAGTGGGAGAGGAAAGGCTAAGTACTCCCGGCTGGGAAATAGCAGTGTTTCTCAGGAAGATGGCTAAGTGTGCTAGACGGGAACAGAACCAGCAGCCAAACTTTAGGAGAGCACTAGAGGACAAGATCGCCACTAAAACTGGAATAGGAAAAAAGATGTGATTAAGGGGAAGCCAGACAAGACATGAGATACAGGAAATTGAGACAAATTAGGGGACATCAGTGGCTTCAGCCTCCGTTCATCTAATTCGTCTCCCAGCCTCTCTCCCAGCCTACATGCAGCTCCAAGCATAGACAGGAAAATCCCCCAAAAAGCCCTCCCCTTAATGCACGTAGAATGTGGGTGGGTTTCTCACCTCTCTGAGATTCTTTCTTTAAGTTTACAGAAGCATCCTTAGATCCACAAAAATAACACAACTGTTAAATTGCAGTTGCCTCTACACAGTGGGCATATTGTACTGAACAAATTAGAGTAAATCAAATGAATCCATTGCAAACTAGCCCACTGTTGATATTAAAATGTTGTTTATTCTGATTTGGCTTTCCAGGTGGTATAATCTAACATATTTTACTTAACCTCAAAAGTCAGTTGTTTCCTTAAATACTGCTGGTCTCGCTCGGTATAATGTACTACTGCTCTAAAATGTGAGAGAGCATAGTTGCAAGAACAAAAGTGCATTTTAGAGCAAACATAAATTATTCCTAGACTAGCTGAAAGGAAGCAGTTTTTTCTCTGATAATTGATAAAGAGAAGCGGAAAATACTGTTTATAGAAAGTTAGCATTTGGTCCAGAGAGATAGTACAGTGCATAAGGCACTTGCCTTCTACACTCTGACAGGGGGTTGATTTTCAGCACCACATAAAGTCCCCTCGGTCCTGCCAGGAGTAATCCCTGAACACAGAACTAGGAGTAAGCCCAGAGCACTGTTAGGTGTGGCCACAAGGTAAGTAAAGAAATACATATATTTCTTGTAAGTTTGGAAGAGAACTTATAGTGTATAAGTGACCATACATCAAACACTGATTTATTTAAATTTATTTTATTGAATCACCAAGTGGAAAGTTACAAAGTTCTCAGGCTTATATCTCAGTTACACAATGCTCAAACACCCATCCCTTCACCAGTGCCCATATTCCACCACCAATAAAAACAAAAACAAAAGCAAAAACAAAACAAACAAACAAACAAACAAACAAACAAAAAACAGTATACATCCCACCCCTCACCCCCAACCCACCCCGTACGTGAGTGATAATTTCACTTCCTTTTCTCTTTACCTTGATTACATTCCAGATTTCAACACATAAGTCACTATTGTTGTTAGAGTTTCAAAACAGACTCACTATTTTTGTTGGAATTTATCCCCTAAGAATACAGCTCTATTAACAGGGAAATATTTGATAATAAGTTTTCCACTGATGAGAATGAAGAGATAAAATGTCTCTTCACAATGCGGTTTACAATTTCTGTATTATAGTAATTAAGTCCGCGAAGATTTAAGTTTGAAAATGAATCATTTCCCTTCCTGGAACAGCATGTAGCCAAAGTTAGTTCAAAGTCTCCATACATGGGTGCAAGCACTTGCTGGAACCCCAATTCCTAAAGCTGTCTCTGGTTCCCGCTCGTTCCACATCCACCGGCTCTGCAGAGGCTTGGGCACCCGGGCCGAAAACCCGGCCGGCCGGAGCCGAGCACCGGCTCCGGCTGGGCTCAAACACTGATTTTAAGTTAAACTTCCAAGTTTAAAGGTCGAGTGACTTGCTTAAGGCACAAAAATAGAGGAAAGGCCCAGAAATGAAGTTTCCCAGCTCATCCCTATCTCTAATCCTATGATTTTCTAGCTGGAATAAAGGTGCCTACATGGGTAGAGGGTCAGAAAGAAACAATTTTTAATTGAATGTTTCTGCTTAAGGAATAATTCTGTAAGAAAATGATATGTTAAAGTTCCCTAGTAAAAACTGTCATCACAAATCAGGCTGCTTCTCTGGAAGTTTTGGCTTTTTTAAATGTCAATTTTAGTTTTTTTTTTTTTAATTTTTTTTTTCAATTTTAGTTTTTAATCCCATAGCATACTCTATTTTTTTCTAAAGAAAGGGACCATTTTTTTCATAGCAATTTTTTTGTGATGCAAAATACTTTGAGAAGTAACTGAGAAAAATGTAAACAAAATCATTTTAAGGATTGCACTTGTTTTTCAGTTTTGTTCTTCTATATGATAAAGCAACTGTTAAATATCTGGGACTATTTTGTGTTTTTTAAATTTTAAAAAATTTTTTGCTTTTTTGGGTCACACCCAGCAATGCACAGGGGTTATTCCTGGCTCTGCACTCAGGACTTACTCCTGGCGGTGCTTGGGGGACCATATGGGATACTGGGAATCGAACCTGGGTCAGCTGTGTGCAAGGCAAAAGCTCTGCCCACTGTTCTATGGCTCCAGCCTCATATGAGAGTATTTTAAACTCTATTATAATATATTGATGAAGTTCTAATGTGGCCAAAGTAACTTTTGATTATACTTTAAACAACAACTATGTTCCTCAGGGAATTTTCACATCATGAAAAATTCTCTTTATAACTACAGTTGAAGGTCTGTAGTTTCTGGTTAAAACCGATCAATTAAAGAAACCAGTCTTTTTGAATGGAAGCAGAGTCAATGACTCGATTGAATGCCATTCAATGTCATGCTTACTCTACAAAGGTGTTTGCTAGAGGATGCTCATGTGTTACCAGATGTGGACAAGATCTTTCGGCAGGTCCATGAATAACAATTAAAACTGCCATAGAGAGTGTTTTGATAAAAAAAAACCATGTGACATTTAAATTATAAATCCCAAACTTCTGTAGACCCTACAGAGCCCTGTGCTTCGAATATCCTGAGAAAAGCAGTCTTTTCTGCTACCTGTGTCCATGCAGACTGAAGCTGTCTTTACTTTCAAACTCAATGCCCCTTAACAAAAATGTAAAAACCAACAATGTGTGTGGCCCTCTTCTGGGTGTTTTGCATGATTAATCACTTGATGAAGTAGGTATTCTTATTGTCTGAAGTATTTTGATGTGACTAAGGTACAGCAGATTAGGAAGTTGCTCATCTGTAGAATGGGCACATAAATTATGTCTATTCACACTGTGGTATGTTATATGAGCACATGACAATTTCATATCAATAAACAGAAAATAATGCCACACATGTTATACAACTTGAAGGAATTACAGAAACATAATCTTGAGTTAGTGAAACAAGTTACAGAAACCTGATATGGTTTCTCTAAGCAAGCCTGATATGATTTTAATAAAGTTCAGAAAGAAGCAAAGCTCAGAAACAAGACTAATACTAATTTAATAAAGCTTAGAAACAAGAAATGCTAAGAAAGAAATTTTTATTTATTTTCTTTTAAAAATTGTTTTTAATTTTAGAAACTTTTATTTTTAAATTGTTTGCAACTACTTTCAAGTTTCAGGCACATGATTTCACACCTCTTTGGTGTGTGAAATCACGCACCTGAAACTCACTTTTATGCTATATATTTTTTAAGAATAACACAAATTTCAGGATAATGGTTAACTCTGGAAAGATGGAATTGGGGGAAGCACATAGTAAATCTATCCTGAGAATAAATTGTCATCATCACTTAAAATGGTCTTAAAGTTTGTGTCTAACACCCCTAAGTCCTTTTCATCCATTACGAAATGATTGAACAAGGAAACATGGTCTCCAAAGGAAGAAAACAGAATCCTTAGACAAAGGTAAGTGAGCTGAGCACTATTCAAGAGAAGACGGAGCAAAACAGAGAGAAGGCATAATATATAGTTATACTTGGTCACATAAATCGCGATGAAATGAAAGTGAATAATGAAGCCAAAAATATTTAAATAACCCCAGTAAGGACCAAGGCTGTATAGTATTAAGTATACATGATTTTTTCTCCTCCTGCTGTCCAAAGGTGGTAACCTAAAACAGTTGGAACTGATTGTGCAATTGATTGCATCTCTGCTTCCACTCAAGGGAATGTTTATGATCTTTAAACTATTCTTGCGACCTCTGCTCATCCTATTCAGGTATCCAGCCATGTCAGGGCTCCTTCCCAGAACCTCGTTTCTAACCAGACCCCAGGGTAGCCGGTTTTCATCCTTGATCTGCGGGGAAAGGGAATTGAGGCACCCTGCACCTGCGCCCCAAGCTGTAGCGTTCTGGGCACCCTCTGCTCATCCCATTCAGGTATCTGGCCTGTGTAAGGGCTCCTTCCCGGAGTCACGGCCATGTTAGTGGCCGCGAGTTATTCTCCCCACTCCATATCCCACAAGAACCATAAGTTACCTTCTTAGTTGGAACTTTCACTAGGTTAGCTTAACCACCAGAAACACATTAGCTAATAATTCATTAAGCCCACCTCAATTAATACTGCATCATAAGCAGAATAGTAACAGTGAGTGTGAAGGGCTAAGCCACATAGGTCAGAATGGTAAAGCAACACAGAACCCCACCAAGATTACTTATTGAAGAGGCTAGCCCAGAAGACCCCAACAGCAATGAAGTGCTAGATAATCTCTCTGACAAGGAATTTAAAAGGGAGCTACTGAGGATGCTTAGGGAGCTAAAAGAAACAATAGAAAGCAATGCCAGTAAAATACAAGAGGATTTGAAGGTAGAAATGCAGAAAATGCAAAAAAATTACAAATGGAAATGTCAGACCTGAAAAACCTAGTAGGTGAATTAAAAAACTCAGTGGAAGGCCTCAGCAAAAGAGTAACAGCTGCTGAAGACAGAATCAGTGAGCTCGAAGATGAAGTCCAGAGACTCTCTAGAAAAGAACAGTAAATGGAAAAGAGACTAACAATCCGGGAACAGATGGCAAGAGAAGATTGTGATGAAGTCAAGAGGAGTAATATAAGAATTATTGGAGTCCCAGAGGGATTGGAAGAAAACCTTGATAAAGAAGAAACTGTCAAAGACATCATTGCTACAATGTTCCCAGAGCTGAAGAAAATATGGACCACATTCAGGAGGACTGAACGGTACTAGCTAGAAGAAATCTAAAGAAAAATATCCCAAGACACATCCTGATCAAAATGACCAAAACCTTAGATAGAGACAAAATCCTGAAAGCAGCAAGATAAAAAAAATTGCCTATAAAGGAGCATCCTTAAGATTCACAGCCAACTTGTCTGATGAAACCCTCATGGCCTGAAAACAGTGGTGGGATATAGTGAAAAAACTCAATGAAATAAATGCCTCACCAAAAATACTTTACCCAGCTAGACTCTCATTCATAACAGAAGGAACAACACACAGTTTCACAGATAAACAACAGCTCAGGAACTTCATAGACTCAAAACCATGGTTACAAGAACAAAGAATGGGCTACTTTAAGACAAGACAAGCCCCTCAAATACACCAAATTTCAGCAGAAAAATGGGACAAAACTCCATAACAAGAATCTCTCTCAACATCAATGGGCTAAACGCACCAATTAAAAGACACAGAGTGGCAGGATGCATTAAAAAATTGAACCCAACATTCTGCTGCCTGCAAGAAACACATCTCAACAGTCAGAGCAAACACAAGCTCAAAGTCAAAGGCTGGAAAACAATTCTACAGGCAAACAACTCCCATAACAAAGCTGGGGTAGTCATCCTAGTATCAGACAGCATTAATTTCAGACTGGCACACATTCAAAAGAACAAAAGCAACCAGTGCTGGCATGGATGTGGGGAAAAAGGGATGCTCTTTCACTATTGGTGGGAATACCGACTGATCCAGCCTTTCTGGAAAACAATATGGACAGTTCTTCAAAAACTAGAAATTGAGCTTCCATATGACCCTGCAATACCACTTCTGGGAATATATCCCGAGGATGCAAAAAAGCACAGTAGAAATGACATCTGTACTTATATGTTCATTGCAGCACTGTTCACAATAGTCAAAATCTGGAAACAACCCAATGCCCTAGAACAGATGACTGGTTAAAGAAACTTTGGTACATCTACACAATGGAATACTATGCAGCTATTAAGAGAGATGAAGTCATGAAATTTGCTTATAAATGGATAGACATGGAGAGTATCATGCTAAATAAAATGAGTCAGAAAGAGAGGGACAGAAATAGAGGGACTGCACTCATCTGTGGAGTATAGAATAACATCACATGAGGATGACACCCAAGGACAGTAGATACAAGGGCCAGGAGGATTTCCCCATAGCTGGAAGCCTGATTCATGAGTAGAAGGGAGAAGGCAGATGGAATAGAGAAGGGATCACTAAGAAAACTTTGCTGGTTGGAGAAATCAGTCAGCGTGGAAGATGCATGCCGAAAGTAGATAATGGACCAAACATGATGACCTCTCAGAGTCTGTGTTGCAAGCTATAATGCCCAAAAGTAGAGAGAGAATATGGGGAATATTGTCTGCCATGGAAGCAGGGGGAGGGTGGGAAAGGGGGGGTATACCGGGGATATTGGTGGTGGGGAATGTGCACTGGTGGAGGGATGGGTGTTTGATCATTGTGTGATTGTAATCCAAACATTAAAGCTTGTAACTATCTCACAGTGATTCAATAAAACAAAAACAAAACCAAAAACGATTCTTGCCTGCATTCTGTTATGGACTAACATTCCAGAAGACTAATCTTCTCTCTATCCTGCATTTATTTGTGTCTCAACTAAGGACTAGTGACATCATTTTAGAGAACTGATTTGCAACCCATAGCATCAGATATTATATGTATTAAATGTGTAGATTTGGGCAAACAGTTGGTAGAGTCATTTCACGATTGACAGGTTAATCAGTTGCTCTACAAGCTCATTGATGCTATAAGGCATTTGTTTGTAAGTGGAACCATACCATCTCAACACACACACTGCTTTTCTGAAGCGTCCTCTACCTTTCCCTCAACCCCTGACACCCTGCAACAGATTCATTGGTATGTGCTTCTGTTTCTAAAATTACCAAGATAAAGGGGCGATTGCACAGCGGGTAGGGCATTTGCCTTGCACGTGGCTGACCCGGGTTCGATTCCCAGCATCCCACATGATTCCCCTGAGCACCACCAGGAGTTATTCCTGTGTTCAGAGCCAGGAGTTAGCCCCTGTGCATCACCAGGTGTGATCCAAAAAGCAAAAACAAAACAACAAATAATATTAGTGTAATAAAATTATCAGGATAAGTAAGGAAGCTAAGGCTCACCAGTCACTAACTGTGAATGTATAAAGATTCACAGTTATGAGAAAATGGGGGTTTGTTGGACAGAGTGAATGCCATAGCTTTCTTTTAATATCTCTCTCTCTCTCTCTCTCTCTCTCTCTCTCTCTCTCTCTCTCTCTCTGGATTTCGGGATCACATCCAGTGATGTTCAGACAGTAATTACTCCTGGTGGTGCTTGGGGGACTATATGGGAAATAGGGGATCAAACCCATGTTTTCCACGTGCAAGGCAAGCGTTTTGCCCACTGCACTATAGATCCAGTCTCTTAACCCATCACACTTCAAATGCACACTAGGCACAAGCCATCTCTTTTCCTTTAAAGGAAAGGAACATGAAATGATATAAATGTGATTCAGTGTCTCTCTTTTTTCTATGTTCAGAATGATTTTATCACTCAGTTCCCACAAACAAGGCACTGCCATGCACATTTTCCATTTTTTAGCTTCCCTGTATTATTCTAAAAGGGGAAAAGGAGTGATGATTGTGTCAGGATGAAGCATGTGTGTGTAACGATAGGTCAGGGACCAGAAATTTAAACCAGCCCTAGTGGGGCAATGCTGTTAAGGAGAAGAATCCAATCAACAGCACTTAGTTGAAAAGACAAATTCACATTCTTGTTAAAATGTCCAGATGATACAAAGGCATCACTTTTCCCTGGGAGACCCAGGAAGCTAAATAATGGATTAAACATGAAACAGCTCTTTGGACCAAACAAGGCGTCTGAATTTGTGTTACTTTGGAGACACCCCTACTTTTATTCATTTTTATGTAACATTCAGATATGATTGAGAAAGCAAGGACTCTGTTCTCAACAAACGCAATTCAAGCTATAAACAAAACTACATTTGATTAGGAAGTTGGTCTGTGACATGATCACTCTCTGGTGGGTGCTTTCTATGAGTCATTTGCCAATCAGAAAATGCCACATCATATTCATCACAGAAACAAGGGTCTCTTTTGCTTAAAATTGCAAGTGTTCTCAGGTTCTGTGGTTGGCTTGAGTAATGCGGTGCCATTCCATGATTGCATTTGCTCGACTGGCATTCTTTGCAAAGTGAAAGAAAAGAAAAATCACTGGCAGAAGATGCTGATTAAAGCATACTACCTAAAATATTTTCCACAGCACTTGAATGCTTAAAGATTCAGTTTGCATAAGGGAAATGCACTCCTTTAGGAGACAAATTACCTTTCTTAAGTTAGAAATAGAAGCGTGAATTTAGAGAAAGCTTAATTCTTAAAATAAACTACACTTGTGGAATATTGATACTTGTAATCAGCACTCAATAGTTTGGAATTTAAATATCTTAATGACAACCTAGCTTTATGAAAGCTTAATTTTTTGCCATATATGCTTCAGACTTTTAGGAGCACTAAAATATTATAAACATATTTAAAGATGTGTGCCTCTCTCTTTTTACTTATAAGCACTATTGCAAATTTATTTAATGTTTCTGAGCCTATGTTTATCCTAATGACCTGTAGGACTACATATGGATATATTGATAAAAACTATTACATTGTTTTGGTGTTTAAACTTTACTTAAGTAATATGTGGTATAAGTTACTCTGCAATGTAATATTATAATGAATTCATTTTAAATAGCTGTACCTTATTTCTTTTAACTACCAGATAGCACTACAAATATACCACAAATAGATATTATTTCATTTTATGGCTAATTCAATCATTTCCAGTTTGTTTTCAGACACTTAAAAGTTTTTATATCTTTACACATATGCATATAAGCACGTATAAACATTAAAAAAACTATTTATGTTTTCTTGTATGAGAAAGGAAGATTGTCTCTACACAAGCCCCCGCAAATTAACCAGAAAGAGTAGCCCCAATTTTATTAATATTGCTAAATTTCTCTTTATGGTGGTTTTAAGTAATAATGTATAAGCACTATGAAATTTCTGATAGCATGATATAAAAAATTCCTGATTCTCCACAATATTGCCAACATTTAGCACGGTCTTCCACAATTTTACTTCTCTGACAAGTATAGTAGTAACACTGCAGCACTGTCATCCTGTTGTTCATAAATTTGCTTGAGCGGGCACCAGTAACGTCTCCATTGGGGGACTTGTTGTTACTGTTTTTGGCATATCGAATACACCACAGGTAGCTTGCCAGGTTCTGCTGTGCGGGCGGGATACTCTCGGTAGCTTGCTGGGCTCTCTGAGAGGGACGAAGGAATCGAACCCGGGTCGGCCACGTGCAAGGCAAACACCCTACCCGTTGTACTATCGCTATATCTCATTAATATAGATATTTTGATCATACAAGCTTCCTTTTCTATAAGTCTGTTCATTTGTCTATTAAGTGATTACTTTCTTATTATTGTTACAGGTATTATCTTTTTTTTCATTGTACATATTATGAAGGATTTTTTCTAGATTATGAGGTTTTTTTTAATGGGAACAATCCAAATGTCCAACTACAGATAAATGGATCAAGAAGTTGTGGTATTTATATGCAATAAAGTAGTTGTAAGAAAGCAAAAAATTCCAGCAATTTTCCACCCATGGATGTAACTAGGGGATATCAAGATCCACCAGCACTGCCGAGAGTAATTCCCCAATCCAGAAACAGGAAGAATTCCTGAGCATTGCCAGCTGTGGCCCCCAAACAAACAGAAAAGAGTAGAGCAGAACAAAAACATAGATATTCTTATATTTAAAGTTAATTCTTTTAAATTTTCAGATCCATGAGCCAATAAAGATTCAGATCTTGTATCTGAATTATTGTGTACCAACTGTATCTTTCCATTTAGAAAAAAACTTTTACCTAAATTCTAAAGAAACCACTTAACTGTGAGGCAATGCAGTGAAAGGGTTAAGTGAATAGCTCTGGCCATTGAATTAGATTCCTGACTCCACCAACTGCTTGCTCCTTAAGTCATGGTTTTCTTACTGCTGAAAAGGGACCATATTAGAATTTAGCCTAAAGGGTTATTTTGAAGATTAAACAAAATGTAGTACACATAAAAAATTTAGCACAATTTTTGGCACATAATGAACACTCCATAAATTTTAGTTATTATTTATTTAAGTTCACAAAGGTTAATATACTTTCCTTTTATATGACATATAATATGACAATAATCTGATGCCTTTATTTTCATTACTTTCAATTTGTCTGTTTCATAAAATTAAGTACACATGCTTTCAGTACTGAGATGTAATATAGGTATTTCTCCCAGTTTTTAGATAGTAGAAATGACAGTTTTAAACAAGTCTAATTTGAAGATGGAAATTTTACAAAATAAAGTCCAGTATACTTTAATATTCTATTACAAATTCTTTTCAGTTCAATTGAAAAGAAAAATGAATGTGCAGTTAATAATGAGAGAAAGGGATGTAAGGTAATTAAAAATGAAAACAAAATTGAAGTCTAATGACCAATTAATGATTCAAATCCTAGTATAAAGTCTCAACTTTTTACTTATAGCACAAGGAAGTTTGGCTGTGAAATAGCACTTAAAGCTGGTAAATTCATGATTCATGATTTAGTCACAGGTTATGGCTACTAATTTACAAGTTAGCTTCATATGGGACATGAAATGTGAAAATAGCATCTGATTCACAGGTTTATGGTAACAGGCTTTGTGTTCATTATAGGAACTTGCCTTTCTTCACCAGGTCCCTCCTAGTCATATGGCTCAATATCTTTTCAAAAGACTTATTTGCTTGTAACTATCTCACGGTGATTCAGTAAAATTTAAAAAAAATTAAAAATTAAAAAAAAGTTTGGAAACTTGTTTAAAAAAGACTTATTTGCATGGTTGGTCTTGCCATGACTCTCCATTTTTCTCCACCACTTATTCAGCATTTATTCCTTTCTTCACTAATTTTATGTGCTGCCTTTATTAAATGTAATGTTTTCATATGCACTTAGTTGATATGCACATATGTAGATACTAATATTTAAAATATTTTTCCTGATTTTAATAAGAGTTTTAATGTGATATGAATGTTTGTCTCTTTATTTAGCACAATTGGAGGTTATAGCACAACCTGAATTACAATTTTGTGTCAGCTTTATGATTTGAAAAAATTTTAGCCACTGTCTTTTCAAATAGTGCTTTGGACCCATTTTTTTTTTTAGAATTCCAGTTATATTACTAGACCTTTTAAGCCATATTCTGCACTTCTCTTATTCTCTATTGAGTAATCTCCAGATTATCTCTGTGTCTGTATATTTTCTTTTGATTAACTTCTAATTTACTAATCTTCTTTTTATTTATATCTAATATGATGTCAAATAAATTTATTGTGCTCTTAATTTTGAGTATTTTATTCAAACAACTTTGATATATAATTCACATATTAACAATTCACTTATTGTCCAATGATTTCTAGTGTGTTCTCAGAATTGTACAACCACTGTCATAATCAAATTTAGAACATTTCGTGACCCTAAAAAGCAGTCCCATATCTATTATTGTTCACTTCTTTCCTAATCTTCCATGCCTAGCTCTCAACCATAATTCATTACATTTTTAAAATTTTGTTCAGTGTGAGAACTTGTTACAGGTTTTAAATTCATGAATATATATAATCCACGAATATATATGTGTTGAGTGAAATGCAATGCATAATAATATACTTGATCCCTCTGCCTCCCATTTTATAGTTATAACTGATATTCAGCATTTTATCAGGTTAAAGAATACAACCTAATGGTTTAATATTTGTATATAGGTGTAAATGGTTATCACAATAAGTTTAATTAGCATTTTTCTTCTAGTGATGAGAACAGTGAAAAAGGCTCTACAGTAGCACTGGGAACTATCAGAGCCTGCTTTACCAAAGAGTGCTCAGGAGGCCATGCAGTGTTGAGGACTGATCCTTAGGCCTTATTCATACTAGGTATATGCTTTGGCCCTTAGAGGCATGGTCATTCCGAGGATCTTTAAGACCTACTCTCTCGGTAACTTTCAAGTACTCAGTGCAATGTTGTTAACTGTAGCCATTCTATACATTCCCAGAACTTACTATTCTTGACTGGATGTTTGTCACCTTTTGATCACCTTCCCCCATTTCTGTCACCCCCACTCTCACTTGTGGCAACTGCCAGCCTAAATTCTACGAAGATTTTAATTTTTATGCTTGAACATGTGAAAGAATACAATATATTGTATTGCAGAGCCTGGCAAGCTACCCGTGGCGTATTCAATATGCCCAAAACAGTAACAACAATTCTCACAATGGAGATGCTACTGGTGCCCGCTTGAGCAAATCAATGAGCAACGGTATGACAGTGACAGAGACAGTGACTTATTTTACTTAGAACATTCTATATGCATTGTGTTCTATTTTATTAATAATTCTTTAATTTAAAAACATTCCCAAACCTAGCTTTTTGCTTCATCCCCATTTATATTTTTGACATCTCACTCCACATTTTTCTTTCACACCTATTGCTTGCCAATCTCCCTTGACTATAGTAGCTAATTCTTTCCACAACTTATCTCTTTTAGTGCTTCCTTTTAATCTTTATGCTTTTTTGTAGGTGATCAACCCACTAATATTACTATATAATTATTTCCCACTAATACTACTGTATAATTACTTCCTAGTGAGTTTTATTCTTCCATGTGTATTCTTGTGCCATTTACTTTCAATGTTAAGTAACACCTAACATTTCTTGGTAACAGTGATAAACTCCTTCAATTTTTGCTTATCTGGGAAACCCTTAAATTTATTTTTCCAATTTGAAAATCAATCTTACAGAGTAAACAATTCTTAGGTGGATGCCCGGGAGCTAGCTCAAGTGGCAGAACTCATATTCTGGATTAGAGTCATGGCATTAAATGACCCCCTGATCACTACCAGATTTAGTTGACAAGTACCACACCACTGGGTCCAATCACCAAACTGTAGGACATGAACCACAGACTGACAACCGTCAGGTGTGGCCCCAAGCATCACTAGATATGCTCCCAATTAGACACCAATAATAAAAAAACAGCCAGAATGAGAATTCAAAGGACAATAAACGCTCAAGGCCTCAAGATTGATCTCATCAGTGCATGACTCCCTGAGAACTATTGAGTAGCCCCCAACACTGAAGTGGGTTTATTCTTAATTGGGTTTTTTTCCCAAGCTATATCCTGCAATTCCCAGTTATTACTCCTGATCTCTGTGCTCAGGGATCTCTGCTGGTGGAGATCAGGGAACCAAATGTGTTGCAAGGGATTGAGCCTCAGTCAGCCCTGTGCAAGGCAAACAGACTACCAACTGTACCACAACTCCAGCCAACAATTTTTATTATCTTTTTATTATATATGTGTTTATTTTAACTATCCTATGAAGTATGAAATGACCATCACATTTTATAGTTTAGGATTTCCTTTTCATTTTTTAAAATTTAAGATAATATTAATAGTATTTTATACTTTTAAACAGCTTATAGTCATCTACTATTTTAACAGTTTTAAACAGTTCACTTCTCTCCTGAACTTTATATGGCATCTAATTTCCTGAACAGATATTTTAAAGTCCACATGTGTTAATGCCAATATAAGGTTCTCCTGTGTGTCTGTTTTATTGCAGATTTTCTTTGGCTTTAGTCTTGTAGCCTTTTCTTTGCCATTTTGGACTGACTGCTGGATATTGTTATAAATAATTACAAAAATTCTGGATGACTTGATCTTCTGTAGAGGATTGAGTATTACTTTTGACAGGCACTTAAGGTAGCAACAGAGCACCAAGCTCAGATATGTAATTGATTTTTTTCCAAGCTCAACTACAGATTGTTGGAGGCTTGTGTTTTCTAACTCCTAGGATTGCTTTTAAGGAGTTCCAGTTTCTAGATTGGTATATCTACCAGACAACTTTCTCTTTGTAGTATATAACACCAATTATGCCTGTCCCCGGAACCTAGCCACAGCCATGCTCAAGGCCCTCTCCACACGTTTGGACAAGCCTCACACATGAAGGTCCCAGCAGAGGAACCCAGGTGTGTGTAATCCCATCAACGGCCAACATCCAGAGACTTAAAAGCAAGCTCCCAGAGGTGATATCTTATAACCTACTTCTCCCTCTGGGAGAAACTAGCAAGCTACTGAGAGTTTCCTGCCCACATGGGACAACCTCGAAAGCTTCCCATGGTGTATTCATATGCTAAGGCTAGTAACAAGCTGGATCTCATTCCCCTGACCCTGAAAGAGCCTCCAATGCAGCATCGTTGGGAAGGCCGAGTGGAGAGAGGCTTCTAAAATCTCAGGGATAGGACGAATGGAGAGGTTACTGAGCCTGCTCAAGAAATCGACGATCAACGGGATTTCGTGATTCATGATGTCTTTCCCCATGCAATTACTAGTAGTGCTTTCTAGCTTGCAGTTGGCTTTATCTACTAGGTCTGAAGGTGTTCGAGACCCTGAGATAATATATCCACCCCTGTGTGTGCCTGTTATCTTCTGGATCATCATTTCTCAAGTCTTTACTGCCTTGGTAGTTTTCTGAGTCTCTCCTATCCATCCACATACAAAATTATTTCCTTCTATTTTATTCTTGTTCATATTCAGCCCTTTAAATGTATTTTTGGGCCAGGAGAGATAATACAAGAGGGAGGGCATGAACCTAGCATATAGCTAAACTGATTTGGTTCCCCACTATTTCACATGGACCCCTGAGCACTGCCAGGAGCTATGCCTGAGTGCAGAGCCCGGCATAATCCCTGAGCATCACTAATCTAAAATAAAATATATTCTCATCACAGGTATTGGCTCTCAACAAGTCCATCCATCATTTCAAGAAACTTTGGCATGGACTTGAAATTGTTTCTCTATTTTCTACTCCATTTATCTAGTCATAAACCAATACAACATTATTTTAATTATAAAGCTTTATAATGTTGCTATATATGGTAGAATTAGGGCATATATGTACACTTTTGTGCACACAGTGGCATATATAAATATATGTCATTCATAGATTTTTTTTCCCACTCTTTCCTAGCTATTTTTTTTTTTTTTGCTTTTTGGGTCATACCTGGCAATGCACAGGGGTGATTCCTGGCTCTGCACTCAGGAATCACCCCTGGCAGTGCTCAGAGGACCATATGGGATGCTGGGAATCGAACCCGGGTCGGCCGCGTGCAAGGCAAACACCCTACCCCCAGCTATTCTTGAATATTCTTTCAAATAAATTATAAAATTAAGCTATCAACTTCAGGAAAAATAGTACACTAATTTTAGATTTAGACTTAACTGCAAATTTTCTTGTGAACTGACATCTTTCCAGTATTGAAACTGACATCTTTTCCAGTTGTCTGAATCCATTACTTAGTTGATTCATTTGGAACATTTCTTGAGGAATTGAACACCACACATACACACACACACACACACACACATTTGGTAAACTTTACTTACTTTGGGATTCAGCTGTTCCACAGGGTACTTTTGGTTGTGTATTTTGTAAGGTCTGAGGACTTGGACACACCAAAATAATCTAATTTCATTGTAGCTTTTCTACATTCATCCCCATAGTGATTAATGTGGAGCCCCTTTCCAAGTTTTTACAGTTATTTTCAGACTTTTCGTTTATCAGGTATATGTTGGTGACTCCTGCCTCTCTGGCTCAAAGAAAATTAGAAACTCCTATTTTCTTTTTTTCTTTTTGGGTCATACCCGGCAATGTACAAGGGTTACTCCTGGCTCTGCACTCAGGAATTACTCTTGGTGGTGCCTGGATGACCATATGGGATGCTGGGGGAATCAAACCCGGGTGGGCCGTGTGCAAGGCAGATGCCCTACCTGTTGTGCTATTGCTCCAGCCCCTAGACCTAGAAACTCCTTCTTCCCTCTGATATTGTTTTGGTAAATGGTCTTGCTTGCCTGATCATATTCCAGAACTTTAATATAGCACTGTAGCACTGTCGTCCCATTGTTCATTGATTTGCTCAAACGGGCACCAATAACATCTCCATTGTGAAACTTGTTGTTAGTTTTTGGCATATCGAATACGCCAGAGGTAGCTTGCCAGGCTCTTCCGCGTGGGCGGGATACTTTGGGTAGCTTCTTGGGCTCTCTGAGAGGGATGGAGGAATCAAACCCAGGTCGGCTGCTTGCAAGGCAAACGCCCTATCCACTGTGCTACCGGTCCAGTCCTTCAGATACAAACTAAATTTTGAGCTATTTTTAAAACTATGTTTTATTGATTGAAGTTCTGTGATTTACAAGAATATTAATGATGGTTTTACATCTACATGATTCCCATAGCACCACTGTACCCACCTCTCTCTCCTCAGAATCCCAACACTTCTACCTTTCAACCACCCCTTCCAGAGTTTTTGTTGAAGATGTTTGTGAGCTTTTGCTTGAACTGTTCTAGATACCCCATTTCATAAGCTGACTTTGGAGGATTGAAAAACCTACACTGATACTGCCATCTTATCTCAACTTGGAGTTTATTTGATAGTTGGGATAGGTACCAGGTTATTGTGTTTATCTCTCCAATTTCACTAGTTTTTAATTTATGAGAAATATTTTCTGGGTCTTCTTTTTCCCTTTGATCACTTCATTAGTGTCGGTCATAGGGCTTTTACTCTTTTTATGCTTTCTCCTGTGTGATTTCATCTAACCCCATTCTTATAAATACTATCCATCATATGACAGTTCAAAAATTTCTCTCTTGCCCTAAAATCTCATAAACTTTTGACTTGTTTTTTCTTCATAGTCCATATCCAATTCATTACTAACAATGCTACTTTGACCTATAACATCTAAGGCTAAACTGTAGTTTTCAGATAGTAATATCAGATCATTTCAGACATGTGTGACAAAGTCATCAATGACTTTCCATAACACTTTTTACTGTAGCCCATAAAGCCCCCATGTGACACAAACTCTTTCTTCTCTGATTTTCTTTCTTACAACTCTCTCTCTTCACTGATAAGACCATACCTATTGTCCTGAAGCCACATCAGCTTTATAATTTCCCCCAAACTCCAGGTAACTTCTACCCCAGAGCCCTGCACTTTTGACACATATAACTTTATTTCTTTCTCCTCTTATCCATGCATGCTCAATCACTTTATTCAGTTCTAATAGTATCATCTAAGAGAAACCTGCCCTAAGTGTAAAATCAAAATAGCACTGCTATATTCTCCCAAAGCCTTGTCATCTTTGTCTTAGCATATATCTTTTTAACTTGTCTTCATATGCTTCCCATTGCTGTAACAGTTTTATTATTTTCTTAATAAAATGCAGGTATTGTGAATAAAATAGCCTTCTTTAATTTGTTCAGATTTGTATCTTCAAGTCCCAGACAAACACCTAGTACCAAAAAGTAATAAGTAATTACTTGTTAATAAAATATCTGGTGTATTTCTCAATGACCACTTCTTGTAATTTACTTACCTCAGTGCTTTTAGTGTCCATATGTTAAATTAATCACTATACTTATGCTTTCATATTAAAAATATTTATTATCTTTATTTTTCAGTTCCAGTTCTTTTTATTTCATTCCTCCACCTCTCCTGGTGGACCTACTAAGCTACTAAGCTACTAAGCCATCTCCAAGGTCTCTTCATTTCATTTTAACATTTACTCTTTAATCCAACTGGAGTTAATTTTCTTTTTCTTTTTGGGTCACACTCAGTGATGAACAGAGGTTACTCCTGGCTCATGCAATCAGGAATTACTCCTGGTGGTGCTCAGGGGACCATATGGGATGCTGGGAATCAAACCCAGGTTGGCTACATGCAAGGCAAAGCCCTATCTGCTGTGCTATCACTCCAGCCCCGAGAGTTAATTTTTTTGTATTATAGAAGTAAAAACTTATCTACATGGTCCCCTTATTTGACAACATGCAATTATTAAATAGTCTGTACTTGCTTATAATATAACTTTCATACACACTAAGTATATGCGCAGACAGATGCTCTCATAAGTTTCTCATATTTCTTTTACTTTAAATTTTCAATAATTTTTGATGGAAACATTCTAGGCATACTACTAGGCATTCTACTGGACTGTATTCTCATCTAAAATTGATAGAACTTCACTCTGTTACCCAGAGGGCAGTCATGGTGTATTACAAGATCTGAAATCAAATTGAACCAATGTGCTTGCTCATGTAATGTTGCTGTCACAAGCAACATGCTTTTGAATGTCATATATAACTTGTTTCATTATGTCTCAAACTCACACAACAAGTATGTATATTGTGAGGGGAAAAAAGTAAAATAAACCCAGCTCAATTATGGAAGAAATTGCTAGCCATTTGACTTTTATCTAAGATATCCTATGATCTTTTGATAGGATGTTTGCATATACTTTATTTCTGCCCTAAATTGAATAAAATCACAGAACTCAGTTTGTCTAATGGGTTCAAGGCCTTTGTATTGCATTCTCCCATTATAGGATCCTTTGCACCCATTCACACATGCACTTATTGGTTCTAAGACACATCTGTATTTCATAACACAATTGGAGACCAGTCCTTTGCCCTGAAGGTTTACTATCTAACAACAAAACTCATGTATTTTGTTTTCAAACCAAAATATTACATTTTCACTCAAGAGATGTGCTTATGCATCTGCTATTTATTTGGTATGCTTTCCCCCTCTCTATTACTCACTTCACAGTTTTGGCTTAGCAGATATATTGGGTGAACTAAGGAAAATTGTGTAGACCAAAACAGTAGGAAGTGTTAATTTTCACCAAATAGCCAAGTGCTAAGTTTATAAAAGAAAGGTATTATTTGATACTCTAGTTATTTTGAACTGAATCTTTCTAAAGTTGCAATGCTTCTATTTCTTAAAAAAATCATTTTTCATAAAAATTGAATAAGAAGACATCTATTTTTGTAAAGTTATCAAGAAAAATTCACTAAATTTCAAATAAAATTGATATTTGAGAATAAACTATAAGCTTTGCCTATGTTATACTAAGGTCTAATATATATGTTTATATATATATACATAACATAGTATTTTAATATAACACTAAAACTCTTGAGCAAGTCCCAATTCTTAAAAATATGAGCCTCCAGAAATAAACACTAAGTACTAACATTCCATATTCTGACTCAACTAACTTCTGAACGTCAATTACTTGGTATATATGTAAAGTCACTCAAAATCTGAGCACTCAAAATGACAGTCACATGGAGAGGAAGTAAAGTGAGATAATCATTCCAATATATTCTGCACTCAGGGATCACTCCTGGTTTTGCTTGGGGGACCATGTGATGCTGCAGATGAAACCCAGGTTGGCCGCATGCAAAGCATCGTACCTGTAATACTATCTCTGCAGCCCTCCAATATGTTATTCTGCTATTCACAAACAACCCTCCTCCCCCTGCCCACCACCATCATCAAATTAATGTTCTTATGGCCAAAAGTATTCTAGTTCTTTGTCTTCTAGTTGTAGTTGCTCAACTTGATAAATCTAAATTTGGGGATGGTGCAAGAAGAGACTTGAAAGAAACAGAGAGGAGATAGAGATTCCTCAATAGGATTAGGCCCAGAAGAAAGACTTGGCAAAATCTTTCTACCAAAAAAAATAATTTAAAGGACTTATGCAAGTCCTTATTTGTTGCCTCCTTGTGTTTCTATGCCTGTGTCCTCAACATTTTCTTCCCACAGTTAATTTTCTCCCATCTTTTGTTCCTTCAATCTCCCCTGCCCCCCCACTCCTGCCCGATTCTCTCCATCTCTATAATGGGTGAAATCTTCCTACATGACACATAGTAGAATGCTCCCAGTCTGTGTCATAAGCTAAGGAAAGTTTCTGCAAGCTCCCCAAATCTGGTATTCATTTCATACAAAATAATCTTCCAATCCAACTCTCCTCATTATACCCAAACAGATGCCTCTCTACTTTGCACTCAACTAAACCCTGCCATGAAAACAAAACCAATGAGCAGAGACTAACTGTGTTCACTTTATATGCTTCATTGCTTTGAAACAATCTTTTTTAGCTGCATCTTGCTTCCCCCAGCTTTCCCCCCTTCCATTTAAAAAGAGCGTAAATAAGAGTATATGTAAAATAGCAAAACTAAAGTAACTAAACAAATGTTTGGAAAGGAATAATTTTAAATTAAAAATTTTCATCACTCTAACTTCTAGATAACACGAAAAAGGATGGCTGTGAAAGTGAGAGTGAAGGTGCTAGGGAGCATAGTTCTTCTCTCAACTGGACATTTGAGAATTATTTAGAACTACAGTCTAAATATATATCCATGTAGGCAGCCAGTAGTTTATGGGGCATTTCAATATTTTAAAAGCACAGTTAAATGATCAAATCCCTAAAGATAGAGAATTTTTTCCTTTCTTTGCCCAGGAATCTGTTTTGGAAGCCAATTCAATGATTACTACTAGGACATGGAATTTTGATATCCATTTGGTACTGATTTACACCAGTATTTTTAAGGCTGCCAACAAGAAAGTCCAGAATTTCAGGCAGCCAAAATTCCACAAGAGACAACTGTCTTTTATTTTATAGCTTATGAATTTGGGGCTTAATATGATTTTCCACTAACAAGTTCTGTACCCCCTCCAGAGTGCTAAAGCCGGTGTGTAGATCAGCAGAGTAACACAGAACATATGAGGCAAGTTAATATTAAACTTGAAGGAAAACTATACAAATTATATTGTTTACTTAGGAAGAAAGCACTCTAGTTGAAAGGGCTGACATATGATTTATTACAAACACTTAACCAGCATGTTCACATTTTAACTCTCAACCCCACTTGTTTGGTGGTGGTGTGACACTGAACACAGTATTAATAAAGTAACCAATTAAAATACATTATATGTTGGTAGAGAATAGCTCTAAATGCTTCTTGTCTTCTATTTTTTTTGTTGTCGTTGAATGTCTAAAGTAAAACAATGCAGCATCATGTCCAAGATGAATAAAAAGTCACAGGCGAATAACTTAGGGAAGAGCTAGATGGATAACTCTTTTCAAGCACCAGTAAATGAAGAACCTGTTTAATTAAAAACAAAAATGTCCGTAGTTCCTAGAAATAATCCTGTTGCAAAACAAAACATCCATACATAATTAAGAAGAAGATCAGTATAGAATTTCTTCATATGTTCAAAGTAGTCTTTTGAAGGAAGTCAAAGACAGAATAAATACTGGAACAATGAAATGTTTCATGTTTTTTAAAAAAAACCATGAAATCTTCTTCCAGGGTCCGTGAAGCCAAAGAGGGACATATATCCATTCTATTATATTGCAGTATTCCATGCCTGTACGACTAACCCTAATTCAGCACCTTCATACTGCTACCACTTATAATGGGCTTTAGACACTTGTTTTCAGTTTGAGTCAGCAAAGACACAGAACTGATCGAATCAGCACAGGAATAACTTATCTACAAAATGAGATATCACACACATAATGCTGCAATATTTTTCAGTAATGAGCAGTCAGTTGTCTCACATAATTTTACGAATGACAACTTTTGTTTTTTTTTTAAGAAACTATTTCTAGAGCAGATGCCCATACTTACTACCAAGAAAACCAAACCAGATGCCTTCTAGACTTGACATTAAAGTCTAAACTCTTCAAATCTGGCCATATTGCCTACCACGGATGACTTCTGAACCATCAGCAGCAGCCGTATGCACTGATAAAATCATCTGCTTTCCTAGAGTCTTGGGTGGGGTCTCAAGCTCATGGAAGAGAAAAATACAGTATTATATGTGAGCACCACACACCACTGTATTTCCCAAGTCGTAGCTGTAAAAGAATGATTTGAACCATACTGCTCAACTGCTCCATCTAATGACAGTTAGAGCTAAAAACGAGCACGAACAAATGGAAGACTTCTAAATCAATTCTTACTTAACATTTAGAGTAGAAAAATTATATAAAAATTTTTTATCTAAAAATATAGTACTAAATACTCTATGAATTATTAGCCTATAACATAATTTTATCTACACAAACTTTTAAAACTGACATTGATCAAATGAATTTTTTCAAAGTTGCTACTCTTAAAGAAAATAAAAGGAAGAAGTATCTCTAAATTAATCTTCCAAGTTTAATGTTTGTACCCAGAAACATTGTTCTTACTAGACAGAACATTGGAAAATTATTATTCTGTTTGTAGAGAGGACTAAGGTAACATATATGTGGTGGCAATCATCAA
This sequence comes from Sorex araneus, assembly GCF_027595985.1. Classification (NCBI taxonomy): domain Eukaryota; kingdom Metazoa; phylum Chordata; class Mammalia; order Eulipotyphla; family Soricidae; genus Sorex; species Sorex araneus. The sequence continues at coordinate 58,193,559 of NC_073308.1, read as the reverse complement.
CCATATACTTATTGCTTTGATCAATCTTGGTCTTCTCTCAAGAACCTGTATTTCTTGTTAATCTCATCTGAATAATTTTCTTATTTGGCACAGAGTTATGACAACTCTCATTAAATTTCCAAAAGGCACTACACTAAAATTCAAATTATGACCCAGATCCATGAGGATAGGGTATGGGGGAAGTGAGAAACTCATCTCTAAATACATCAGATTGCCAGAAGATTACTCCATTTAATAAAACTCAAAATTATCTCTCCAAATTTCCCTTCCTGTGCCTTTTCTATCCTACACACCGCCCTTAATCTTTTACTCATTTTAGACAGAGCAGTGCAATCAGCAGTGATGTGACCAGAGAATATTACACTGTATTTCAATTTATTTTCATATACACGATTGGGAGTCAGTCACTGTGTCACTTGGAAACTTAACCACACAGAAAGGTAGGTGCGATTATAGGTAGGTGCAATCTGATTATACATCAGATTTTACGCTATTTAATATATACAAACTTGAATCCTGAGCGCAAAAACAGAAAGGTCGAAAAGACAGGGTAACTTCTCATTAAGGCTGGAAGGAACTGGAGAAACGTCGTACTGTAAAGAAGTCTGAAATCCTAAGCTGCATCACTGGCTCGTCGAGAAAATGGACTCAGTCACCCGCAGCTTAAGAACGCTTCATTCAGTCATGCAGGACCAACGGTGAGCTGGTGCATGACCATGCTATCGTATTATATCTGAACGTCATCTTCTGCTTTAAGGTCACAAAACGGACCTCTGCGCTGCGTTCGGACAGCTGAGTGTTCTGACAGCAGAGCCGTCGGGGCAGGGGTCTGGGCGGTGAGCAGGGAAAGAGATGGAGAAAAGCTGGGTGTCATGGCTTCTGGCAGAAAATTGAGCCGGTAGAGGATGGGGGAGTGTGGGGTTTGCGGGCGGACTTGGCCCCGGCTGACGCCTGGCATTCTGGGAGGAACAGCTTTAAGCCCAGGCTGGGCTACTGCAGTTATCAAAGGTGGAGGGAAAACAAAAGATTTTTTCTCCAGTGGAAGGCCAGACATACATAAATGCTCATCCTTGAGTTTGGCGAGGTCGTTAAACACTGGGGCAAGTGGCTGGAACTTGGGCTCCCAACTCAGCAGATAATCCCACTGAAGATTCCTGATGCTGGGAGAGCAGTTCCTGATGCTGGGAGCCGCAGTGCTCCGAGTCGGAATCTCTATGCATTTGGCCTCCTGCTCCCCAGAAACGCACACAGCTTCTTTCAGAACGTCAGCCAGGAAGCTTTCTCTCGCCTCTCTCTTCCTCGGTGTCTGCAGTAACCCAACGTTCTGAACATTGGTTGTTCCGCAGCCCTCTCCGCCCTCTCCCTCCTCAAATGCCTGGCTGCTGCTGACCCTTTCTGCCGTAGCGACCACATCTGTTTCTCCTGACAAGCAGGAGAGCTGGTCTGAATCCCTTGGGATCCCTGAATCGGGCACCCTGGACTCCCGATCACTCAGTGCCGAGCCCGAGTCCTTTCTATAAGGGTGCTCGTTTATCCGCTGGATTTCCTTGTCTTCTGCAGTTTCTCCTTCCACAGAACAGTGTCCACTGGAGTTCGAGTGCCTATACAGATGCTCGATGTCCTTCTCCATCAGACTCAATAAACTCAACCACTCAGGAGGGGAGTTGACAGGCACGGGCTCATTTCTGCCATCTGTCCCTTTTGGGAAGCTCTCGTGCAGGCTGGAATCCCCAGGCAATCTCAGACTGCTGCCTAAGGAGGAGGACGAGGAGGACTTCTCCTTCTCACACTGGCTGCTGGCATCTTTCTGTCTATGTCTTAAAGCTAGTACAATCAAAATGAAGAAAAGGGACAAAAACACCAAAAAGGAGACAGTTAGACTGATGGAAAAGCTGCTGATAGATATTGCTGAATATTTTCCCTCTGGGACGAAAGACACATTCACAAAAACAGTACAAGATGTAAACTTGGAGTCTGCTTTGGGGCTGTGGGCGATGATTTTCATTTCAATGGTGTCTCCTTGGCTAACGTGACTTTTGAGCAGGGGAAACGGTCTTGCCAAATAAATGCTCCCACTAGTTTTGTTCACTGAAAAGAAAGGTGAGGATGTTTCTAGGGAATAGAGAACGATGCCATCGATGCCAGCGTCTGCATCCGAGGCTTCTACTCTGCCAATCAACTGTCTTCCCTGGTTCTTTTCGGGCAGGTTGAAAAAATACGAATCTTGTGTGAAAATGGGTTCAAATTCATCAATCCCTTCAACGTCCACCCAGACCATTAAGGAGGTGGTTGCATCCCCTTTGTCCTTGGCCTGAACCGTGAGGCAGTATTCATGGGCATTTTCATAGTCAAGGACTTGTTGAGCACGAATATCCCCTGTTAGAGGGTCAATGACGAAGGGAGGGCGTTCATGAGGTAGCCCGGGAGTAAGAGAACAAGACGACAAAATAGAGTAGGTCAGTTCTCCATAGGGACCGGTATCAGAGTCGAAAGCGCTGACTGAACACAGCCTGGAAGAAACAGCTTGGTTTTCAGGAACCACACAGTTCAGTCTGGGGAACAGGAACTGAGGGGCATGGTCGTTGTCATCGAGGACACTGATCAGCACAAGTGCAAAGGACAAGTGTTTCTGCCCTCTGTTGGCAGCCTGGACCATTAACGTGAATGCTGTGGTGTCCTCATAGTCCAGAGTTTTCATCAAGTAAAGAACGCCCGTGGTTTCTTCCAAGTGAAAATGGCCCCTCTCGTTTCCAGAGACCAGGCGGTAGCTGACTTCTGCATGCGAACCCACATCAGCGTCCTCCGCTGAGACCACAGTGATAGGACTCCCGAAAGGAGTGCTCTCCCTGACATGGGCGTGATATTTCAGACTGCTGAACTTGGGTGGGTTGTCATTGACATCAACGACTTCTATGGACACAACAGCCGTGGAGGTCAGGGGAGGGCACCCCCCGTTAGAGGCCAGAAGGACCAGCTGGTGACTGGCTTTGGTTTCCCTGTCGAGACCGTACAGTAGCACCAGATAACCAACTTGCTTAGAAGGATAATAGGAATGAATGAAGCTTGTTTCCAGGAGGAACTGGTTCTCCGCGTTACCACTAAGGATGGAATATTCCACATGGGTGTTTTCATGGGCCCCATCCTGGTCAAGGGTGGAAAATGCCATCAGAGTGCCCCCGGGAGGGGTGTCTTCACTCAAGCTAAGGTTGTAGGATTCCGCTGCAAACCTGGGGGCATGATTGTTCACGTCCCGGATGACTATCTCCACTAAGGTGACGGCGCTCAGGGCAGGTTTTCCACCATCACTGGCTTCGACGAGAAATCGAACTGGTGACTGTCTATCCAGCAGCAAGGTAGGATTCATAGCAACTATTGTGCCTGAAAAACAAGGCATAGCATTTCAAAGTTGTGAAAAATGGAAGTTTTCACAATCTATTTAGTTAGCAAATATTTCATGACTATGTAGTAATTATTTAGCTATTTAGTTACTATTATGTAACTCTGCTATTTAAGTTACATCCAATAGTAAATCCACACAGAAAATTTAAATTAATTTATTTATAACATAATATATTCTGTAATACATGTACATCTGTTATTTGTAACACTTATCAAGAAATATTTCTGACATTCACTGCACTGTATGAATATGACTTTGTCACAGATTTCTCAATTTTGTTACTTTCATATATCAAGTGTGTTTAGTCCTCTGATAAGAATTGTCTGATAAGGATTAAAGGACGATTAGAAAGCATGAAGCATCAGAGCAGGACAATGGTTGCTAATTAGTGGTGGTGCTTGAATAATCTTTCGTTTTTCACACTACTACTGAACCTTTTGTTGGAAGGAGAGAAGTAATATCAAATCCTGAATACTCAATTAATTTCATCAATGTGACCTTGATTTTTTTTTAATTGAACCACAGTGAGATATACAGTTACACAGTTGTTCATGATTGGGTTTCAGTCATACAATTTTCCAATACCTGTCCGTCACCAGTATACATTTCCTACTACCAATACCGCCCCCGTCCCCCTTTGACTTTAATTCTTGTTGCTACCTGGGGTCATTACCTGCACTGTGATCTTCTGGAAAGATGAACAGACTCTTCTGGATTGAGTCTCTGAATTCATCAATCCAGAAAAGAGAGGGAGATGGATTCATCAATCCAGAAAAGGGAAGGAGATGGTATCTGTAAATTTCCGAGCCTTTCCAACTTTTAATCAATCCCTTTCACTTTCTCAAAATCAAGACATTGGAGAAAAGAAATAAAACAGGATTTGATATGAAGAGAATTAAGAGGTGGTGCTTATAGTACTAGGGCGTGGGGCCCAGGGGCATTTGGAAAAAAATATTGCAGGTTTCAATCCTGCAACATCAATCCATGGATACCAATGGAACTTTAAATAACTCACCATTCATAGGATCAATCGTGAATTCCTTGGAAGAGGAAAGGATTCTGTAAGAAATGTCTTCAGCGCTTTCTATGTCTGTGGCAGCCACGGTCAGTACTGAGTACCCCAGAGGCACGATTTCAGGAACAAAGGCCTGAGGGAAACAAGATAAATGGACACTGTGCTTGAAGTCTGTCCGCATTTTCATGAACAGGGCAGAATGTGGGAGCATTTTATTCATTTTGCTCATTGAAAATGTATGCACATTATATTAGGCAGATTAAAGAGTGGGCATATTAACTTTTCCCAGAAGCTGGTTCATATTAATTTTATAGTAACATATCCACTAATATAGGACCGCACCACATGATGCCTTCACAGAAGATCACTACTCAAGTTAGCTCCCCTCTTTAAATTTCACACTTGCTACGTTGAAGAGTCCTAGAGCCCATTTCCAAGTCCTTGATTGAGTAGAATCATTGGTCTTGCTGCTATAAATAGAACTAAGCTTTGAAAATAAAAATTTCCACATGACAGCTTTGTACAGGAGCTGCTTCGACAAAATGTTAATCAATTGATTCCAAAAGTATGCCCTGGTAAGAAGTTTTCCCAAATTAATGACAGATAATGCCAATTTGTTATCATCTTCTCTGTGACTTTGCAAATATTAGACAAATGTCAACTGTTATGAATAACTGGACTATTTTGCTACACTAGAAAACTTATGGCATGCTTTTATCTCAGGACATATGATACATACTGAAGAATTGAAACAGAACTCAATCCCATATGTACTAGTATCTGCAAAACGACACTCAATAAATACAAAATCCTCTGCATCACATTAGGCTCTGCAAACAGTGAATATTGTGTGTCTAAGAGAGTTTCTCAACAATGGGAGGTTTACATAATTCCGTATTCTTTTTTTGTTTAGCTATGGTTCCACTGTTTCTTTATGCTCATTACCTGGTAAGCATCTTGAGAAAATACAGGTGGATTATCATTGACGTCCAACACATGAATGACAAGTGTACCCTCTGTGTAGTACACGGAATCAGAGACCTGGATGAGCAGCTCATATTCAGTGGTTTCTTCAAAATCCAAAGTTTTCACTAGTATCACCACTCCAGTGCTCTGATCAATAGCAAACTTGCCTCCAGGATTACTTTCCTTAGCAACACTGAAGATGAAAGCCGGGTTCAAATCCACATCATGAACCGATATCCTCGTCACAACTGCACCAAGCAAAGAATCTGAAAAGAGTCATGGCTTGTGTCAGCTTCCATTAAATTTCATCCTTAGAATACGTTTCTTGAGCAGTGTGATCCAAGCATTTTTATTTTAAGTTCAACATGTTGTTTCTTGGCATGATTTCTCATACAATGGTTGTTATAAACTGAACAAAAACTCCGAAGAATTTATGAGCCCAATAAAAGTGAAAATATACCACTGAGTAGGGAATTGAAGAAGTAAGGTACTTTCAACATTTCTATAACATTTTTCATCATATCCTTACAACATAATCCCAGGACCAAAACATTTCAAGTCACTTATTTATGCTATATAGTTTCCATATCAAAACCTCATAATCATGGTGAATATGGATAGAAAGGCAATCCAAAACATTTGCAAAATGCCTATACAGTTTCGAATAATTGGTGGTAGTTCTTCTTTTTAAGTCAAATTCAGTAAGATTTTACTTAGAGAAACAAAGATTAAGGAAAGCTCCCAGATTACAGGAGGGGTCTCCCATAGTAGGATTCCAATAGGTGGTATTTGAAAAGAACTATTTGGTCATGACATTAGAAATACTTAGGTGTGAAATGAGTCAGAAAGAGAGGGACAGACATAGAAGGACTGTACTCATTTGTGGAGTGTAGGGTAGCATCACATGAGGCTGACACCCAAGGACAGTAGATATAAGGGCCGGGGGGATTGCCTCATAGATGAAAGACTGCTTCATGAGCGGAGGGAAGAAGGCAGATGGAATAGAGAAGGGATGACTAAGAAAATGATGGCTCGAGGAACCAGCAGGGATGGCAGATGCATGATGAAAGTAGATAATGGACCAAACATGATGACCTCTCAGTGTCTGTGTTGCAAGCTATGATGCCCAAAAGTAGAGAGAGAATATGGGGAATATTGTCTGCCTTAGAGGCAGGGGGAGGGTGGGAAAGGGGGATATACCCGGGATATTGGTGGTGGGGAATGTACACTGGTGAAGGGATAGGTGTTTGATCATTGTGAGATTGTAACCCAAACATGAAAGCTTGTAACTATCTTACGGTGATTCAATAAAATTTAAAAAATAAAAAAAGAAATACTTAGGTCAAAATTATCAAGACAAAATAGTAGTGATTTAAAAAAATCAAATCTCTAACATAATTCAAGCCCTCATCACAAAAAATATGTGAAACATAAAATTCTTCAGACACTGTATGTGTCCTCTAGTTAACCTGCTCTGCAAAGAGCTTTGCTTTTATGCTCACAGGTACAGTGCAAAGAGAAAGAAAAGACCCACTGATTCATAATAGCCCCATGGTAAATGAAGCTCATAACTTCCATAACACAATCTTGGTCACTCAAGGTGCACCAAATTCCTTATTATACAAATTGGTATAATTGCACCATACCCTACCTAGTTCAGTATGCTTTGCTTTTATTCTTGTGACACATTTCTACTGGACAGAGAGCTGATTTTTATGTTCATACATAAAAAATATGTTTAAGTATCTGTTATTCTTTATGTTCATGAATAAAAATACTTTTCAAGTACTTATTTTTTTAAAGTATCTGTTGTAAAAGCAAATGAAAGTATACCAATGAGGTGAGAGCAAAGACTTTTTAATGTGTAGACTACTTCAGCATCATTAAAAATTTGTAGCTATCTCTGACTATGGAAATTTCTGGAAACTCTTCCTATGTGGGGAGTGTGGGCCTAACTGTTTAAAAGATAGTGAATGTAGTAAAATGTAGGCGAACATTAAGAAGAAATTTTGTATGAAGAGAAAAAGCAAGAGACAAGTGCTTTAGCACCAAATAGCTCCATTTAAATTTCACCTCTTTTTAAAAATTTCATGTTTTGCCATAATTATGAAAAAAATTATGAAGAACTTTTTGATCCACATCCAGCACTCTGTAATTGCAACTTTAAAGCATTGGGTAGGTATTACCATGGGTATCACCAATTGTTGACAACATTAGGATGAGAGGATATGGAGTGAACATAGGTCCCAGGACCCAAAGAATGAATATTAATCACAATATGCTTTTAAGCCGCTCTCATTAACGCGGTAGAAAAAAAACTTTCCCAATATTAAATATTTTAGAGTAGAAGAATACAGCCACTTGGTTTGTTCAATAGCCAATTTCTTTCACTTATGACTTATCAGCAAAATCTGACAAAGTTATCAGTCAAAAAACAACAGACTTTTCAAGAGCCTAAGGAAATTATCACCTGGAATCTTGATTAAGAATTGCTATATTGGGGGGCTGGAGCAATAGCACAGCGGGTAAGGTGTTTGCCTTGCATGAGGCAGACCCAGGTTCAATTCCCAGCATCCCATATGGTCCCCCGAGCACCGCCAGGAGTAATTCCTGAGTGCATGAGCCAGGAGTAACCCCTGTGCATCGCTGGGTGTGACCCAAAAAGCTAAAAAAAAAAATTGCTGTATTGGGAACAAAGTCTGCAAAAAAGAAATGCCACTCTCTAACAAAGAGGACTAGAAGATTATTAAGTGATTCTTTACTAAGATTTGGGTTGTTGAAATGATAAAATTATACCAATTTATATAATAAGTAATTTGCCAATCATAAGCATATATCCATCTTGATAAACTTGATATATAAATTAGCAATATATATGTATTAGTGATAGGAAGGAACCTGGGGACACTGGTGCTGGGAAATATATACTGGTGGAGGGACGGGTGTTGGAATACTGTATGACTGAAATGTAATCATGAACAGCTTTGTAAGGGTCTATCTCACAGTGATTCAATTAAAAAGTAAAAAAAAAAAAGGGCACTCATCAGCAGGAAGTCAATTCCACCTGTTTCCAACCACATTTCTTTGCGGCGGGGGCGGGGAATGTTCCAACTTTCTGCGGTAAAAAAGTGTTTTGTGTTTGCTGTGATGATCAATGCCAAAGCTACTCTGAGATGAAATGTTTTCATTTATTTTTTCCCTATGGTTTATTGATATAAAATCACTATTAATATAAACATTATAATTGATATAAAATGTCATTCTCTTTTAACAGAAACTTTCTATTAATAGAAAATTGTTTAATTCCAACTCAACAAAATATAAAATAAACCATCATGGCATTGTTTTGTGTTACAATTACGCAAGATAAGACTTCATTATATATATATTATATATATGTATGTGTATATATACTTATATATGTGTGTATACATATATATTGTATATGTATACACCTCCCACCTCCCACCCCCCTGCCTGCCTCTATGACGGGTGCTTTTCTTCATCTCCTCCTCCTTCTCCTCCTTCTCCTCCTCCTCCTCCTCCCCTCCTCCCCCTCCCCCTCCTTCTCCTCTTCCTCGTCCTCCTCCACCTCTTTTTCCTCCTTCTCCTCCTCCTCCTCCTCCCCCCTCCTTCTCCTTCTCCTCTTCCTCCCCCCACTCTCTCTCTCCTTTTGGGCATTGTGGTTCGCAATATTGATATTGGGAGGTTATCAAGAATATCCCTTTACCTACTTTTAACACTCATAATATGAGTGCTTTAATGTTTAGTTTCTTTACACTATTTTACCTTTTAGGCATCTGCTCCAAAAAGTGAAGAATAAAAATTCTCTGTTGTTGCATGGCTATTGAGCTTTAGCACTCACATTTAAAACAGAGCCTGGCTGAAAAAATAGGAGAAGGTATTGTTCAAGTTAATCAGAACCACTCTTCCAAATCACCACACTTACTTTCTGCAATTTCCATTGCTTCCACGGGGAGTAAAGTGGGGGCATTGTCATTTATGTCAGTCACCTGGATCTTGATCACACTTGTGCCAGAAAGCCTGGGCATCCCTTTATCTGTGGCTTGCACAACCAAACTGGTTTGGGAAAGAATCAAGGAATGTTATCTTTCATTCAGAGAATAAAAATAAAACAAATATTAAATAACCAGTTAAAAAATTCAGAAAATGAGCTGAATTAGCTATTTTTATTTCTCCTCTAGACATTTTCTAAATGGCATTATTTAAAATTTATTTCATAATGAGGTAACCTGACATAACTTATTCTTTTTTTAATAATGTAGGAGTACTGCTATTTATTCAGCCATTGATTAAGCTGATTGAATTGGGCATGAACTCCACATTACTTTTTTTTTAAATTCTATTCTGCATGCATAACTTATTTTTGACATAGAGAATCAAATCCAGCAATCCACCAGGGTGATGAGGTGTTTATATCAAAACACGTAGACCGTTTCTGAAAGACAGGGTGTAAAATGCCGACTTTCCTACTAAGGATACAAACACTAAAACCTGCTTTAAAAACACAAACACAAAACACATTCTTGGATAAATAGATTTGCTTCACTCCGCCAGTGACAAATTTCCATTTTATGATACCAACAAATGATATTATCACTAAGAGTGCTTTGTTTTCTTTTTTTAATGCCAAATGAAAATCAATCAAAATTGTAGAATATAGAGAGAAAACATGGCATAGCTTATAGATGTGTAACAGATGTCTGATTCACTAGGATGGTAATGGTAAGAGTCCACCATCTGAAAAAATTTAGGAAATGATGTAATTTGCCTTTTATGATACAACTAGTTTCTTTAGTAACTTAGTTAAAATCTAAATTAGTGCCTCGACCACCCCATTTCTCTTATCACTTCCCTAACATGCAAATAATGGTGAGCTCCAGAATACCAATCACTTAGATTGGTGTTCCAGTCCAGTTACTTCTACCTTCCATATCTCAGGGCTGGAGAAACAAAACTGGATTCGAGGCACTTGTGTTGGGGTTCAAAGCACTTGCATTGGAGTTCAAGGCACTGGTGTTGGGGCTCAAGGCACTTGCATTTTTGAATCACACCCGGCAATGCTCAGGGGTTATTCCTGGCTCTGCACTCAGGAATTACTCCTGGCAGTGCTCGGGGGACCATATGGGATGCTGGGAATTGAACCCGGGTCGGCCGCGTGCAAGGCAAATGCCCTACCCACTGTTCTACCGCTCCAGCCCCAAGGCACTTGCATTGGGGTTCAAGGCACTTGTATTGGAGTTCAAGGCAACTTGTGTTGGGGTTCAAGGCACTTGCTTTGTGTGCAGTCCTGGTTCAATCTCCCTGACCCCATTCTCAAGCTTAGAGCTGGGACTAGACACCCTCAAACCGCTGTGTGAGGAGGCAGTGAGTTCTCAGAGCCCCCGAGAGGCCAATCAGCTACCCTGCTCTGACGGGGGCTCAAGTGTTTCTTGGAAGGTGGGACTTTCAGTCTGAAATACCAGGTCAGTTCCCCGGCCTTCCAGTGCGAAATCCAAAAAAGCCTCAAGCAGAGCAGGACTTGCTGGTATGTGTCGTCCCATCTCTCATATTTTCATCTGAGAAGCTGTCTCTGAATTTTCCCTTCACTGTTCAGAATCCCCTCCTTCAAGTCTCCTCTGCTTCCTCCTCTCTGTCACATTACAGTTTGGGTGCCTTCCCACCACACTGACTTTGCATTAGAGTGCCATGCCTATGAGATAGCGCAGGCCTGGAGCATGTATGTGTGAGCTTCTGGGTCCTGGCTTGGCTTCAGCTCCTTGTCCCTTCACACTCCTGATCTTTCAACAACCTCCAGGAAATTTTTACTGACCTCTCTTCTCTTCCTGTGCACATCACACTCCAAGTCAGAACTTATTCAGGCTCATTGCTTCCTCACCTCTCCACACTTTGGACACACACTCATAAAATGAGTTGTCAATGGTATGGCAACCTATAGTCAAAGTGTCAGCTTGCTCGTACCACTACTAGAGAAATAGACTTAGGGGGCTGGAGCTATAATACAGCAGGTAGGGCATTTGCCTTGCACACATCCAACCTGGGTTCGATTCCCAGCATCCCATATGGTACCCTAAGCACGGTCAAGAGTAATTCCTGACTGCAGAGCCAGGACTAACCCCTGAGCATTACCAGGTTATATATCACTGTATCACTGTCATCCCATTGCTCATCAATTTGCTCAACCGGGCACCAGTAACGTCTCCATTGTAAGACTTGCTGTTACTGTTTTTGGCATATCGAATATGCCACGGGTAGCCTGCCAGGCTAATAGACATAGACGTTAGCACACTTCTATTTTTTTTTCTGCTATGAGTTGACACATAAGAGAATCTTTTTTTTCTTTTTGGGTCACATCTGGCAATGCACAGGGGTTACTCTTGGCTCTGCACTCAGGAATTACTCCTGGCGGTGCTCAGGGGACCATATGGGATGCTGGGAATAGAACCCGGGTCGGCCACGTGCAAGGCAAATGCCCTACCCGCTGTGCTATCACTCCAGCCCCCACATAAGACAATCTTGTCTGTTTTATTCTGTGTAGTCTTAAGGTTCTAAATTTAAAATAAGTCTCAATTTTCACTATCTACTGTTCATAAATATGCAGGCTGCTTTCTCCCCATTCGAGTATGAGTGCAATAACTTCTTGAAGACGTTGAAGCCTAAGAATAAATCTGCATGGAAAGTTGATGTTGTGGGTCTAAGCTAAGCCAGGCATGTGTGAGGGGCAATGTCCATAGAGGAGGGAAGCGTTCAGCTGGAGGAGCTGGTGCTGAGAGGTCGGAAAGTGTTATGTGTGACACCCTATCAGCAACAGGACTGCAAACCATAGTGCAAAAACTTATTTTTTTTTTAAAAAAAGAACCTCTTGCACAGGCAGACAGGTGGGTAGGAGGCAAATGGTCGTGGCGGTGGGGCATATTGGTGGAAGAAAGTGGACACTGGAAAAGGGATGCGTCATTGTTTCGTGGTGTGCCTGAAACCCAATCATGAATAACTTATTTCATGGTGACTTCAAAAATAAGAAGAAAGTTGTGGTTTGTCTAGTCTTCCACTGTAGCCACAACCACCTTATTTTCTTAGTGTTTCTACTTGGAGGTGGTGGGGGTAGATTCTAGAAATGCTTACGTCAGGTTGGAGAAAAAAAATGGATTCTTTGCTATGGAGAGAGGTAAAACATATGTCCTTAAAATACAAGGACAAGTGTGGCATAAAGAAAACAATTTCCAAAATGGGGTGGAGCTTTAGAACAACGGGTAAGGCACCTGCCTTTCATGTGGTCAGCCAAGGTTGGATCCCCAGCACCCCACAGGGTCCCCTAAGCCTCACCAGGAGTGATCCCTGAGTGCAGAGCCTGGAGTAAGCCCTGGGCATTGTCAGGTGTAACCCCCCAGAAGACAAACAAAAAAAAAAAGAAAAAAACAGAACTTTTTGTCAAACCACAGTTTGCACACAAATGCTTCTATGAAACTGTAAGTTTTCTAGAATCTTCCTTGATGAGTTCCATGCTCCAGGCCTGTGACCCTGAGGAGTGGTAGCTGCAGGGACTTCATATTCATATGACCCACGGGGCTGAGAGAGCCCACTCTCGCTCCAAACATACTTCTGCTATCTTTCCAACTCTGGGAAAACTCTTTCCACCAGATTGTTCTTGAAAGGAGACTTTTTATCAGGCAGGATCTTAGCTGATTGCCTTAATAAATACTGAAGATATTGGCAGAGGATTTCCAAAACTCTCAACAGTATCTTAAATCTCTACCATGAATTATGTGTTCCTTCTAAAATTCTAAGAAAAAACAAAAAACATCAGCCATATAATCTAATAATCAATTTTTTTTGCAACTTTGTTCTTTTTTCTTCCTCTCCAAGAATAAGAGAAGACTCTGTGGGGTTAAGAAGGCAAAATCAGGGGCCTGATTTTGAAAATTTCTTAATTTTCAAACAGGTCCCTGGGGACAGTTTGAAAGTACCTGCCTTGCAAATGTGATGTCACAAGTTTGATACCATGTACCAATGGTGGTCTCAGCAGTTCTGCTGCTTGGGACCCCTGGTACATCAACGGTGTGTGTTGTACCCAGGTAGGTGTGAGTATTGCAATTTGAAAAAAAAAATGTGGATCCGGAGAGATAGTACAGGAGTTAGGAGCTTTCTCTGCATATGGCCAAGCTGGTTCAATCCCTAACACGACATCTGGTTCCCCTAGCACCACCAGCAGTGATCCCTGAGCACAGAGCCAAGAGTAAGACCTGAGCACTGCTGGATGTGGCCCAAAGAACCCTTCAATGATGTGTACTACCTCTCACAAGCACTGTAGCTAACTAAAGAATATTCAAGCACTGGGTTGGGTACTTGCCTTGCACACAATTGAACTAAGTTCTATCCAGCAGGTAAGGCGTTTACTTTGCACAAGGCCGACCCGGGTTCGATTCCTCCACCCCTCTGGGAGAGCCCGGCAAGCTACTGAGAGTATCCCGCCCACATGGCAGAGCCTGGCAAGCTACCGTGGCATATCCAATATGCCAAAAACAGTAATAACAAGTCTTACAATGGAGACGTTACTGGTGCCTGCTCGAGCAAATCGATGAACAACAATGGGATGGCAGTGCTACAGTGCTACAGTGCTATCCTTGGCAATCCGTATAGTCCTATGAGCCCCTGAGCCCTGCCAGAAGCGATCCTGAGTGCAGGAGTGCAGAGCCAGGAGTAAGCCCTGAGCACCACTGGGTGTGCCACCCCCTCCCCGCCCCCAAAACACCATCCAAAACATCATCCTAACTCTTGGCATAAAACAAACCACCCCATTTCTTCTCTTTGCAGCTTTCTCTACATCCTATGTTGGCTAAACTTGTCTCCCAACAAATTGTTTTCTTGCCAGTAAAACCTCTTTCCTACAGAATTCAACCATCCCGTGCTATGTTCACAAGGGTGGTCACCGGAGTGGTGTGTGAAAGAGGACCTCTGAGTTTTGGTAGAAACTACCAAATCTCAACTCCTCCTCCTCCAGAGATGTTACTGTCTTGATAACAAAAGCATTTCAAACCTGTGCTCATCTGCAAAAGGCTGGGGAGGAAATAAAAAAAAAAAACAGGGTTTGGGAAAAGCTATCAGTAGGAGGAGTGGATAGAAGTTTTAACATAGCTAGGGAAAAGCCAGCAGACTGGTAAGAGATTCCAGATAGTGGAGGAGAGGAAACCACACCACGAGTTAAAATACATCTTCAGGGGGAGAAAGGATGAGTAAGAATCAGATTTGTTCCCATGTACTAAGGACAGGTTCAGCTATAGCCACAGGTGTGGTGAGATATTGAGCTAGAACGTGCTTAAAAATTATTTTATTTTGCACATGTATTTTATTGAGATTCTGTGATTTGCAATATTGTTAATGATGGCTTCTCATGCACAAAATTCCAACACCACACCCATCACCAGTGTACCTTCTTTCTGCCGAAGACCCCAAACCCCTTCCTTCCCTCTCATGCTTGAAGATTATTGAGCATGTCAAAGGCAGAACAACTAATTTCCCTTGCCCCCAGCTCTTCATCCTGATGTACATCATTGGGAGATGCATCACAAAAGGTGACATTTGTAATTATATTTTAATGCCGCTTATGAAACATTTCTTTTTTTGTTTTGAGTTTGGGCCCTGCCCAGTGATGCTCAGGGCTCACTCCTGGCTCTGTGCTCAGGGCTCACTCCTGTTGGGCACAGGAACACATGGGGTATTAGGTATGGAAACACGGTTGACTGTTGTACCGTCCCGCAGGACTTGTCCAACGTGGGTAACCGGGAGAGGGTGCGAGAGTGAAAAGGAGACAGACGCAAGGAGAAAGAGACAGACACAAGAATGGGAGCAAGCCCCAACTTTATTTCTCCCAAGCTAGTCTTTTATAATTGATTATATGAGGAAGTGGGCAGAATGGGGGAATAGCAAAGAATGCACATGTTAAACAAAATTGGATGTGGGCCCTGGTGGCAGTTTCCCTGGGCATTGTTCTGCAACCTTTCCCAAGAAGCTGTTGTTCCTAGTTACAGGTCAGTTTGTACTGACATATTGGTGTCCAGGCATAGGTTTCTGGCCGTTCCAGGCATGGGTTTCTGGCTGTTCCCAGGCATTGGTTCCCGGTAGACTGTGTTCAGGGCAAGCACCCAATCCACTATACTTTTGCTCTGGCTGTGGTTGATGACTTTTAATTATAGTGATTGTCACATAGGTTGACCTGTGATCATACACCTGTCTATAGTGCTTGAATAGTTTTTAGCTGCAGTGCACAAATATGTGAAGAGGGGTTGGCCCCACCCTACTGTGCTTTACCTACTGCACTATCTCTCCATTATGAAACATTTCTTATGAAACATCTAGTGTTTCTTACACTCATGAAAAGAATTTTCTCTCTTGGAAGTATCTAGAAGCTTTCTAAGACAGTAACTCTTACTTGTGAAATATTTGTTGTTTGCAATCCCATAATTTGTAGTGTCTGTAAAACATTTTATAGGAAATTGTATTTATTTACTTAATCTGTAAAATATTTTTGTTAGTAAAAAATTCATCTTTTTGCTTAAATTTTGAGGCTCCAAAGCTTCAAATTGATTAATCTACAAATATAATAGTGGGTAAAGTATCTTATCAGAAAACAATTTGTTACAAACACATTCCTTTTGAATTTTTAGCAGAAGACTTTTAGTAGAAGAATACAAACACATATTTAAACCGTTGTTTCTTTTATGCAGTGTTTTCAGGAAATCATACTTTCCATGTTCTGTTAGTATCTTTCGGCCTCCCTAATCTATACTCTTGATGACTATTTTTTCAGCCTGCTCCTAAGTGGTGACAATATCCAAATTCTCATTTTACATATTCTCCCTAGGTATTTGACAAATTTTCTCAAATTAGCCCCAAACTAAAGCTTGAAAGGAGATGAATTCCTATTCTGAGCTCTAGATTATAATTTTGAATTGCCTTCAGGATAAGGTTTTGCTTGTCCTTCAAACTCAAAATGCACTCCTCCAAATCAGAATCCGAATAGATTCTTCTTTCCTATGTATAACTTCAGAAGCCATTCTATCTCCGTCCTTGTTAAACCAATAATACTATACTTACAGCTGTTGTCTACCTTAACTAATCTGCCCAGTGCTGGTTCTCTGTTCTGCACCACATCCATTCACAGATGAATTTTGAAAACAAAGATCTGAGCATACACCAATGTGCTTCCACTTTTGTCCCGCCTACAGAATAATAATTCCATTCGCTGTAATAAAAAAGCTCTTCAGAACTCGCTGTGACCTACCAGCCTCTCTTTATTACCTATAAGCAATGCTTCTTGACTGTTGTACCATGAGTTAGTTCCAAATAAAGCAGATACTTTGCATAGCCATGTTTTTCCTCATGCCTTTCTTGCAGAAATGACCTCTTTCCCCCTTTTCCCTTGTCTATGGGGAGCTAACCCTTAGCTCTGTTACTTATGACTCCCATATCTCGGAAAAGATGATTAGACATAGGAATGCTTTTGATTATTTCTCTGAATCACAATGAGCACTCAACGGAGAACAGAGTGTGAACTGAGCACTGCCCCGGGCAATAACTGCTTTTAGACCTAGAATGTTGTAAAAAAATTGAATTTTTTATTGCTTAATCTTTAGCTGTCTCATGTTGAGGTGGTTTTTTTTCTTACTTTTATTTCAAATCTCTACAAATGCAAAATCTTGACCCTAAAGTATTACACCACATACATGAGCATTGCTTACTGATTTAAATACTGGTGAAGTCACTCTTCATTTAAGGTGTAAGTCAGAGGATGGTCACGCAAATCCCATTCTATGCTCACACCTACACAGATGCTGTTTCACAACTCCATGCTGGAACTTGCTTGTTAGTATGACTTTTTGTTTTGTTTTGTTTTTGGGTCACACCCGGCGATGCACAGAGGTTACTCCTGGCTCATACACTCAGGAATTACTCCTGGCGGTGCTCGGGGGACCATATGGGAGGCTGGGATTTGAACCTGGGTCGGCCGCATGAAATGCAAACGCCCTACCCGCTGTGCTATTGCTCCAGCCCTGTTAGTATGACTCTTAAGTTCCTGAAGTTTGTCCTGTTTTGTGTTTTGTCATTAAGCACATGTGGGCCTTTAAGATTCATTAACGAAAAAGCGCAGGAAACCCTATGACCACTTGCATGGGCTAGAATCTCAGAGCTATCTTTGACCAGTTGGATAATCCTAGCCAACAACTTTCATTCTCTGAAGTCCCATTTCCTTCATTCTATGAATCTTAAGCTTATAAGACTCCAACTAACTCCAGGGAGAGAAGTTGCACCACTTATGTCTACAACTGTGATTATTTTAAAAACTTCCTAAAATATAAAATAGATAGGGACTCAACTTAAGGGACTCAAATCCCCAAGCTTTCAGCAGATAATAACTGATCTGTTTTTCTAAACCCCCAGTCTCCTGCTTGGGTAACTACTTTTTCCCCTCCAAATTTAGGAACATTAATTGGACAGAACTTAAGCTCCATTTTATATGTTGTCTTCATATTTTTATTGAATTTTTCTGTATTTAACTTCCGAGGAGAGCTAGACATAATTTGATTTTTTATTCAGTGCTTTCATATTGAGAAGAACCATAAATGATGTTATTTTTTTCCGGTTCTTAGTCTAAAACAAAGAGATAGACTTAGGAATGCTTTACTCCAACTAAAGAACACCCTTCCAAAGTAAAGTTCAAAGCTAAATTACACTTTCTTTTCCTTTGTGGTTGTGTTCTAAAATTTTAGTTCTAGTGTTGGAGAGGAAGAGGGATCAAACCCAAGTCCTCATATTGGAAATTCAACACTCTCACTAAATCACATCTCTGGCCCATAAATGACACCTTTTCTAAAGCATTTGCTCCAGGTGTAGCAACTCCCTTTGCTTTTAATACGAGGGAAGACACCATGAGGAAGCAAAAGTTTTGTGAAATTGGAAACTGTGTGGGGTGTGTGTGTGTGTGTTTGTGTGTGTGTGTGTGTGTGTGTGTGTGTGTGTGTAAAACAGATTTAAACTACTCTCAATTCTTTTTATGTGGTTTGGTTTTGGTTTGGGGGCCACACCTAGCAGTACATAGGTTTACAAGGATCACTTCTGGCAGGCCTAGGGGACCAGATGGGGTGCTGAGGAGTCTATCCTGGGTCACCTACCTGTTGTACTGTCTCAAATTTTGCCCTTCCCATCTAAAGTCATGCTCTTCATGGGGAACTGAAGAGGGACATGTCTTAATACTGGGATCAGTTTAAATGTCAGGAACATAGAAACGGTGACTCAAACTGGAAAGAGCTGAAAGGAATTGGAGTTAGACCCAATTATTCATTAGGCTCCAAGGAGTAAGAAGAAAAAATTGTAATAGAAAGTCATTGGCATCATAAAGTGCTTGGTTCCTGGAACCTAGAAGACAGTTCGATGTCTCTGTTTCTTCAGCCACTCAGGTTAAGAGGCCGAGACTCCCCAGCGCTTGTCCATTACAGAAAACCACAAGCCTTACACCTAAAATCACCGCAGGAGAAATGTAGCCTGGGTAGGTGTTAACATACTTACACAGTCACTTTTAACGCATTTTGTTTTTGTTTCTCTTCTTTTGGGGCCGCACCTGGGAGTGCTCAGGGTATACTCCTGGCTCTGCACTCCGGGATCAGGTATGTGGTGCCCAGAATCTAACCTGGGTGAGCCACATGCAAGGCAAGTGCCCTGCCAGCTGTACTATTTATCTGCCCCTTTTAATGCAATTTTACAATATCATGACAATTATTTGCACTAAGAAATTGCTAGAAAAACAATCAACAGTAACAAGGTCACCTCCAAGTAGTGGTTCTCAAAGTTATTTGGCCTACCATCTCCTTTTTCAGGGAAAAAAAAATCACTCAAAGCTGCCAGCCTCCAGAAATCTACTTCCTTTAATTAAACAGAAAATCCTCCTCCACAAAACACCTGAAGCTACCAATCAATCATTGGATTGATCTCAGGCCCCTTTGTGGGGGGGGGGGGCAGTAGCCCTTCCCCAATCTGGAAAGCACTGATTAACTGAAAACATCAATTAATGTCGAAATAAGCTTTTAGAATATTTCTAAAGTACTAATTTGAAATGCAATAAACAAAAAGAACTAAACACTTCATCACACTTGGGATGATTCCTGAGGCTAATGAATCCCATTGCTCTGGCGGCCCCTCCCCCGAAAATAGGGTCTTTCCTCATAAAACATGAAAGCAGTTTGGCCTGGAGCAAAGGGACACTTAGGTCCTTCCAATACCTGTTGTTCTCCAGCAGAAGGTCTGCCCTCCAGTTTGGCCTGAACAAGGCTGTGACCCAGATCCCAACAAGTCCCCTGGGGGACTCCCTTTGTCTTCTTGCAGCAGATAAGTGACCCTAAAGCAAGCCACACTTCATCTCCTCCTGGGAGTGACCAAGCTAATGTCCTCAGAAAACAATGTGAGCATGAAGAGAAACACCTGGTGTGCAAGAACATACAAGAACATGAGAAAAATATAAACCACACATTGAAATGTGTGCTAAGGAAGGCCAAGGCAAGCCCGGGCTGGGGACACGGCTCTAATGGCTGAGTATCTGTCCTGGCTGCCATCCCTGGCACTGCACGGGCCCCAGAGCACTGGCCTTTGTGGCATCTGAGCATAGTCTGGGGAGGGCCCCAAACACTGAAAAATAAACAAGGCCACGCTTCTCTATGGCCACGGATTTCTAGACTGACCAATAGACTCATTTGAAAATGGGGAGGAAGATGAGCAATTTCCCCAAAGAGGACTTACAGACAACCAGCAGGCATATGAAAAATTTCCATTGTCACTTCTCAACAGGGAAATGCAAACAAAAATGACAATGAGGTATCATCTCACATGAACGAGAATGGCTGATATCAAAAAGTCTGGAAAACAACCAGTGATGGTGTGGATGTGATGAAAAGGAACTCTCACTCACGGTCAGTGGGAATGTCATCTGGTTATTCTCATGGAAAACATTCTCATGGAAAACATGATGAAGCCTTAAAAAACACTAATAATAGAGTTTGCATATGACCCAGTGAACCCATTTCTTGGGATTTACCCCAAGAACACAAAGAGAGCATTCATCAAGATGCATGCATATCTATGTTCATTGCAGCACTCAGTGTAGGACATGGAAGCAACTCAAATGTCTAAGGACAGATGACTGAATGAAGAAGTATTTGATATGCCAAATACAGTTACAATAACAAGTCTCATTTCCCCCAACCCTGAAAAGAGCCTCCAATCATTGGGAAAAACGAGTAAGGAGAGGCTGCTAGAATCTCAGGGCTGGGACGAATGGAGATGTCACTGATGCCCACTCCAAGATAATCGATGAACAATGGGATGACGGTGATAAAGTGATATACACATATACACGTGCACATGTATATATATATATATATATATATATATATATATATATATATACAATGGAGTATTATGCAGCTCTAAGAAAAAGTAAACTTTGTATTTTCCTACAGCTTGGATTGAACTGGATGGTATCTTATTAAGCAAAATAAGTAATAAAGAGAAGTGCAAATACTGGATGATGTCACTCATCTGTAGTATAATAAGAAATAAAACAAGGGAAAAGACAGTAATGAACAATGACAAACCCTGGGTTCTGGACTATAAAATGGAGATTACCAAGTATAGGAAGAAGTACTGGTCACTTTGGTGATGGTGAGCGATGGTAAATGTATATCAAAATCAGAATGTTGACATGCTTTTGTAAACATGTTCTTAACTACAACAGTGAAACGAATAACCATTTATACAACTACAGATTTAAGCACTATTGATAAATTCAGACATTTCTATATGGAAGCCTTTAATGTCAATACAATGAAAGCTATGTTCTGAGAGAAGAAAATCAGTTTAACCATTCCCTTCCTAAATAGCTCTACTGAAGTATAACTGACCAATAATTATATGCCTGTATACATACATACACAGATAGCATTTCATCAGATAATCAACATACATTTTATGCAATTGTTTATTGCAAAAAAAGGTGAGGTGCAACTACTATGAGAAACTGTATTAAAAGGTGGTAAAAAAAATTCTTTGTAAAAACAGAATGCAGTGATTATGGAAAAGTGATGATTATATGGTGACATCTGGTACACTATAAAATAATTATACAATTAAGCTAATGAGCACTCATTACCTAAAATAGTTGCATTTTTCTCAAGTGTGTTCTGAGAAATAGTATTAACAGGAAGTTCCTTACTGTACATTAGATCCCCAAGGCATCCTTAAAAATTTTTTGATTGTTTTTTGGGGGCCACACCCAGCCACACTTAGACTCACTCCTAATACTCAGGTATTATTCCTTACAGTGCTCAGGGGTCCAAATGGGATCCCCTACTTGCTATACTCTCTCTTTGCCCCCAGTTAGTTTTAAATGCTTCTTAGTTACTAAAGCAGGAAAAAAAACTAAAATAAGTTGAGTATGTAACTCATAAAGGTACTATGACAATAAAATAAATCTAAGACAAGGAACAGGAAATAGTTATTAAGCATGCAAGTATATAACAATAAATCTGATGAAAGAGAGAAAATTCAACAAAAGTAGGGACTGAGTCATAAAATGAATAAATATATGACAATATATATCACTTCTTACTCTTTCTAAAATCAATTTTATGGCCTTCTATGGCCATAAATTTTTTTTAAAATATGGAATGCTTCATGAATTTGCATGTCATCCTTGCACAAGGGCCGTGCTAATCTTCTCTGTATCGTTCCAATTTTAGTATATGTGCTGCCAAAGCGAGCACTAGGCCATCTTTTGTGTGTAGGTATGTGTGGTGCCGGGGATCCAATCCAGGTCTCCAGCATGCGAGGAATGTATTTTACTACTGCACCACATCTCCTGCCTCTAGGTCACATTCTCACTAACACATATCCTGGGGTCTTTTGAGTATCCCTTTACAGACTGTGAGGCCAAAATATCACATTTATATTGGCTAGATTTTATAACTCTGATTTTTCCTTTTTAATACCTAGAAGAATTGTGCTATTATTTTTTCTCTTTTATAAAGTTCTGTAAAGGGCTGGTATATCTTAGACTCTATACCTTTGTCTCAACCTTTTTTGATCATTGTTGTCTTCTGATCTCACATTCTTTCTGTGCCTTGCCACCCCTCCACTTCTATCCTATTAGATGCCCCTTTAGACACATGCTGTGGTCTCCTATTTATGTGATTTTCATCAGTGACTCCCTTGGAACATCCCAGGGGTTCACAGGGGGCCATCCGACATCTGACTTCCATTTGAGAAATGTTGCTATAGATAAAATATATATTTAATGTTAAATGTGAGATTTTAATAAGACCATTTCTATTAGAACAACAGTGAAATAAGCACTTAATAGTAATCTATACACACAGACAGAGAGAAAGAGTAAAAGAGAAAGAGAGAGAGAGGGAGGGAGGGAGAGGAGAGAGAGATTAAGATCATTGACTCTTTATACTTCTTCAATGCAATAGCCACCCTTTGCAGAGTGCTAACTGTAGTTCAGTCAGCACTTCACAAATACTGCCTCTATAATGCCCATCCTTAGATGCATCACCAATTAAAAAAATTATAGGGACCTTAGGATTTTACTCTGGCTTTTCCTGGTAGAAAGTCCTTTCTAAGACCTTCAACATTTTAGAATAATGATCATAAATTGAACAAAGAGGAGAAATGATGATCTTAATTTAGATGAAGAGAAAAGCACACAACAGGAAGTCATGCCCAGGGCAGCAATGTCAGAGGAAAAGCAGAATAGTGAACCACATGGCAGGCATTTGTCTCCAGACAAACCTGTAGGAGTTGATGAGCTCATAATCGAGAGTCTTGTTGGCGGTTATCACACCACTCAGTGTGTCCATCTGGAAAACTTCTCCTTGGTTGCCAGAGAGAATGGAATACTCAATGAGTCCATTCAACCCACTGTCCATGTCTGTGGCCAAAACCTGTAGTGAAGCAAAGCTTCCATTAGAGAAGAACTTAATCCAAAATTTGGGTTAAGTCTGTCCCCTCCCCGACAAAAACGCATTATGAAACAGAGTGTCAAACCCACTTTAAAAGCAATAATCAAAGGATAGCAATAAATAGCTCAAGTTTGCATTTAACTTGTATTAAAATGGGTATTGGGTAAGAAAAAGATTTTGCATACTAAAAGGACTTCCAACTCACTTTCAGTAGGAGAAGCACATGGCTTGGACCCCAAGTTTAAGTAAGAGGAAAATATACTTAACAAATCTAATTTGCATCAATAGATTTATAGTAATGAATATGAATTCAAGTAAGCATCAGGAAATGAAAGAAATCTTCACCTAGGGAATGACCATCTTCTTTTAGCTTTCCCTGAAAGTATTACTCATAATATAGGTCAGATGTGGCTTTTGTACACTGTGTAGAAAATCCAATCTCATTTACTTTTTTTCCTCCAGAAAGTCCTGTTTAGAAGGATCTTTCCTTTGAAGCCTCCTGAACAGTGCTTATGGGGCTGGGTACCCATAAATTTCATGATGATACATCAGTCAGCTGTTTGGCACAGGAAGGAAATGAATAACTTCCCTTCAGGAAGACCAGAATGATAAACTCAAGTGCCACAGGGCAGAATAATATCCATGACCACTCCGGGGATCATTTAAAATCATGTTTCAGGAAATTAGGCCTCTAGTGAGGGCTGTCAAGATAGTGATAGTACACACCCGTCATGGCTTGCTTCATCAAGACAAGTGTCTAGGGAAATGTGCCCAGGTAAGTACCCAAACCTGGACTCATTTGGGGCATAGCTTCTTTGAATGGTGGCCTTCGAGGCTAACCAGTATTAATGCTTTTCTCTCCTGGGATCCCTGGGAAAGTCTATCTGAGACTTTGAGTTTGCCCACAAAGTCTACTAAGACGTAGATGGATGAACAATTGTGCCCAGAGAGAAAGGGCTATAATGTTCTTAGGAGCTGAATGACAATAGCAGGAAGTATAGAGACCAAACAATATCCTGCTTACTTCCCGACTTTGTCAAGAGGTTGTTTTTGCAGATACCTAATAGTTGGTAGGTTGTCTAATGTCTAGATTCTTTCTGGGAGACAAAGCACCAACTCAACCCATCCTGAAGCAGGTGTGGGTGGGCTTAGAATCTCCTTTGGAAATAGTGTCTTTTTCTGTGGACTTTGAACTTCTTCCTTTTGGGGCCTAATCTCCCCAAAAGCGATCAGTGCCTTTAACACAAGACATCTATGATTCTCAAATCCACTTGGTTTCGTATGTCTGTGTCTGTCCAGTTGCAGTTCCAACTGGAGAAAGCCTCCATCCCCTTTAAGACCAAGAGCAAGGATCATTCTTGGACTTTTTCTCCTTAAAGAGTGTGTATCTACTCTTGCCTCTTATGGTATATAAGCTGGTCTATTATATTGTTAACTGTGGGTGTTTAAATTAGACTCTGATATCTCATCTTCTGCATTGAAGTGTATGCATTATAAAGTTAGCTATTTTTTTGTGTGTGTGTCTTCTAGTTTCCCTGTATTAGGATGCACTACATTGTTCAGCAGAATATCTATAGAAAGTTAGTAGGACTGAATGAAAAGAGATTAGACACAGAAGCCCCAGATTTTAACCTTAGATTTAATCATGTCCATGAAACATTTCACATGCTTTGGAAATTTTTAAAATTTAACTTACATGCTGAAAAGGGGGTTTAGAGCTTTTCACATACATTGATGCATAGTAATTTACATATACACACGCTGTATTTCTGTTACCTGTATGATGTGAGCATTGTAGTACTGGCCTTCAGGTATTGACACCCAGTAGACACTTTGCTGAAAGTCTGGGGAATTATCATTTGTGTCTTGTATGGAGACTGCTACTTTGCTGAAAGCTCTGTGTCCCCTACTTTCAGCTGAAATGACGAGTTGAACTTCATTTCTGACTTCAAAATCTAGAAACGTGGGATCTTTCACCGTGAGGACTCCTATTTTTATTTCCAGGAAGAAAAAAAGCAAAAAGCAAAACAGAACAACACTGTAGTAATTCTTTAAGAAGTCCCAAGTCCCCTTCAATCCCTGGACTCACAGGTCCACCTGTCTGTTCTCAATGCTTCCTGTTGGTTAGCATTTCTTCCATCATCATTGACTGAGATTATGGTAGAAAAAAGTCAAGAACACGTAGAAGTTGGCAGAGTTCAAGGATGTAAGAGGGGCTAAAAAAATCTACGAATTTCCTAAAATCTGTGAGCTACCTCTTTAATTGTTTTCTCTCCACAGAGTTCATCAGTGGCCTAGGGAAAGCCAGCGTTTCTAATACCTCTTAAATTCCAGAGAACCAACCTAGTCCAAGAAAATTTTAGATTTCCACATACTCACCTGGATGATAATGGCAGTCGTGTCCTGTTCCAATTTTCTAACATCCGTATCGAGTATTTGGGAATTAACATTGGAGCTTATTTTCTTTCTCTACTAAGAAAAGCAGTATTCTGCATTCTATATGAAGAACTCACTCGACTATCAACTTTAAAATTTCAGAAGCTTAATTTCACATGTTCTCATCATAGTAACAAGTTAGAACTAAAACGGAATTATTTTTACAAACCACAGTCTGCTGTTACCAACATCTTGACGGAAAATTTAGAACAGATCAATTGGTAGCTGAGAAAATCATTAAGATAAGTTTTGATGAGCTGGGAATGCAAGAAGCTGGTCTTCAGAAACCTCCGTGGCACAGAAGCTGAGCCCTGTGCCCTCAACTGGCGAAAGGCACCCCATTTGAGACGGATCCAAAGCCAACTTCTTATCCTATCTGCTACTATTGGTAGAGAAAAATACAATGGAAATGCAACAGAAATTGCCAGTGTCACTTTCACCTGGTAGAGAGTATGCCAATTATAGCTCAGATCAAAGTGTTTTTTTTTTTTTTAATAAGAGGCTTGTGTTTAGGCTTTGATAATTGGAATTTTTCACTTGGAATGGATCTGCAGTGTTAATGCTTTCCTCGTTTGGTTTTTATTTTTGGCATAATAACTGGCATATGCTGTGAAAGCTGTGTAAGTAGAGAAAGCAATAACCCAATTGTGAAAGAATTCAAGACTGCACACCTAAAGATTCATATTTTTCGCCAGATGATGGTCTATATTTTTGTAACAGACATCAAGGAATTTACTGTAACTGGTGAGAATAATATACGTACTACTGATTATGTATAATAGTGTAAGAAAACATCTAAATCATATTTAGAGAGAATTCTTCAGAAATACTAATTTCATATTTCCTCTATATATAGGGGATTCTTTAAATACTTGAGAATGCAATTGTAGTAATATTTCCATTACAGTATATCACTGTCATCACTGTCATCCCATTGTTCATCAATTTACTCAAGCAGGAGCCAGTAATGTTTCCATTCATCCCAGCCCTGAGATTTTAGTAGCCTCTCCTTACTCATTTTTCCCAACAATTGGAGGCTCTTTTCAGGGTCAGGGGAATGAGACCTGTTATTGTTATTGTATTTGGCATATCGAATATGCCATGGGAAGCTTTTCAGGCTCTTCCATGCGGGTGGGATACTCTTGGTAGCTTGCCAGGATCTTCAAGAGGTGCGTATGTATATATATATAGATATAGATATATATTTCCCTTTATGATGATGTGTCCAGGAATATGTTCACTCATGCATGAGACTGGGCCTGAGTGTGTGGAAAGCGGCCTGGAACGTGGTAGTGGTGGGGTAGTGGAGGTCAGCTGCTGGGACTGGGTCCCTTGGGGTTGGGAGGGCTCTCACTTGGCCCCCTCTGGGGCACCCCTGGTGCGGAGTCCGGTGGCATGATTATGGGGGCCTCATTTTATGCTCCCTTCCAGGAGGCGCAGCCATGAGATCTGGAGGGTAGCCGATGAGAAGATTATCTAGCACTGGCAGGAGGTGGCTTATCATTCATATATACTTCTATATAAATGAAAATCAACATATGCCTTTTTGTCTTTAGTATTATGTTTGCACATCCTTATATTTTAATATTATTTTTATTCTTTAATATTGTTTACCTTATTTAAATGTAGCAGTGCGTTGCAATATTTTTATAAGCAAAGAACTCAGAAGCCAGTGGCACCTTGAGGGAATTAGGGGGTGACCAGAACCAGATGGTCAGCCTGAGGTGGGTGTGAACAGTGGAGCAGTGGAAAAGATGATGGAGCTGGAGGATGGGCAGTGGGGAAGGAGGATGACCAGCCACGGAGTTGAATGGTGGGAACTGTGAGAGGATGGTAGATATGGAGATGGGGGAGGAGAAGGTAGTGGAAGATGGAGCTTTTGGATGATGGACCTGCCAGATGATGGAGCTGCCAGATGATGGATTTGCTGGATGATGAAGCTACTGGATGATAGAGCTTCCAGATAATGGAGCTGCTGGGTCATGGAGCTACTGGATGATGAAGCTGCTGGATGATGGAGCTGCTGGGTCGTGGAGCTACTGGATGATAGAGCTACTGGATGATGGAGCTGCTAGATGATAGAGATGCTGGGTCATGGAGCTGCTAGATGGTAGAACTGCCGGATGATGGAGATGACGGATGATCGAGCTGCTGGATGATGGAGCTGCCGGATGATGAGATGCTGGATGATATAGCTACTGGATGATAGAGCTGCCTGATGATGGAGCTCTGGGTCATGGAGCCTCTGGATGATAGAGCTGCTGGATTATGGAACTACTGGGTGATGGAGCTACTAAATGATAGAGCTACTGGATGATGGAGCTGCTGAATGATGGAGCTACTGGATGATGGAGCTGCTATATGATGGAGCTGAGCACTGTTGAGCAGCAACCCCCAGGGTTCACCCTACCCTCGCAGATTGTATATTGGTTTCCTCTCCTTACTTGTCCTTCCCAATGGTGCCGCAATGGAGGCTCTTTTAGGGACAGGGGAATAAGACCTATCATTGCTACTGTCTCTGGTATATTGAATACACCACAGGGAGCTTTCCAGGCTCTGCCATGTGAACAGGATACACTCAGTACCTCGCCAAGTTCTCCGAGAGGGAGAAGTAAACAATAAGAGGTGGCGCAGCTGCATTCATTTCCGGGAGTTTTGTTTTATAGTCTCTGGATCTTGGCCGTTGATGGGATTACATGGCACGGGCAGTTTGTGGGTGTGACTGCAAGCTACTGGAAAATGAGGGACCTGGGAGGAGGAAGCCCAGTCCTGATATGAGCAGGCTTGGAGATCTCAGCCCCAGGTCCTGGACACCCAGGTTCCTCTTCCAGTTCCTTCATGCGTGAGGCTTGTCCGAGAATGTGGAGAAGGGCCTTGAACATGGCTGTGGCTGAGTTCTGAAGATCTTCGGCTGAAGGGCTCTGCTCAGGGTGGGGAGGGAAACTAAACCCGCCCTGCTCCGAGGAGCCCTGGTGAAGACAGCCAGGAGCAGGGGCAGGAGACTATAATTATAGATGTAATATATATTAGCCCTAATATCACTTGTATCACTTGTCATCCCGTTGTTCACTGATTTTTTTCAAGCAGGTGCCAGTAATGTCTTCATTAGTCCCTGTCGTGTGCTAATGCAGCCCAATGGCATCTGCTCTCTTATTTCCTAAATAAAACTATTTTACTTAAGTCAAATAATTAAGGACTGGAAAGATGGTACAGAAGGTAGAACACTTGCCTTGCACATGGCCGAGTCGGGTTCTATTCCTGGCACCCCATATTTCCTCTGCTTCCCTAGCCCAGCCCTGCCAGGAGTGATCCCTGAATGCAGAGTCATGAATAATCTCTGAACACTGCCTGGTGTGGCCCTCAAGCCAACAAATTAAACAATGAAAAAAAGAGTAATCATGTTCCCAGATCAGATAATTTATCAAATCTCTTCTCTTCCCCATGCACACCCCAAAGCATATTTTGGGCCTGCAGGGGAAACCGATATTACAGTATATATCAGTAATTATACCTTTGGTCCAAGTTCTAAACTACATGTCAAAATGAGATTAAGATTCTGCAAATGTCATATGCTTTATAACACAATCTCTTTCTTTCAGCCAGTGATATTTAGACATGTGTATGTGCATATGTATATACCTAACACAGAATGTGATAGATATTTATGTTGCCCAAAAGTTCTCAAACTGTCTCCTGATAAAATTTCAGCCTTGAAACATTGAAAGCTTAATCAGTTTTGTTTTCTATCAATCTACAAAACAATGGCATGAATACTCCATCTGCTACTTACAAATACAACATAAGTCAAACTCACAAATTCTTGCTGGTTTAGACAGTGAGCAGTAAATGTGTTTAAGCTAAAGTGACAAGGTGTTTGGATACAAAAGTCAACTTCTGGTTTATGATTATGGTACAGTGAAAAAATGTGGCACAAATGAACAGAAAACATGATCCCATCAGAGTTCCAGCTCATTATAGCTTACTGAATCAATAACAAATAATATAACTTTCTCACAGCTCCACCTTTAAAGAAAGTGGCCACAACTTTAGAGATCAATCTTATTGTTTTATCCTACAGTTTAGTTTCCATTTTAATTGCTACGTGTTTGAAAATGGGCTTGAGCGATAGCACAGCGGTAGGGCGTTCGCCTTTCACGCAGCCAACCCGTGTTTGATTCCTCTGTTCCTCTTGGAGATCCCGGCAAGCTACCAAGAGTATCGCACCTGCACGGCATCGTTACTGGTGCCCACTCGAACAAATAGATGAGCAACGGGATGACAGTGACAGTGTTTGAAAACAGTTTTCAACCTTATCCTTGCAGGCAAGTAAAAATTAGAGACATTCTGCAGACTGCAGAAATAAAAATCAATTGTAATAATATTCTGTGTATTCATTTTTTCGCCACACCCATAGGTGTTTAGGGTTTATTCTTGGCTTGTGCTCAGGGGTCACTGAGGTAGAGGTGTTCTGGGAACACACGAAGTGTGGGGGACGGAACCTGCGACAGCTGTGAGAAAGGCAAGCACCCTGCCTGCCATACAACCTCTCTACCGCCCTGAGCATTCAGTTTTACATCTAATATTATAAAATGATAAAAAGTCTTTCTTGGGAATTTATTAGTGTCAACCTAAATTTATGGCAGCCAAACTATCATAGCTTTATTTATTTAGGAAAAAAACCAAACACTTCAGGGGCCAGAGAGCGAGTGCAGCAAGAAAGAGACTTGCCTTGTATGCAGCATACTGGGTTCAATATCCAGCACCCCATATAATTCTACAGCCCCACCAGGAGTGATCTCTGAGCACAGAGAGGTGTGGCTCCCAAATTTAAAAAACATACAAAACCACAAAAAGTTTAATAATTACATTTAAATGAGTTTTTACTTTAATGATGCATCGAGGGGATTTGCAGAATGGAAAGTCAATCTCTTAAGGCACAGATTCAACCCAGACTTTAGGAAATCTAAAAAGAAAAATTGAATAACTGATAACAAAAACGTGTTTACTTTCTCAAAAGACCAAGAATAAAAATAAAAGAAAATAAAACAAGAGAACCTTTAGATATGAAAAACATTGTTATGATAGCCTTCTAGACTGAAGAGAATAGACAATGGGTTGAAAAATATAATAAAGAAATGCAGAGGATGATAAACTTTCAGTATCTTATCTGTATTGCAAACCAAAATGCTTAAAAGGAGAGAGAGAGGGAGAGAGAGGGAGAGAAAGAAAAAAGAGACAGAGACAGAGACCAAAACAGAGAGAGAAGAGAAGAGAAGAGAAGTGCCTGCCATAGAGGCAGGCGGAAGTGGAGGGTGGGTGGAGGGGTGAGAGGGTGAGAGGGTAGAGAGGTGAGAGGGAAACTGGGGACACTGGTGGTGGGAAATGTACACTGGTGGAGGGATAGGTGTTGGAATACTGTATGACTGAAAATCAATCATAAACAGCTTTGTAATGGGCTATCTCACGGTGATTCAATAAAAAATTTTTTTTTAAAAAAAGGAATGCAGAGGAATGACAGCTTAGTAAGGCATCAGACAAGGACTTAATATCCCCATGGTGAGATTAAACAATTTTCACAAATTTTCTTTTACAGAAGTACTTTTTGATAATTGAGCTAGCCAGCTAGTTGTAACAAGCAATATAAAATAAATTATTCTGTGCCTGCTAAAGGGGCAGGTTTAGGGGCTGGAGTGATAGTACAGCAGGTAGTGTTTGCCTTGCACACAGCCGACCCGGGTTCCATTCCCAGTATCCCATATGGCCCCCCGAGCAACACCAGGAGAATTCCTGAGTACATGAGCCAGGAGTAAGCCCTGTGCATTGCCAGGTGTGACCCAAAAAGCAAAAAATAAATAAAATAAAGGGGCAGGCTTGGAGGCGGTTGGGAAAATGGGAACGATGGTGGACGGAGGACCACACTGGTGGTGGGGTTGGTGCTGGAATATTGGATGCCTGTAACAGATACATCACGAACAACTTTGTACATCACAGTGTTTAAATAAAGAGGAGAAAAAGAGAAATGCCGGGGAGTCCCACACAGTCCATACTTGACTAACTGAAGTTTCAAAAAATATAAAATAAAAGGTATTTATGTCAATAAATGCCTTCTTCTGATATAGTTGCTATCTGGGAGCCCCACACAGCAGTTTTCGGGCCATTATTGCTTGGCACTCCAGAAATAAGGCATCGATGCTGATCAGGCCGGGGCATCTTCCATGCAAAGCATGTGTTCCAGCCTGTTGAACTATCTCTCGGGCCCAACAATGCCCCTATTTTTTAAATTATTATTATTGAATCACTGTGATGTACAGTTACAAAACTTTCATGTTGGAGTTTCAGTCATACAGTGATCGAACACCCATCCTCCACCAGTGCACATTCTCCACCACCAACATCCCCAGCATACCACCCATTCTTTCCATCCCTCCCCCTGCCTCCATGGCAGATAATTTCCCCCACACTCTCTACTTTTGCTAACAATACCTTCTTAATACATGATTTGGAAGGAGAAAACAGTAGGATAAAAATCTTAAAAACAATTAAAGAAAACTGCATGTAGAAGTCTAAACTCAGTAAACATATCTATTAAAATCAAGGATTCAATAACAATATTTCAGATAACCTAAACATCAGTGTGTCTACTATCCCCTCACTAAAGGTTGAACTTCATGCACAGAGAAAACTGAATTAGAATACAGTACATGAGAGTATCAAAGACAATTTTAACAGATTAGCAAAGACAAGTGCAAAAAAGTAGATGACTCAACTTAAAAATGTTCATAGAGCTTAATCTGAAAACTAAAATTGTGGCTAACGAAGTGCATACATTGAAAAATGGATATTTGGAGAAAAAGAACTGGATAATTTTTATCATTCAAGAGCATGATTTTGATTAATATTAGACTTTAATTATATTTGTTGTTATAAAGGTACATAATCTATACACTGAAAAAAATTGGCAAATAATTTTCAACTGATACGGAGAAGTAGTGATAACTTTTAGTGATAACTACATATGTAGAATGGGCAGAAAAAATAAAATCATTCCAAGTTTTCACATTTGCTAGCACTAATCACGATATAAAAATCAATTGCAAGTTTACACTCTAACACTGTCAGAACATCATTTCATTTACTTTAACAATGAAAAGTATAAATTATTTAGGTGAGATTAGTAAGACACACAAGTCTTCTATACAATTTTTAAGTTTATTGAAATATATAAAAGGAAAAGATGATGTGAGTTTCTGTTATTCCTAGATCAGAAGACAATACTGAAAAGATGTCGATTTTCCAAAAGTGGCTCTTTCTGATTGATAAAATTCCAATAGAAAATTCTAACCACTTCAATTTCTATTAGTGGACGAATGGATGAAGAAAATGAGGTGAATGCATATAATGGCCTATTGTTTATACTTAACAAAGAAGAAAACCTTCCCTGCATGAGAACATGAATGAACCATGAGGTCATTAGGTAAGGTGAAATGAGCCAATTACAAAAGAATGAATATTGCAGGAATGCACTTAAGGGAAGTGTCAAGCCATCAGAAATAAGGAGGAAAATGGTGGTTATTAAAGAACTTGGGAGGGCGCGTAGAACAGGGGTTACTGTTAAGTGAGTTGGAAATTTCCGTAAAATAATATGAGGCTCTGCTGTATGGCAATGTGCTTGTAGTTAACAATGCTGTACCGTGTACTTACACCTTGAGAGGGTAGATATCATTTTTTAAAAATTCTTATATAATAAAAAAATCAAAGGAATTTTAGTAAATTATTATTATTTTTTTTATCTTCAATCACAACTCTACAGGATTTTGTGACATTTGAAAGGAGACTCATATTTTGGTCTGATAATTAAATCTAGATGGAATAATAAAATTTAAAAATATGTTCTGGGGTCAGAGAGATAGCACTGTGGGTTAAGACACTTGCCACACATGTGGGTGACCCAGGTTTGATCTCTGGCTTCAAAATATGGACCCCTGAACATGTCCAGGAGTACAGAACCAGGAGTAATCCCTGAGCACAGCTGGGTGTGGGAAAAAAACCCAATAATGAAAGTAGTTTCTTTATTAACTGGGTGAGGTTTCACCTGACATCAAATGTGCATGCCTTGTAGAGTTTGTTATAAGCTCAGAAAAAAGCAGATATCTGTGTTTCAGCTACATTTTTTTGAATAAATCTCTTTTCCTTTGGTAAAAAGATTTCAATGTTTTTGTACGTTGTGTGTGTGAATTAGCACAAAATCTCTATAATATATCTGGAGAGACCGGGGTAAATGCTGGTGAAAGGACTATTACATAAAATTTTGTAATAAAGTCTATGCAGTTAAGAATGTGGTGTTGCGGGGCTGGAGATACAGTAAAGTGGGCAAGGCACATGGTTTGCAGCAGCTGACCTGGGTTTGACCCCTGGGACCCCATATGGTCCCCAGAGCCCAACAGGAGTGATCACTGATCACTGAGCTAGAATCCAGGAGTAATCCCTGAGTATAGCTGGGCATGGCCCAAGTTAAAAAATAAATAAATACTGATGTCTGTGGATAGACAAAGAAATGATAAGAAAGAGAAAAAAGCCCATGAAAAGTCATGGAAACAGGATAAGTGACAAAGGGGCAACTGAATTTCTGTTGCTTGTTTGTTTGGGGGCTACCTCGTGGTGCTCAGGGCTTACTCCTCTTTCTGTGCCCTATCAGCATAGAGGTCACTCCTGGAGACACTGGGGAACTATATATGTTCCTGTGGAATCAAACTTGAGTCTGCAAAGCAAGTGCTCTGCTGGCTGTACCACCTCTCTGACTCCGGGAAGACTATCTTAGACAAGTTAGAAAGGGAGCAAAACATCATGTAGAAAACATTCATTCTAGCTCAGTAATATAAAATCAATTCAGAAGGACAAATAGCAAACCTTGAGAACCTTTGTAGCAAAACAAGTATAGGCTAATGAAGAGTATGCTAAAATCTTTATACTTCAGAAAGTAAAACACACACAACCCAACTGAATAAGGAAGTGAAGAAATAAATAGACATCTTACACAGGAGAAGCCAAAATACAATGGCCATAGGAATGGTCAATAAATAATGACTGTAGCACTGTTGTCCCGTTGTTCATCAATTTGCTCGAGCGGGTACCAGTAACATCTCATTGTGAGACTTGTGGTTACTGTTTTTGGCATATCGAATACGCAATGGGGAGCTTGCCAGGCTCTGTCATACGGGCAGGATACTCTCAGTAGTTTGCCGGGCTCTCTGAGAGGGATGGACGAATCAAACCCAGGTTGGCTGTGTGCAAGGCAAACGCCCTACCCGCTGTGCTATCGCTCCAGTCCTAAATAATGACAAGATGAATAAAATCACTAGGTTTGGGGGTTTGTTTTGTTTTTGTTTTATGTTTTGGAGCCACACACAGCTATGCTCAGGGCTTACTCCTGGCTCGGCACTCAGGCATCACTCCTGGTGGGGATTGGGAATCATAAGGAATGCTGGACATAAAATCCTGGTCATTCATGTACAAGATTTACACCCTACTGCTGCATGATCAAACCAATCCCAAATTCATTAGTAATAGGGAAATAACAGTCATAACTACAATGAGATACGATATTGTGCCCATGAGGTCGACAAAACAAAGTAGAATATAAGCAGCAGCAGCAGCAATAACTGTAGTGCTGGTGGAGTGGAAAGTAGGTTATGAAGCTGAATATATGTGTCCTCTAATGCCTATACCTAGTCTATACTCTAGGACCTAGAGAACGAGGAATGAAATGGAACCATTCCCAGCAGTACTCCATCCATCAACAGCAGAGAAGAGGTGAGTTGTGAGAGTCTTAAAAGAGAATACTATTAAAATGATGAATATGGAAGGACACCTCAACTACACAGGCTAACATGAATAATTCCACCTTCAAATAAAAACTGAAATCCTAATAAAATGCCTAGGATGTACCTATATAATATCATTAAGAATAAGGAAATTTAAGTTTCATTGTGGGAAATGCATTTTCTTGAAATTTTGAGGGAATAATTATCCCAGCTGAGGTTGGGGCATTGATCAGTGCGAAGCAATGGAGGAAAAGGACACTTCCAGAAAAGGTCACAAATGATTGGACATAATGGATACTTTGTTATTCATTATCTTGGTGGCTGGTACAGGTAATATTTTTGCTATCCTTTAAGGTGGACAGATATGATTTATGCTGCAAATTAGAGCAGACAAGTTGAGCAAAAGAATCAGGTCAGAGAAAAGTATATTCAGCGTGATTCTATTATGATCTCTAACTCTAGTAAAAACAATGTTTAGAGAGTCAAATACAGTGAAAAATCATATTTAAAATCTGCAGGTTTCAATACCAAATTCAGAATTGTGATAATTGATTATGTCTGAGATACAGGAGAAAGATGTATGAAAGAATGGCTATGGGCTAGCCACAAGTTACAAGCATGTGTGGAGTGAAGGGCACGATAGAGAAGGGACGAGTATGATAATAATAGTTGAAATGATCGACTATTTGGACAGCAACTAAGTGTTGAAAATAGGTAAAGAAATATACCTGATAACCTTTCAGTATCAGTATTGCAAACCATAATGCCATAATGCCCAAAAGGAAGAGGGAGGGAGAGAGGGGGGGAGAGAACGAGAAGAGAGAACAAGAGTGAGAGAGAGACAGAGAGGAAGAGGAAGAGGGAGAGAGTGAGGGGGAGAGAGAGAGAGAGAGGGAGAGGGAGAGAGAGGAAAAGTGCCTGTTATGGCTGGGGAGTGGGAGCAGGAGTTAAACTGGGGACATTGGTGGTGAGAAATGTATATTGATGAAGAGATGGGTATTGGAACTTTACATGACAGAAATCCAGTCATGAGTAACTTTATGAC
The DNA here is from genome assembly GCF_027595985.1 of Sorex araneus. Taxonomy (NCBI): domain Eukaryota; kingdom Metazoa; phylum Chordata; class Mammalia; order Eulipotyphla; family Soricidae; genus Sorex; species Sorex araneus. The sequence continues at coordinate 58,156,850 of NC_073308.1, read as the reverse complement.
TATATATTTTACTGATTCAATTAAAAAATAAATGAATTAAAAAATAGAATGGCTATTGTGGCTTGCTGAAGTTCTTATAGTATCTAATTTCTAGCCATGGGTGGCAATTAAAGACATTCTTCTTCGTTATGGCATATTCCACAATTTTATGTCTCAAGTTACCATTTTATAACTCTGTTCACAAAACAATTTTGAAGTACTTTTCAACAAACATAAATAATTACTTAATTGAAAAATAATTTTTTTAAAGCAGAGGACATGTCTAGAATAGACATAGGTGGAGTTTGTCTGTACTTTAATGAGATTCAAAACAAATAAGCACGAGTCATGATGGAAGGGAGAGAGAAGAAGGAAGTTGGGTAACCTGAGATAAAAATGAAACTTACATTTTTCTCCTTCCTAAGAATTCTAATGATGGCTCCCTTCCTAGAATCCTCAGAAATCTGGACTGTGAGAAACTTAAGATCATGCTTATAAATGGCTCTCCTGCCAATGTGGTTCCTGTTTTGCCCTTTAACTAAATGGTGGGGTGGAGACTGGGAGACTTCTAGCAGGTTACCTCAGATAGCTTGCTGCCAAATCTTGTAGGAACCAATAATCCTAACATAACACTGGATGAGAAGGCATTTGCTTAAGAAATTACTTCTTCTCAATTCTTCCCATGTGCACATAGTACAGATTAAATAAGGCAGTTGTATGGTAATAGAGAAATTATTAAAAACATTCTTTTTGAGGTTTGACAATGAAGCAGTAGATATGTATCTACTACATAGTTGTTAGTCAAAAAAGTATGTTTCAAATAATCAATTGGTATTCATTTAGAACATAATAATGGTCTTATTAAAGCTAAATTTAATACATGCTGGATTTGGAAGTGATTTCTTTACCACCACATAGAAACCTTTTCAGCTGTCCTTGTTTTTGTTGCATTGTTGACATTCAGTGGCGAATTAGAAGAATCTCTGATGAAAATTCCCTAAAGCTAGACATGTGTACTTATTTTCAACTCCAATTCGGTATTGATTATCTCTCTACAATATCTCCAATTCTACGAAATTGATGGGTAAATTATAAGTAGAGACCCAATTTCTCTTCGAACATTAGAAGGGTGGGACAGGTAACTTTGCTTAGTTATGTGAAGAATGGAATTTGTAGCAAGAATGTGACCAAATCACAAGTTTTTGATTTCCCAAAATTCCTCATCAGCTATCATACTTTTTTTTATTGTTTACCCTTTTAATGACCTTGAAAAACTTATAACTTTTAAATTTTGAATATTCTCAATATTTATGAGCACACTGAATGGATTAGGAAATAAAGCTATTACAGTTTAGAGAGAGATTACCTGAGTTGGAGCACAGAGAAAACACATCATCTTCATTTCCACTAAAAATGGAGTATTTAATGTCATCCAGATCTGAGTCAGGAGCAAAAGCATGTACAGTCACAACAGAAGTACCTGCAAGAGTAAAGAATTAAAAAAGAAAACTTTAGGGAAACAAATTTTTAGGGAAACAAGAATAAACATATATTTATCACTTTAGCCATTGACTAAGCTGATTAAATTAGGCATGAACTCCACATTACTTTTTTTTAAATTCAGAATGTTAATTTAATTTAAATATTTAATTACTTTTTTAATCACTGTGAGATACAGCTACGAAGCTTTTCTGCCTGAATTCAGTCATATAATGATTGATCACCCAACCCTCCACCAGTGCACATCTTCCACCACCAAGGTCCCCAGTTTCCCCCACCCAGCCCACCCCTCCCCCTGCCTCTATGGCGGATAATCTCCCCCATAATCTCTTTTGTATTGCTTGTTACGAATAGCATAAAATGATTCATACCACAAGAGAGGCAGCGCAATAGCAAAATCTCAAGGGGGGTTAGAGACGAACAGAAAATATCTCTGTCTTCGTGTGGTTATTAATGGGTGGAAGTAGATGTACCCTGAACAATTATACAAATAACTGAGGTAGATTTTAGATGTGCAAAATAACTAGGATCGATAGTACAGGTGGGTAGGGCATTTGTCTTGCACGCACCGACCCAGATTCAATTCCTCCATCCCTCTCGGAGAGCCTGGTAAGCTACCAAGAGTATCCTGCCCGAGCAGCAGAGCCTCCTGGCAAGCTCCCTGCGGTGTATTCAATATGCCAAACCCAGTAACAAGAAGTATCACAATGGAGATGTTACTGGTGCCCGCTCTAGCAAATCAATGAACAATGGGACAACAGTGCTAACAGTGCTAAAATAACTAGAAAGAAAACAAACAAGATGGTTAGCAGATAGCACATTGGTTTGGGGCCACAGAGGTTCAAATATCACACCCTATGGTCCCGAGCTGACCCAGTGATGCTCTGGCGAGGCTCCAGCACTGCCAGGTGTATTTCTAGACTCCCTCAGCATCACAGGACCAGCCGAGGTATCCTCAGCAACTGCAGCCTAGGACAAAAGAAGCATCACTACCTCATAAACTTTAAACTGAACCACCTGCCTGGTTATCTGAGAATAGCCAGTGGGCACGCAGGCAGCCCAAGTACCGACTGGGGAGTCTCCCAAACAAACAAACTAAAACCAAATGAACAAGTTATGTAATAAAAAACATTTTGAGGGTGGGGTGGGGGAGGTGAGCAGCCCTTTGGAGGAATGGTATTACCCTTGGATATGAGACACCCTAGCAAGTGTTGGAAACAAAGGGCCCTGGGAAGATTAAGCAGCCGCAAAAGTCCTGAGCTGGGTCTGTCAGAGCACGATGCACTGGAAGAAAGAGAAAAGGTGAAGGGCGTCCTGGGGACCCAGGAGTTCAGAATTTGTTCAAAGGGCAATGGAAGTTCTGGAAAGCATAGGAAATTGAGTGCATGAATCTGATTTACTTTAAAATTATCAACCGGACCTCTTCATGGAGGACAACGAAAGATAAGAGTGAAGCAGAGAGACCAATTAAGATAACACTGCAGGTGTCCAGACAGAGCTATTCATGTAGCCCTTTGGGACCGGCTTTGGAAAGGAGTGGATAGATTAAAAACATGCTTTGAAATTATTCCCTGAACACAGGGATGGACTATGGAAAAAGAGATCATGGGAGTATAAATAAAATAAATCTCTCCACCAGTCTCCAGCATAGCTGAAGATAAAAAATAGCCAGATTAGAGAAACACGGAAGCCTTAACTGCACAACAGCAATTCATTCAAGGGCTGGTAAGGAATATTAGATATACTCCGCAGCTAATTTGCAAGAAAACAAAAAATTGAGTCATGTATTAAAAAAATAGAGAAGAAATCATCTCATGTTATGGGGAGTGAACCAATTACTAGTAAGAAAGAAGAATTAGCATGAATTGGTATAGTTACGAAGACCCTTGGTACAATGGAAGTTGGCTTCTCACTGGAAGGGCACTCAAGAATCCAGGTGGGTCCCTAAGTGAACACTTTGTGATCTTTGTTACAGCTAATGTCATTTGCTGTTTCTCTGCTTTGCTTCTCCTAGCTGTATATTTATCTTCCTCCTATAACTGACTCTGTTTTAAAAATGTTTGTAATTAAAAAATTATTAAGGTAAAATTTACATAACATAAATATACTTAAAATGTACTTAAATGTACTTAAAATCTACTTAGTAACTATATATACTTGTGTAACCACCATCATGATCAGAACACAATATTTCTGAGTCTCTGTAAAGTTTCCTGACACCCTTTTGGGGGTTTCTCGCACTCTGGCCCCGGACTTTCAAAGATCTGCTTTCTGTGACAAAACATCAGTTGCACTATAACATTCCATCTATACTGTATCTGCCCAGCAACATTGTCTGAGAATCACACACATGCTGGTCTCAAAATTTCATCTTTCTATTTTTACTGCAGAGTAGTGTTCTACTGAAGAGACACAACTTATTTGTGTTTACTTATCTAATTTATTTCACTATGCTTCTATCGGGCCCGCGAGCCAGTGCAAGTGGGTAAGGCATTTGCCTTTCAGGCAGCTGACTGGGAAACAATCTTGGCATCCCATATGGTTCCCAGAGCTCTGCCAGGAGTGATCCCTGAGTGAAAATTTGCAACATTGAGGAAATCTATATTGCATTTAGTTTGAAGCAATTATCTTATGAATATCTATGAAGAGTTTTATTTGTTTTGTTTTGTTTTTGGGGGGCCAGCCATACATGTCGATGCTCAGGGATTACTCCTGATTCTCCACTCAAGAATTTCTCCTGCTGGTGCTCAGGAGACTAGATGAGATGCCAGGGATCAAACCCAGGTTTGCCACAAGCAAGGTGGGTGCTCCACCCCCCTATACTATCTCTCTTGATCCCATGCAAAAGTTTTTGTGTAAATGGTGTATATCCACATTTTCTTTCTTCATGCATAAACAACAAAGTACAGTACGTGTTAAAAGCCTTAAGAAACTATCAGCTATTTTCCACTAAGAGGGTGCACCATGCTTTTTTCCCACTTGCCACCTCTGAGAATCCCAGATGCTCTGAATTCTTCAGCTTTGCCAGTCTTTTTTTTTGGAACCAGCTCATGAATGTGCAGTAGTATCCGGTGGACATTTCAATTCAAATCTCCCTGTTGCCTGGTGGTGCTGGGTATCTTTTCAAGCCCTCTTTTTTACTTCATCTTTGTTCTCTGGATTCCTGGTCTCTATTCACCCTGCCCACTTATCTTAGGCCTGTAACTTATGATGACTACTTTAGATCCCGACTCTGGCAATCACCCCTCCCTCTCTACTTCCTGCCACCCTGCCCTGATGGCAGATGCCCATGTTATATCGAATGGGGAGAGAGGGGAAAGTGGTTCACTCTCCACGGACTCTACAGCACTGGGAGCCAAGTTCAGACAGCATCAGGGAGGCACAAGAGGAAACGTGAATGTAGACACATTTAAAGGAAACAAGTGTGGCAGGGTTTCGGACACGAGTGCCACAGAGCTCACAAATTTACAATCCCATTTCTTAAGGCTGTGTGCATGGATGGATGCAAAAAGCAAAAGGACCGAGAACAGAGCCTTCCCGATAGCCTCAGACACTCAGCTTCCATTCACCTCTGCTACAGGAACACTGACTCGGTTACAAACTGCAACCCCAGAGATAGTACAGCAGGTAAGAGGTTTACCTTGCTCACAGTTAGCCCGTGTTTGTTCCTCAGGACCATATGGGGTCCCCCAAGCCCACCACATATGGACTCCTGAGCACAGAACTGGCAGTATGTCCTGAGTGCTGTTGGATGTGGACCAACAACCCTGCCACCCCTCAGCCCCTCACAAAAAAGAAAAAAAAAACCCTCCATGCTAGATCAGATCGTCGGGTAAATATGCAGCAGTTAAAAATCAATCTATTCAAGATCTCAACTGGGTCTTTTCATGGAATTTTACTTGCCATCCCCCAGGAACAAGCTCAAAACCCATGTTGCAAGAGATATAGTGAAAATGATCCCTAACCAAATCAAATTGGTTTATTCATTTCTGGATACTTTAAAAGGGTTTCAATAAAAAAAAGAGAGAAGGAAGAAAAAAGTCCTGGAATGAATAATATTTCCCACAGGAAACTTTTCAGCATGCAAAGATGACTATAAATACTGTACTAAACCAATCTGTGATACTGCCCGTAGAACAAAAAATTCGGTGGAAAAGGCAAAAACCACAAGTCATTGTGAAGAACAATGTAACATAAAAATAATATAATTTCTCTCTTTAAAAACATGTTTAACATGCACTGTGACAAAAGTTTAAAATTATTTATTGAGATTTCACAAAGGCTGTTCCTTTTAATTCAGTTCTGAAGTCTTTTAGTGAAAATATAAAGGATTTTAATCAATCATAATTGAATCAAGATGATACACAAATTAAGAACTCTATCAAACTATTATAGTTGGGTGCTTATTTTATTGCATTTCAGAAGACATGTTACTATGAAAAGGTCTCATATTTTTGTAGTCATTTGCCTTTAAGGTAGCACATATTTTTTTTCCTTCATCGTTCACTCACAATATGTGCTTCCTGATACAACTTATTTTTTAAACACAGGAAATTTTATTTCAACTGACTTGTCATATATTCTTAAGAGTTCCAGTAAGAAGAAAAACAGTTATGCAGGCAAGATGTATAATCTTGCTGGCGGTTTTTTCTTCATGGGTTGGGATGCTTATTATATGCCTAATTACAAAAAAAAAACATGTAGATTGCTTGTAAAAGAATAAAGATGAGTACGAATTTGTAAATAAAAATTCTATACGGCCTCTCCTCTAAAAGAAACAATCCTATTTTTATTGCAAGTAAAGTGTTCTTAATATCAAATGAAATATAGTAGATAAAGAATTTCATCCAATGAGAGTACTTCAAACTAAGGGCAAAGTCAGCAGAAAGCTATAAATTACTAAATATATATGTTCTTCCTCTGACAAAACTAAAATTTAGACTGCTTAAAAAAAGTTGAAATAGCATAAGTACCCTGTATCCTCTTACCTCTAGGCTTACTGTTTATGTTAAAATAAATTCTGTCTCTGGACATTCAGATAAAACTTACAAATACAGCATTTTTTTTTGTTAAGATAAAAAAAATGGCTGAGGGCTGCAGCCATAGCACAGTGGGTAGGCTGTTTGCCTTGCACGCAGCCAACCCGGGCTCGATCCCCAGCATCCCATATGGTCCCCCGAGCACCACCAGGAGTAATTCCTGAGTGCAGAGCCAGGAGTAACCCTGTGCATCGCTGGGTGTGACCCAAAAAGCAAAAAACACAACAAAAAGACAAAAAAAAAGGGAAAATGTGAAAGCCAACATTGTATTCTCAATTTCCAGAAATTAAAAAAAAAAAACAAGAAGAATGTACCTTACATATTTTTAGGCTTCCATAATGATATTTTAAGTCTAACATTACATCAAAAAATAGAATATATTTAATGTTCTTATTTTTGAGATAAAATTACAATTAAAAGTTAATACCACTTATTAAAGCAATAAACTATTAGTTTTAAAGCAGATTAAAACTTCAATACTGGGGGCTGGAGCGATAGCACAGCAGGTAGGGCCTTTGCCTTGCATGCGGCCAACCCGGATTCAATTCCCAGCATCCCCTATAGTCCCCTGAGCACTGCCAGGAGTAATTCCTGAGTACAGAGCCAGGAGTGACCCCTGTGCATCATCAGGTGTGACCCCAAAAGCAAAATAAATAAACAAATAAAATAAAATAAAACTTTAATACTATATTACTACACCAATCAGCAACTAGGGGAATATTTAGATAAAGTAATTATGAAAACATCTTATTGAGAGTTTTCCATGAGTAAATAATCCTTGAGTTTAATTTTTGTTCTAAGCTTTTTCTGCTTTTGCTGGGGCTAACGGGGATGCTGCTAAGCAGTGACTGAGGATTTGGGGGTCAATTCTGGAGGTATTCAGTCAACTAGGAGGGTGAGTTCAATGCTAGAACCTGGAGATGCAACGCTGCTGGCTCCTGGGGTTCTGGGGACCCCCAACAGTTCGTAGCTGAGGAGGCCTCCAGGGCCACACCCACTGGTAGTCGGGGGCCTCCAACATTACAATCAGTGGAGCTGGTCAATCATCCAGTACTTGGGCTTACACTGGGGTCCTGTGAATGCAAAGCAAGTGGGCCTGTTCCTTTTGCTATTCCTAAGCCCAGGCAGCAATAGATATTTTCTTTGTGTCCAGATACTAAGATTATCAACTTCAATTTAGTAACAATGAAAGTTGGAAGTGAAATCAGTAAGGTGGCCAAGAGGAAATGCTAATGCACACATAACTTTCAATATGATTATAAAATTAAAAACACCAAAAATAACTTCAAAATTGTGCTAATAGGCAACAAAAGGATATGCGTTTTGAAACTTAGAAATGTGAGGAAAAAGCTAAAGAGAGGAGTGTTGGCACGCAAGTGACATTAAGTTGCTACTACTTTGCTAAAGCAGATTGTTTATACGTGAAGATGTCTTATGCTCTTCTGCATAGAAGCTACAAAGAAACGTCACTGCCACTGTCACCCCATTGCTCATCGATTTGCTTGAGTGGGCACAAGTATTATCTCCATTGTGAGACTTGTTGTTAATGTTTTTGGCCACCGGTAGTTTGCCAGGCTCTGCTATGCGGGCCAGATACTCTCAGTATCTTGCTGGGCTCTCAGAGAGGGGCGGAGGTATCGAACCCAGATCGGCCACATGCAAGGCAAACGCCCTACCCACTGTGCTATCTGCTCACTGCAATGGTATTTACAACAGTCAATATCTAGAAATAATCCAAGTGCCCAAAGACAGATGAATGAATATAAAGGTTTTGATCTGTAAATAAAATGGAATACAATGCAAATATAAAAAAAAAGATGAAGTCCTGCCTCTTGCTATACCATAGATAGATAGAGCATGTCATGCTAAGTGAAGTAAGTTAGAGTGATAAAGACAAATACAGGGAGCTAGTCCTTATCTGATATGATTGATATGTGTGTATTTATGGAGGCTGGAGAGACAGCAGTAAGGATACTTGCTTTGGTTGTGGCTGACCCAGTTCAATCTCCAGCAGCCTGAATGGTATCTGAGTCCTACCAGAAATAATTGTTGTGCACAGAGCCAGGAGTAAACCCTGAGTACTGCCAGATGTGCCCCACTCCAAGAAAAGTCGATTTATCTTCATAATATCAATTATAAATATATATGCACATAATAGACAGCAACCAAATATGTAAATTAACAATAACAGAGTTGAAGAGAGTAAAAATATATAATAGTATGAAAATTCAATGTCCCACTTTAAACCAGACAGATCAATACTGAAACAGAAAACTTGAACAACTTTGGACTACTTCACTTGAACTAAATACATACAAATACTTTACCCAACAGCAGCTGAATACACATTCTCAAGTGTATTAAACATTCCCAAATGTATCCTCAGGAGTGCATGAAATATTCTCCAGAAAATATCACATTCTAAGCCACAAAATTAGGAAGATTAAAATCATACTAAATTACTTTTCTGTCAACAACTGACTAAACTAGAAATCAAAACCAAAGAAAAACTGGAAAATTCATGAATACATGGAAATTAAAAACAAATATACTAAAATAACTAATAGGTCATAGATCAACAAAAATATGAAGGAAAAATTAGACAATATCTTGAAAAAACCCACAACATATCAAAACACGGGATACAGAAAAAGCAGTAAAAGAGAATTTTATAGTGGTAAGTGCCTGTATTTTAAAAACATGAAAGATAGAAAATTAACAACCTACATTTACACCTTTTTTTTGTTTTGTTTTGGGAGCACACTCAGCAATGCTCAGGAGTAACTTCTGACTGTGATCTCAGGAATCACTCTTGGCAGTGCTGGGGGACCATAAGGGGTGCTGGGGATCGAACTCTGGTCAGTTCCATGCAAGACGAATGCCCTCCCCACTGTCCTATAGCTCTGTCCTCGTACAAGTATATGCTTAAAGGAACCAGTAAAAGAGAAATAAGTAAAAATAAAGTTATGCAGAAGACAAAAAACAATGAAGCTTAGAGTCAAAATAAACAAAGAAAATGGAAATAGTCATGGAAATGAAACTGTGAAGAGGTCATGCATGAGATATAAACAGTTTTTTGCTTTTGTTTTGTCTTAAAGGACTAAAGCAATAGCACATCGGGTAGGGCATTTGCCTTGCATGTGGACAACCCAGGTTCGATTCCTCCAGCCCTCTCATAAAGCCCAGCAAGCTACTAAGAGTATCCCGCCTGCGCAGCAGAGCCTGGCAAGATACCTTTGGCGTATTCGATATACCAAAAACAGTAACAAGTCTCACAATGGAGACGTTACTGGTGCCCTCTTGAGCAAATCGATGAACAATGGGACGACAGTGCTACAGTTTTGTTTTAAACTAACGACAGTTAACAACTGATGTTTGTAAAACTGAACAATTACATGGCTAAGAATGAAACTGAACTAATCTCAAACCCATATACAAAGATAAATTTAGAATGGCTTAAAGACATCAATATGAGACTCAAAACTATAAAGCACATAGATGAAGACTTGGGTGAAACATTTTATATATTATTAAAGATGTCTTTCTTTGGTGACTCAATTCCAACAGCAAAGAAATGTGAAAAAAATAATAGGGTTTACACAAAATTTAAAAGCTTTGGGGCCAGAGAGATAATACAGAAGTCAATGCACTTGCTTTGCACGTGGGCAACCCCAGCTCAAACCTTGGCACTGCGTATAGCTCCCCAACACTGCCAGGAATGAACTCTGAGCACAGAGTCAGGAGTAACCCTTAAGCACTTCTGGTTGTGGTCCAAACAATCCCAAATATGTAAATAAATACGTACATAACTTAAAATAAGTAAATAGATAAGTTAAAAACTTTTGTTTTTCAACTGAAAGTATGAAGATATGCCCACTAAGTCGACGAAGGCATCTGCATATCATCACCTGATAAGAGGTTAATATCCAAGAGGCACAAAGAGCTCATTATGTTTGTTGCTAAGCATAATACTAATAACATAAAAAATTATGTTTGTTGCTAAACATAATGCTAATCAATATAAAATACGTATAAAATTTCAATAGACACTTGCTGAGATATAGAGATGGCCCACTGGTTATCATCTCATCACCAAAGATGGCAAAGATTCTCATCATCACGGATTATCAGGTATATAAAAATACAAAATCACAAAGAAATCCCAATTCTTATATGCTGAAGTGGCTTACACCAAAAGGAAGAAGAATTGGTGGAGAGGATGTGGAGAGAAAGATATGTGCACTATTAATGGGAATGAAAATTGGTACAACTGTTTTTAGGGGGGAAAAAGGAGTTTCTTGAAGAAACTCAAGATAAAGCTACTTGCCATATGGTCCAGCAACCCCTCCTTTGGATGTCTTGCCCCAAAATATAAAAGCACTAATACAAAAGTTGTCTCTGACCCAGTGTTTATTGTAGCACTATGTACAATAGCTAAAATATGGAAGCCCTGGGTCTGAGACCTCCAAGCCTGCTCAGATCGGGACTGGGCCTCTTCTGCCCTGATTCCCCATCTTCCAGTATCTGGGTGGTCACACCCAGGGACTGGCCCTGGCGCCATGTAATCCCACCAATGGCCAATATCCAGAGACTATAAAACCAAGCTCCCGGAAGTGACATCTTATAGCCTAGTTCTCCTTCTGGAAGAGCCTGACAAGCCACAGAGTTTCCTGCCCACATGGGAGAGCCTCCCAAACTCCACGTGGTGTATTTATATGCCAAAACCAGTAACAATGATGGGTCTCATTGCCCTGACACTGAAAGAGCCCCCAGTGTGGCACCATTGGAAAGGACAAGTAAAGAGAGGCTGCTAAAATCTCAGGGCTAGGACGAATGGAGACGTTACTGAGACACTCTTGAAAAATATGGAAGCACATGCGACTTGGGTTTTATCCCCTGCACTCAAGTAATGCAATCAATCTGAGTGCCCATAGATAAGCTATTGGATGCAGAATACTTATGCAATAGAATACTATTTGGTACAAAAGAATTTTTTTCCATTCATGGCAAAATGGAAAGAGCCCAAAACTTTATGTGAAATGATAAAAGTCTGAAGAAATAGGACCAGTACTGAATAATGTCACACTAACAATGGAACTAAGCCTTGGGAAGAGGTGGGGGTTGGAGGAAAAGGTGAAAGGGGATGTCAGAAGGCGGGGTTTATTAGTTTAAAAATATGAAAAAGTTATAACATCAAAACTTTAAATTGTGCCTGTGAAGGTGCTAGGCTGGGGGCTTGAGAGGGAGCCTGAGAACAGAGCTGGAGGGAAGGCCACGCTGGGGTGGGCTTGGTTCTCTCACTGTCATTGTCATTTTCACTGTCATCCCATTGCTCACCGATTTGCTCGAGCGGGCACCAGTAACGTCTCCACTGTGACCTGTTGTCACTGTCTTTGGCATATCGAATATGCCTGGCAGCTTGCCAAGCTCTGCCGTGTGGGCAAGATACTCTCAGTAGCTTGCTGGGCTCTCAGAGAGGGGAGGAGGAATCGAACCCGGGTGGGCCGCATGCAAGGCAAATGCCCTACCACTGTGCTCCCACAATATCATATATCTAAAATGCAACATCAATCACTTTATAAATCATGGTTCTTTGATAGAATAAAAAATTAAATATGAAAAAAATGACAAACCCATAGCTAAAAAAGTAAAAAGATTCAAATGACAAAAATTAAAAATAAAAGTGGATATATTATGACAAATGCCAAAGGGGGGAAAATAATCACAACATTTTTCTGAACAACTGATACCAACACATTAGATCAATGAGAAGTGAAAACATTTTTCTAAGCATACATGCTCCCTAAATCAAATTTTAAAGAACAAATCTACAACTGGTCAGAAGACTGACTCAATAGTCAGAAAAAACCCAAACAAACAAAAAAACACCTCCTAATAAATAAAACCAGAGGATTTCACTGGCTAATTCTACCAAACATTTAAAGAATTAACACTAATCCTTTCAAACTCTCTCAAAATATAGAAAAGGAGGAACCACTTCCAAACTCATTTTTTATGAGGCCAGAATTATTCTTCTATCAAAGTGAAGCAGTAACACTGCCAGCAAAGAAAATACAGGCCAAATTCCCTGATGAATACACATGCAGAAATTCTCAACAAAATACAAGAACACTGTATTCAACAACTCATTAAAAGGATCACATGCCATAACAAAATAAAGACCTTAATGTAATATCTGTGACTGTAAATCTCCCAGAAGAAATCATTTGGGAAAAACTTTATGACATTGGATTTGGCAGTAGTTTCTTGGGTATGATAGCAAATGTACAGGCAGAAAAAGCAAAAATACGTGAATACAATATAAAAATAAAACATTTCTGCAGAGCCAGGGAAAGAATCAATAGAGTTATAAAAACATCTTATGGAATGGGATATAATGCTATAAATCAAATATCTGATAAGGGATATCAGATGTTATTTCTATAGCTCAATAGGAAGCCAAAAAACATAAGCAACTTAATAAAAAATGGAATAAAGACTTTGAATAGATATTTCTCCGAAGAAGATATATAGATATGTAAGAATGTTAGCATCACTTATCAGAAAAAAGTCAGTCATAGTAAGGCATCACCTCAACTGTTTCAGATGGTGATCCAAATAACAATAATAAAAAAATAACAAGTATGGATGAATATACAAAAGATTAGAACCACTTTATTCTGCTATTAAAAAAAACACAATATGAAGGGGCTGAAGTAGCACATCGGGTAGGGCATTTGCCTTGCACGCAGCTGACCTTGCCAGCATCCCATATGGTCCCCTGAGCACTGCCAGGAGTAATTCCTGAGTGCAGAGCCAGGAGTAACCCCTGTGCATTGCTGGGTGTGACCCCAAAAGAAAAAAACACAATATGAAACCTCCTTTATAAATTATAAGTGGAAACCTAAAGTCCAGATAGATCAACCAGTTGAGCTCTAGCTTCGCATGTGGGAGGCCCAGGTTTGATTCCTGAACAGTCTCCTGTGGCCCCCCAAACATTGAGCTGGGAGCAGTCCCTGAGAACCTTTGGGTATGAGTCCAAAAGCAAAAGTGAAAAAGAAATATTATATGACCTGGCAGCCTCACCAGTAGGGCGTTAGTCTTGCACGCGGTCGACCCGAGTTCCATTCCTCTCCAATTCTCGGAGAGCCTGGCAAGCTGGCGAGAGTATCTCTCCCACATGATAGAGCCTGGCAAGCTACCCATGGCGTATTCAATGTGCCAAAAACAGTAACAACATGTCTCACAAGGGAGACGTTACTGGTGCCCGCTCGAGCAAATAGATGAGCAATGGGATGACAGTGATACAGTGATATTTGCATGCTGTTGTTGATACATTATTTACAAGAGCTGAAAGGTAGATACAGCTTAAATGTCCTGGAAAGATGAATGGATACCTGGAATATCATTCAGTCTTAAAAATAAAATTGGAAAATAGTATCTTATGCTACATGTCTAATCCTGAGGACACTGTGTATAAAGCCAGACTGTCATATAAAGACAAACACTGTGGGACTCTACTTACAAGATCTGTCTACCTTAGTCATTGTCGGAAGAAGAAAGCAGAATGGTGGCGCCGGAGGCTGGGCAAAGGCCTTCATTTAATAAGCACAGAACCTTAGTTTTGCAGACAAACAAGTTCTACAAAGAGGGCTGGAGCGATAGTGCACCCAGTAGGGCATTTTCCTTGCTCGGTCAACACAGATTCAACCCCAGCATCCTATATGGGCCCCCACACTGCCAGTAGTAGTTCTTAAGTGCAGAGCTAACCTCTGAGCATCGCTGGCTGTGACCCCCCGCAAAAGCCAAAATAAATAAATAAATAAATTTTTAAACATTCTAAAAATCTTTTGTACATCAATGTATGTACTGTAGACGTAAAGCAATGACAATGGTAAGTTTTATGATTTTTGTGATTTACTACAATTTTTTAAAATAGAGAAAAAAACTGACTTATTTTCCCTCCCACCTCCCCACCATCAAAATGACTAAATATATGTTACTAAACCTTTCCAAAAAATTTACCCTTTGGATGAAACAAAGCACGACAAATGTATGCTCAAATGAATAATTTTTCAAGATCTGAACAAATGAAAACCATGCTTAAAAATGTAAATGCCCTGCAATTCTGAACACATTTACTTTTGTGAACACCTAAAAAAATAAGAGAGTGAAGCATAAAAAGTGCTGATAGCCTTTTTATGAGCTTTAGAAAAAGAGTTATGTGGAAGAAAACCAACAAAAAATTAATACAGGCAGTGAGTGGTCAACAAAAGCAGGGTAAAATTTATTTTTAAATGAGATTACAAACTTTGGTGATCTTTTTCTTCTTTTTGGGTCACACCGGCGATGCACAGGGGTCACTCCTGGCTCTGCACTCAGGAATTACCCCTGGTGGTGCTCAGGGAACCATATGGGATGCTAGGAATGAACCCAGGTCGGCCACGTGCAAGGCAAACATCCTACCCGCTGTGCTAAAAGGCATGATTATCAATGACTGCATTCAGGAAAATAATATCTTAATTTCAAAAGAATCTTAAATTAGGATTCATTCAATAGCCTCACACAGAAGAGTTAGATACAAGAATTAAAGGAAATTCTAATGTTTCTACTCAATGCTTTGTTCTAATTTTAACTTAAATATGAAGCCCTTTGTGCAACTTAAGGGCTATAAATCACAATATCCAAATTTGTTCCAGCTTCAAAACTTATGCCCCTTACCTTCAGAGTTCTTCAAGCTATTACCACAGTTCTTTCCTTCCCCTTCAAGGCAAATCTTAGTGAAAAACTGACTGGATTCTTTTCCATAACTCTTAATTCTACACTTCTCTATATTCTGACTTCTAAAATAAAGTTCAGCTGTATTAGTTCTCTCTTCCTCAAGAGCTCAACACATCATTTTTTTACTGTTTTATTCTTTGCCTTTGATACATGCACTGAGGTTTCTACCATGTTTTGACCTCCTTTTGCCTAGAGAGTGTCCTTACACCATGCAAATAATGCTCTTGCTGTTTTCTACTAAAAACAGATACTGAGAGCTATCATACCTATTCCCCTACCTTTGCTTTGGGGACTGCCTCACCACTCTTAGAGATTCCTGTGACTAAGCCAGATGTCACTTTTCAGTCTTCATCTTGCCTGACCTTTGCAGTAATTTGGATATGGTTGAACACTCCCTTGCTTCCTAGAAGGTCCATTGTCCCCTTTCCCATAACTGAAGAGCAAGGACTGTCATACAATTATGTTAGTTAACTATAACTATTCAATTATATAAGTTAGTCCCTAAATATGAAGGACCAAGTTTCTTAATATCTATTGAGACTAATTTGATGGCTAAGAATGTGGTTTATCTTGTGCATGTTTTTTGTGGTCTTCAAAACAATGTGCATTTAGCACCTATACAGCATGTGAAGTGACACTGATTTTTAAAAAGCCATAAATGAATGAAGCAGAGTTACGGGGTATAATTCAAAATGCACAGAGAAAAGGGTCTCCTTTGCTTGGTGATAACCCTCCTATTCTTTATGAGCCTCACCTGTAGGGGTGTAAGGGGTAAAGAATGACCTTCTTAAACAAGTTATTTAATATCATCTGGGTCTCTTCCTTTTACTTTACTTTTTGAAATAAAATTTAAAAATTATTATTACAGTTCAGACCACATCTTCAGAATAATTTTTTAGGTTTATGGTTGATGTACAAAGTGACTCCATCTTCACTAAAGTGCCAAAGAACTACTGATGTTCTGACATTATTTTTAGTCCAACTCTTCCTTATTCCTTCCTTATTCCATCTATTTCTCATTTCCACTCCTAATTCTTGATACACGCAGTACTGCAATGAGACCAGGGTTTTTTAGATGCTTGTCTGTTGCCTTTTGAGCTTCTGTTCCTTTTACTCAGTGCTTTGGGGCACAAGCTCAGTCTTTGCCATTCCCTGGTGAGTTGGTGGATAAGGCAATTACAGCGATGCGTGAGATCATTGTGTGCTGTCCACTGACTCTCTAGAGTTTGTCTTAGCCAATAAGTCTGATCTGTCATATCATCATGTTGGGGTTCAGAAGTCCACTCCGCTAACCTGGTCTTATTGCAGCTTTTTTCCCCCCTTAGCCCAAAATTCTAAAGTTATTCATGTTTGTGTTTCAGGCATACAGTGTTTCAACACCAGTCCCTTCACCAGTGTCCACTTCCCTCCACCAACTCTCTCCCACTCCCTTCAACCCTCATTTGCTTCCCACTGAGCTTTTACAAGAGGCACTTTTAGCTTTGAAAAATACATTTTGCAGTGTGATTTATAGTACTGTTGTTAATAGGGTTTCATACCTAACACTTTACCACCTTTCAGATGCTTCCCTCCATCATACATGTTCCCCTCTCCCTGTCCTGTCCCCCAGTCTCCTCAAGTGGCTTATTTCCTACTGAATACCAGTTTCATGTTCTTTGTTCTCATGTATTTGGGTATTCATTATTCCATCATTATGTTCCTTTATATTCCACATGCTCAAGTGCTCAAGGCCACTCTCCACACATTTGGACGAACCTCACATATGAAGGAACCATCAGAGGAAGCCAGATGTGTGAGACCTGGGGTGGAGATCTCCAAGGCTGCCTGGATCGGGACTGGGACTCTTCGACCCAGATTACCCATTTTCCAGTAGCTAGGCAGTCACACCCAGAAACTGCCCCTGGTGCCGTGTAATCCCATCAATGGCCAACACCCAGGGACTATAAAACCAAGCTTCCGGAAGAGAGCAATGAAAAATCTCTTGCCCCCACACTCGGCTGTCTTCACTGAGACCCCTTGGAGGGGGTGGGTTGAGTTCCCCTTCCTGTCCCAAGCAGAGCCCAGGCAGTTGAAGATCTCTGGAACCCAACCACAGACATGCTCAAGGCCACTCTCCACACATTCGGATGAGCCTCACGCATGAAGGAACCAGCAGAGGAACCCAGGTGTGCGGGACCCAGGGCCGAGATCTCCAAGGCTGCCTGGATCAAGACTGGGCCTCTCCCACCCAGATTCCCCATTTTCCAGTAGCTAGGCAGTCAGGCACCCCAGGGATCACACCCAGACTACCCACCCTAACGGCACCAGATAAATACCTCACTGGCCGACCTCCACTACCTCCACTATCTAGCCACCGCCATGGTCCAGGCCACTTACTGGACACTCAGACCAAGCCTCACGCATGAGTGAAGCCCTACAGAACCATGGAAAACAGAACTTCGTGACCATGGACTCCGAGCTCAACAAGACCTGGAAACAGAGATCCGTGGCCTGCTTCCCTCAATATCTGGCACCCCAGGGATCACACCCAGATGACCCACCCTACCGGTGCCAGAAAAATACCTCATCGGTGACCTCCACTACCTCCACTACCCAGCCACTGCCACGCTCCAGGCAGCTTTCTGGACCGCAGACGCGTGACACATCAAAGACACTTAATACCCATTTCCATAATTACCGGACCATATTTGATGGAGTTCCAATATGGTGTGAACCATGGGTTTCAGGGCAATTAGAGGCCACCCTAAAAGCCTTCATAGCTCTCAGAGAGCCGGCAAGCTACCGAGAGTATCCAGCCCATATGGCAGAGCCTGGCAAGCTACCCATGGCATATTTGATATGCCAAAAACAGTAACAACAATGGGCATCATTCCCCTGACACTGAAAGAGCCCCCAGTACTGCAGTGTTAAGAAGGATGAGCAAGGAGAGTTTGATAAAATCTCAGGGACGAGCTAGACTGCCAAAGCGAAGGACTAAAATGACTGTCTGTACTTTCAACGATGTACGCTGGCATCAGAAGCATCCATTGAGGACCTGATGGTGCAAGAGCAGAAGATCTAGTACAACATCATGGGTCTGACTGAGATGAGAAGGCATCGATCACATCACGCCATTTTTGACACGTGAGAAGAACTGTTCCTCGGAACACGTGACAATAGAGAAGTTGGTAGTGTCGGTGTCCTTGTCAACACAAACTTGGCCATGAGCAAGTTTGATTCATTCTAATACCTAAAAACCCAAATCAGATGATTACACTTGAATAGATGTGACTCACTACTGGCAGTTTCTATCTTCATCGTCTAAGCACCAACATCCAACTATGATGAAGAAGAAATTGAGAAGTTCTACAAGGACTGCCGAGAATGGGAAAACCACAAACAGATGCCTATCTTCGGAAACTCTCGAGCTCATTCACCAACGTGGTTTGGCACAAGCCTCAGGCAATCACAAGCTAATGTCCGAGCTCGCAAAACTATGCAGAGAAGCGATAAAGAAAGACCTCAAAGAGAGAAGAGCAGCAATGTTGGCCTATGCAGCAGAAGCCGGGAAAAGTATTTGCAATACTCGCCTGCCCTTCGTCACCTACAAGACCAAGATGACTGCCCTCTGACATCCTGATGGATCTATCACATCTTCCAGAAGGGCAATCGAGAGGATTATCCACGACTTCTACTTGGATCTCTTTGATAGCCACGGCCACCTGCCCACATACAAAATTCCACAGGATGGATATGTCATTCCCAATATTCTCTCTTCTGAAATCCAACATGCCATTTCATTGGTAAAGACGTGTACAGCACCTGGTCCAGACAAGGTCAGACCTGAATACCTGAAGAATCTGCTGCCAGTATTCGTCAATACACTGGCTTGGCTCTTCACATGCTACCTGTCCAAATGCAAGGTTCCATCCCCAATGGAAAACCAGCAGGACCATTCTGTTGTACAAGAAGGGAGACATCCACAACATTGGCAACTATAGCCTGATCTGCCTATTGTCTGTTGTCTACAAGGTGTTCACTCGAGTCATCCTGAATAGAATAGGCAGAACACTAGACAAAGGACAATCATGTAAGCAAGCCAGGTTCCGAAAAGGATTCAGCACAATCGACCATATTCACACAATGACCAAGATCATTGAAGTTTTGTGAGAGTTCAGGATTCCGCTCTGTCTAGCATTCTTCGATTTAAAGATTTGTGACTGAAGCCATCATCGAAGTCCTAGCCAAATAGGGCGTTCAAACTCAATACATCAGAATCCTCCATGAGCTATATGACAAATTCACCACCAGGATCTCACCATTCTACAAGGAAGTAATCATTGACGTAAAGAGAGGGGTTCAGCAGGGTGATACCATTTCACTGAAACTCTTCAGTGCCACCATCAAGAATGTCATGCGACATCTGGAATGGGAAGGAATGGGAGTGAAGATAGATTGTCGGCAACTATACCACCTCCGCTTTGCTGATGACATCGTTCTAATAACACCAAATATTAGCCAAGCGATACAAATGCTGGCTGACTTCAACTGCGAATATGGAAAGGTTGGACTGCAGCTGAATCTCACCAAGACAATGTTCATGAAAAACAAACTAGTTTACTGCCCGCATGGGAGAGCCTGGCAAGCTCCCCATGGTGTATTCATATGCCAAATACAGTAACAATGATGGGTCTCATTCCTTTGACCCTGAAGAGCCTCTAATGCAGCACTTTTGGGAAGGACAAGTCAAGAGAGGCTGCTAAAATCTCTGGGCTAGGATGCATGGAGACATTGCTGGGCCCACTCAAGCAAATTGTTGATCAATGGGATGACAATATATACATAACTCTTGAATAGCCCAGCAAGCTACCGAGAGTATCCCACCCGCACAGGCAGAGCCTGGCAAACTACCCGTGGCGTATTCAATATGCCAAAAACAGTAACTATAGGTCTCATTCCCCTGACCCTGAAAGAGCCTCCACTCATTGGGAAAGATGAATAAGGAGAGGCTGCTAAAATCTCAGGGATGGGAGGAATAGAGACATTACTGGTACCCTCTTGCATAAATCGATGAACAGTGGATGACAGTGATATTCTACACATGAAGGAGATCCTCTCTCTCTGACTAACTTCACCTGCATGATACTTTCCAGGTCCCTCCACGTAGCAGCAAATTTCACGACTTTATCTTTCCTTAAGGCCAAGTAATATTCCATAGTGCAGCAGTTTTTGACATGCCAGATCATTTCTTTTCTTATGCAACCTTGCCTTTATAAGCTGTCCCTGCGCCAACTTTGGGATAGGTCCAGACATTCCTTGTGGTCCCTACAGCAGGCTGCTGGCCTGAAATCATGCTAATTTGTGCATACAAGTAGGGATGCCAGGACTCTGGCATGTCTGTAGGGTCTAGCCAAAGCCAGATTTGCACCTTCTCTTACATATCTGTCTTGTTTTAAATAGGCTGCTTGTCTTGTTGGCTTTTAAAAGGCCAGCAAATGAGGACTATTCATCTCCGTCCTTTCTCCAAACAAAAAAGACTCCTAAGGTACCCGAGAAGGGAAAGGAGAACTCATTCTATCTAGTTCCTGGAGGGAGGGAGAAAATGTATGGAAAGGCAAGTGCTCAGCGTCGGCGTCCTGGCCCCTTCCTTCCCTGCAGTTGTAATTCTGAGAGGGCCAGCGAGCCAGGCTGAAGGGAAAGCCACAAGCAGAGAGCCAGCCTGCTGTGCAGGCACCCCAGCCCCGCCTGGCACCCTTTCTCAAGAAAGCTTAACATAGGCTGTGACATTCACGGCTCCAGTCTCATCCTGCTGGAATTGTTCAGGATTAGCAAGTAAATTTCTGATTATAGTTTGGCTTCCCGTGTCTTTTCCAAGAAAGAACTGTTCACTCTGACAGGACCACTGCAATCGACATGGAAATCCTGTCTTAATATAAATGAAAGAACTGGCATTCTGGTTAATGCATCAGTCTCTTTCAGATGGGTTAACAAGTCCAAAGCCTGGGGGAAAGAATTCTCTGGTTTGTAAATAAAGCAAGATCTTGGACGCTGATGGCTGAAGCTCGGATACAGGGCTGAGGTTAACTCATAAAGGTTAAAAAAATAAAACTGCCTTGTGGGCCCAGAGATATGGCTGGAAGGGCTGGAGGAATGCTTTGCATGTGGCAGTATGATTCCTGGCACTGCAAGTTCCCCTAGCACCCCTGGAAGGGAATCCTAATCACTGAGCTGATCAGGAGCACTGAGCCTCTGAGCACTACCAGGTGTGGCCAAAAATATAAAACAAAAAAAAATAAATTTTATGAGGTAATTTCTGTTCTTCCGTAATTTATGTCCACCAGAGTTGCATTAGAGTTTTTAGCGGAAGTGATGAAATTCCATTCAGCTGCAGTGACCATGGAGATGGTCCTCACTTCAACCGTTATTCCCAGTATGGAATTTGTTTTGGAGAATGAAGGAGGAATGAGATATTTGCTTCTCCCTCATCATCCTAAAAATAAACATGGAAATCCTGACTTTATATCAATAAAAGAACTGGCATTCTGGTTTATAAAAATAAAAGGACTGGACTCTATATCTGAGGATAACAGAGCCCCCCGTTGTAGGATAACGCTGGTTTCCCTTCCTCCCTGGCCAATGGGAGCTTAGGTTTGTTGATTTCCCCCCAATCTGTCAATTACCTTTGTCTCCTGATCAGTCTCTGACTTGTAAATATTGTTTTTCTCTTTTCCTTAATGTCCTTTGCATGGTTAGTTATTTCAGAGCAATTGGCTTTTGTATGGATACAGAAGACAGTTAAAAAGACAAGCCAGTGGCTTGGGAGTTGATTGACTCCAGATAATATATCTCCTGGACATCTGCTCTCTCAACTTAAGCCTCAGTTGCCCTTACTTCCTAGATCCCCAAAACAGGGTCTTGACGAGGGACTGGATGGACCCAGGGCAAGCTGTGGGCTATGAACTACCCTGGCATCAAAATGGGCCTGGCCAAAGTGCCCTAACACTTAACTATAAGTTAAGACCTTGGTCATGGACAAATTCTGTCATGATCCAAAAGTAATAACTAGATTTGGACCCTGCTGGGGTTAGGAATGATTGATCTGGCATGAGCAATGTAGTCTGAGTCTTTGGTAAGATGTCCCCAAGAAAGTCACCCTACAAGCCTAAATGTGTCTATTACAGTGTCCATATGAATGGTAAATATTAGGAGAATTAAAGATGCTAATTAAGTTGCAGTTCTAAGGAGAGGAGAAACACACCTACAGGCTGTTCTGCCCTCATGGGCTGCAGGTGGTCGAGAGGCCTGGAAAAACATTTTTGATCATACTTCCCATGGGCTGACCCGGATTCAATTACTCTGTCCCTCTCAGAGAGCCCGGCAAGCTACCGAGAGTATCCTGCCCGCATGGCAGAGCCCGGCAAGCAACCCGTGGCGTATTCAGTATGCCCAAAATAGTAACAAGTCTTACAATGGAGATGTTACTGGTGCCCGCTCAAGCAAATTGATGAGCTAAGGGATGACGGTGATACAGTGATACTTCCTGTGGGGAGGCACGGTTGGGGAGGTGTGGTGAGAGGATAAAAAGGTGTGGGAGAGGTTGGATTGGATTGACGGGATGGTTGAATTGTTGGTTGGATTGGTTGAAACTTGGACAGCACAGAGAGACAGAAGAGGAGACTGATACAGTGGGAAGAAAGAATTGTGCCGTTAGAGATAGACAGAGAGAGAGGGTTGGAGAGAGCTGGGAAAGACGAGAAACTGAATAAATGGCAACTAATCGGCAAACAGCTTGGCCTTCTTCCTTCATCTGTCCAAGGCAACAGCCATTCCGGTGGAGAAGTGGCTCAAGAGCACTGAATGCAGATGGTGATAGAGGGCCCCCTGGAGAGCCCATGAACATCCTTTCACTTGTAATCCCCACGCTTCTGAGGGGCTTACACAGCCCCACAGCCCGAGGTGGGGATTTCACAGCTCCTTGAGCAAGTGCGGAATTTGTTTTTATACCCCGTCACAGTGCTCTGGGAACTCACGCCTTGGAATGGATATCTTACCTGGTGTGGAGGCTAAAGAGAATAGAGTGGAATGCATATTCTGTAAAACTCCAGTTATTTCACTGCAGTAATGTAGCCATTAAGTACAAACCCCTCTGCTGAGAATCTGTGCCCAGTTTGAGGCAGAGGAGGAGGATAAGAACTACTGACTACTACATGCATATGATGTCATTTCATCCTTGCAGTGTTCCTGTAAGGCCACATGGTCATCCTCATATCAGAGGGAGAAACAAAGCAGGAAAGCAGGAGTGATATAAGTCCTGTCACAGTTCTCCATATGCAAGTCCCAAGACTTAGCAATAGTGGGGCCCTGAATTCACTGGCAAAATCATGCAAGTGCTGAGAAGAGGGGTTTTTCACCAAAATCTATTTTGTTCACTATACAACATTACCTATATCTTACAAGCGAAAATGCTTCCACGTGCCAGTGTGTTTTAATTTTATTTCAAGTTTTTTCATTTCTGTGTACATATTTTTTACTCAGGGTTCTCCTTCTCCTCTAATTTATAATTTCAAGTATCCCCATCACAATAATTCCAAGGAAGTTAAGGGGTTGTAAAAGCTGCTCACGAGGGATTTATGATGGTTGATTCATTCTCATTGAGATAACTGAAGTATTGGAAGTAAAATAGAAATAAAAGATGGCTTCTAGAAGATTCATTTAAATTACTTAGTGGATTAAAATGTCATGGACATTTGCTTTATCCTTCACTTCAGGAAGACTCAGAAAGATAAGACTCTCTCTCTCAGGTGGGAAAGAATTGGGGTCAAAGTGAAAAGCGAAGAATCATTTAGGTTCCAATTTTGATGTCATAGACCTGTAAGGTCAGCCTCTCCCTTATAGGCAACTGATACACTCTGAGAAACATTAGGTTCTTTATCAGGGAGCATTTTATGACTAAATTTTAAAGAGTTGTCTAATAACTTGTAATTTTTAAAATGGAATCTCTATGTTGAACTACATACCATTTTAACCAATTGAAGTATTTACTGTTGCTAATAGATGATAAAGTGATCATCTAAACTGGAAATTTGTGGTTTTTCCAGGAAACAAATGTTAAACACAAATTTAGTTGGAGTAACTTTTTATTTTCATAAAAGAACATCTATGGCTGAAGAGTATAGAAACCATATGTGTTTCTAAGAAAGAAAATTACAGACCAATTTCCCTGATGAACACCGATGCGAAGATCCTCAACAAAATGCTAGCAAATAGGATCCAACAACTCATCAAAAAGATCATACATCACGACCAAGTGGGATTCATCCCAGGGATGCAAGGATGGTTTAACATTCGGAAATCAATCAACATAATCCAGCATATCAACAAAAGTAAAGACAAAAACCATATGATCATATCAATAGATGCAGAGAAAGCATTTGACAAGATCCAACATCCTTTCATGATGAAAACCCTCGCCAAAATGGGGTTTGGAGGAACTTTCCTCAAGATAGTCGAAGCCATCTATCACAAGCCTACGGCAAGCATTATCCTCAACGGGGAAAAACTAAGGGCCTTTCCTCTGAGATCAGGCACAAGACAAGGATGCCCACTCTCACCACTCCTCTTCAATATAGTACTGGAAGTACTTGCGATAGCTATTAGACAAGAAAAAGAGATTAAGGGCATCCAGATAGGAAAGGAAGAAATCAAACTCTCACTATTTGCAGACGACATGATACTATATCTAGAGAAGCCTAAAACCTCTACTAAGAAACTCTTAGAAACAATAGACTTATACAGTAAAGTTGCAGGCTACAAAATCAATACCCAAAAATCTATGGCCTTCATATATGCAAACAATGAGGCAGAGGAAAGGGACATGAAAAAAGCAATCCCATTCACAATCGTGCCCCAGAAAATCAAGTACCTCGGAATCAGCTTAACCAAGGAAGTAAAAGACCTTTACAAAGAAAACTACAAAACGCTACTCCATGAAATCAAAGAGGACATGAGGAAATGGAAACATATACCCTGCTCGTGGATAGGGAGAATCAATGTTGTCAAAATGGCAATACTCCCTAAAGCATTATACAGATTCAATGCGATCCCTATAAGTATACCCATGACATTCTTCAAAGAAATGGATCAAGCAATCCTAAAATTCATATGGAATAACAAACGTCCAAGGATAGCTAAAACAATTCTTGGGAAAAAGATGATGGGAGGCATCACCCTCCCCAACCTCAATCTTTACTACAAAGCAGTAACAATTAAAACAGCATGGTACTGGAACAAAGGCAGAGCCGTAGACCAATGGAACAGGGTGGAATATCCCTACACACAACCCCAAATGTATGATCATCTAATCTTACATGGGAGCAAGAGATGTGAAGTGGAGCAAGGAAAGCCTCTTTAACAAATGGTGCTGGCACAACTGGACAACCACATGCAAAAAAATGGGTTTAGACCTTGACCTGACACCATGCACAAAAGTCAGATCAAAATGGATTAAAGACCTCAACATTAGACCACAAACCATAAGGTACATTGAAGACAAGGTCGGCGAAACCCTCCACGATATTGAAGATAAAGGTATCTTCAAAGGTGACACGGAACTAAGCAATCTAGTAAAAACAGAGATCAACAAATGGGACTACATTAAACTAAAAAGCTTCTGCACCGCAAGATATACAGTGACCAGAATACAAAGACTATCCACAGAATGGGAAAGGATATTTACACAATACCCATCAGATAAGGGGTTGATATCAATGGTATATAAAGCACTGGTTGAACTCTACAAAAAGAAAACATCCAACCCCATCAAAAAATGGGGCGAAGAACTGAACAGAAACTTTACCAAGGAAGAAATACTAATGGCCAAAAGGCACATGAAAAAGTGCTCTGCATCACTAATCATCAGAGAGATGCAGATCAAAACAACCATGAGATACCACCTCACACCACAGAAACTGGCACACATCCAAAAGAACAAAAGCAACCGCTGTTGGAGAGGATGTGGGGAGAAAGGGACCCTTCTACACTGCTGGTGGGAATGCCGGTTAGTTCAGCCCTTTTGGAAAACAGTATGGACGATTCTCAGAAAACTAGAGGTTGAGCTCCCATTTGACCCAGCAATACCACTGCTGGGAATATATCCCAGAGAGTCAAAAAAGTACAATCGAAAGAACATCTGCACATGTATGTTCATCGCAGCACTGTTTACAATAGCCAGAATCTGGAAAAAACCCGAATGCCCCAAAATGGATGACTGGTTGAGGAAACTTTGGTACATCTATACAATGGAATACTATGCAGCTGTTAGAAAAAAGGAAGTCAAGAATTTTGTAGTTAAGTGGATGGGCATGAAAAGTTTCATGCTGAGTGAAATGAGTCAGAAAGAGAGAGACAGACATAGAAAGACTGCACTCATCTATGGTATATAGAATATCAGAGTGGGAGACTAATACCCAAGAACTGTAGAAATAAGTACCAGGAGGTTGACCCTATGGCTTCGCGGCTGGCCTCACGTTCCGGGGAAAGGGCAACTCAGAGAAGCGATCACCAACTACATAGTAGTTGAAGGCCATGTGGGGGAAGGGAGTTGCGGGCTGAATGAGGGCTAGAGACTGAGCACAGAGGCCACTCAACACCTTTATTGCAAACCACAACAGCTAATTAGAGAGAGAGAACAGAAGGGAATGCCCTGCCACAGTGGCAGGGTGGGGTGGGGGGGAGATGGGATTGGGGAGGGTGGGAGGGACGCTGGGTTTACGGGTGGTGGAGAATGGGCACTGGTGAAGGGATGGGTTCCCGAACTTTGTATGAGGGAAGTATAAGCACAAAAGTGTATAAATCTGTAACTGTACCCTCACGGTGATTCTCTAATTAAAAATAAATAAATTATAAAAAAAATAGATATGGGGATGGGGAATAAAGAGGTGAACTAGTAAAAAAAAAAAAAAGAAACCATATGTGTTTGCCTGGCATATGGCTGACACAGGGTTGATCCCAATACCCTCCACGGTCACTCACACACTGCTAGGAGTGATCTTTGACTATGTACAAAGTCATAAACTTTGTACATAGCTGTTTGTGACCCACTGCCTCACTCATCACTCCTCCCAGCCCCACAAAAGAACAGCTAAATGTTGAAAGAAATTTAATATGAATAGTTAACTCAGATGTCAAGTTCCTATTGGTAGGATGCCCAAGTAACTCAGAACTTTAATCTTCCATAAGACTTGAAATGTGAATCAATTTTTATCCCTCCTGTCACTGTTTCTTAGAAGGGCCTTAGAAATTCTACTGACCCAAGTGTAGGTTAGAGCTAATCAGACTGAATAACTCTTAACTGTTGTCTTTCTTTTCTCCTTCCTGTGATATGTTGTACCTCTTACTTTACTTCCCACTTGGACTTTAATCCCTTCATACATATTGCAATTAAGAAGCAAGAGTTCTAAATAAGCAGGTGTCTTAGCAGGGAAAGGTCCAAAATATTTAATGACCGAAAAAGCTTCGAACATACTGGGTTTATAAAAGAAAGATTTTAATGAGGAAGCTTTGAACATTTATAAAAACAAAACGCTAATGAAAGAGCATCAAAGAATTTATATTATCTAAGAACACGATAAGGTATTAGAAGCAGGAATCTTAATGAGTCCAAAAGTTTATGCCCCAAAGAACCTCAAACATAAGAAGATTCAAGAAAGCCCTAAAGATTTCTGAGTTGAGAGTACCAAGGACAAGATACAGTTCAACGGGTTGACTGGTCTGTTGATTCAAATCAGCCAGTCTGATAAGAGGCAACTCTGCCGCTAACTTTTCACACATCTCACCCTCACCCTTATATGACTTCCCTCTGGGGGTGCTAGATTGGTACTGGCACAGATATTGAAAGATACATGATTGTCACTTCAGAAAACAGACAGAGGCGAAGAGGCTGTCTGGCTTCCCTTTTCCAGGCAAACATTTATAGCTGTGTCTGGGCCAGAATAGGCCAAACAGGGAAAGTCACCACATCCAAGTAAAAGTACATAATCCTAAACAAAGTAGATAAGATAATAGGGACTTTAATCCTCTGGTTAAATACCTGCCTGCAATTCTTCTAGGTGTGCAACTGCTTTCATGAATGTCTTTTCTATGCCCCTTTTTAAATTTCAACTCAAACCTTTTCATTCTACACAGTACTCAGAAATTGCTGCATTTCCACCCTACAGCCTCTCTGATGGATTCCATTACTCTTCCAAATATGATCCTAATCCATTGCTTCAGATATCTTAAAAGGTAAAAAAATGTTTTGAAGACCATAAATCTTTTTTTACTGTCAGAAGAAGTTCCAGCCATCCTACATAAGACTTAACAATATTTTTTTTTAAAAAAAAGATTGCAGGAACAGTGAAGTTCTCTTAAAATTATAACTCAAGGAATCAGAGAAATATTATAATGGGTAAGGCACTTGCCTTCCACATAGCTAACCTAGATTTAATTGCAGCAGCCCACATAGTACCCTGTGTCCCAGTGGGAGTGATGCCTGAGTGTAGAGCCAGGAGTAAACCCTGAGCACAGCTGGGTGTTACTCAACACTCACCAGCCCCACAAAATAAACCAAAATAATAAGTCAAATTTTAATAGTAAAACTAATTCCAAGAGAATAAAGGATGGCCCTGGTTGGAGGTCGTAGAGAGGACAGTGATAAGATACAGAAAAAATCTCCCCAGTTATCCATTTTTCAACAGGATAACCTCTCAAGGATATGAAAATAATTTGGTCTTCACTGCCATTTTTCCTAATATTTAATCTCAAGCCAGGTTACTTTTAATCAACCATGTTGATGAATTCAATCTGTGAGAGTTGGGAGTAGAAGAAAGGTGTACAAATTTGATAAGATGATGCCTAGGAGATAGGAAATAGGTTAAAATTGAAATCAAGGGTGTTTCTTCCTATAAAGGCTGCCTATAGGAGTCACTAAAGAGTGATTTACCCCAACATACACACACACACACACAGACACACACACACACACACACACACACACACACGTCTCTTTTCCATAGTGAAACCAGGGGTAGCTTTTCTTCCACTTACAGTTTCCATCAACATTAATGTATCAATTCTGAATAGAACTACAAATGTTATTATACTTCCCTAAATTCATTTCATATTGACCCATGTTCTTTGCAATGTCTTAGATAATAACTCTTACCAATACCAATGCCTACTTTTAAAGTTGAAGTTTAAATCTACAAATTGATTTGGGTAAATTGAGAACGGATAGCCTAACAATTAGGAAATTACTTAGTATTTAGCCATTCCATTTACTCACATGAAAATTCGTGATAACAAGTGATAAAAATGCTTTACAAGTCAATTCTTCCGAAGAATTCTTAATGCCTCAAGCTCAGAAAGAATTTATATTGGATGTGAATGTTCCCTAGGAGTAGCCGGAAACAACTATACAAGCATAAATGAATGAACTAGAGATAAAATTTGAGTGAAAGCTCAAGTCCTCCCAGCAGCTTACAAGGACCTGCGTGAGGTATCAACAACATTGTGGCCCCATTTCCCGCCATTCTCCCCTCACTGCTTCTTCTGCTCAGCCATGCAGTCCTGCACTATTCTATGAACACCAGGCAGGCTCCTAGAGATTATCCTCCCTCTCCATCCCCTACCTTCACAAAATGCTTTCCCCCACAGCTAACAATGGTTACCTCTTCTCTGAAGTCAATCCTTTCTTGCGATTTGCAGCTGTAAGTATCTGTCCCTTCTTAACTCCCGCTTGTCCTGCTCTGCTTTTCCAGCACTCACTAGCTCTGCATCACTTAACATACACTCTAGTTGACTTGTGTACGTTCATTGACAGTCTCTCTGTTCCTGCTGGAATGTCAGCCTTCAGAAGGGTAACCATTTCTGTCTTTTCACTAACAGATCCCACTAGTAAAGTATCTGCACATGAGATTCAATAAAAATGTGCTGAAGCAACAAATAAACTATCTGCAGAATCACAGTGTAGACCATGGTATGCTCCAAGAGGCAGCCTGGGATTTATGGACAGATCTGAAGGAGGGAGGCAGATCTGAGTTCGACCCATAAATGACTTTCCAAATGGAGGGGTTTTCCAATCCTATCATGCAATCAATTTGCCCACAGAGCTTGTTAAAAACAATGCTCCTGGACCCCTGATCTAATGAAGCGGAACTTTGATAGGGTAGATCATAAATCTCTTTCTCGCCAGGTACAAGAACCACTGTCCTACACTCTCAATTTCTAATATCTTCAAGTATAGCTTGAAAGATCAAATGGCAGGGATCTTTTGAAGGAGCACTGCATTTGAAGGTAGTGTTCAATGATTGAATGATTTTAACAAATTAATTTGAAGAGTTACTAATGAATTCTATTTTGTGCTATATAATATGGGGAAATTTTAACTTGTCTTTCCATCAGGTTCTGCTCTATGACCAGGATGTATATCTCTTAAGAAGAACAGAATTAAAGCTCTAAGCTATATCTTCTATTATTCATTATTTAATGCACAAGCGAGAGACTTGTGGTTCTTAAGAGAGTAAGTTGGAAACCTCTGACATTGGGAATGTTGCTATCATTTTATTTAATAAAGACAATTTCATTTTTTCTCTTAATTTTGTGTAGAACCACCCTGAGACCTTTTGAGTAAATTTCAGATAACCATAACTCCTAAGAGGGCCACCGGTTAATAATTTGCAACTCAGAATACTGCTGACTTAATACTGGATATTAAATTTGATGCTCTCTTTTGAAAATGAAGGAAAATATAAAATGCAGCAAATATTTTTACTATGAAATGAGTAAATCAATTTCATGGGACTATATGTTGCCTTTTAAATAGTGATTTATGTGGGCATAGATGAAATAAAATTAGATCATGACAAAATGACAAAACAAAAACAAAAGAGCAAACAAAGAGCACACATCAGACTTACAGCCACCAAGCTCCTCTCCCAAGACCTCATGACCATTTGCTTTGGCCTCTGGCTGAAAGCATCAGAAGATTCATTTCTCTTTAGTTAGACAGAATTACTCTGATCGGATTTCATTCAGCTCACAATTAACACAAACTTTTCTTTTGTAGAAGGGTAATTGAAATTGATTCTCCTAATGGCTCCCAATAAGGCATAAGTTTAAAATAGGAAATAATCGAAAATTAATTTAGCATTTTGAGTTGCTGTTCATGGAAGCCTGTTCTGAGATATGTAGAGTGCTGAATTCTGTGGGTTCAGATAGCACTGCTACTACTTGGAAATCACTGCTGGCTACATTGAAATCAAGTAAAGGGTTTGATTCCTCCATCCCTCTTGGAGAGCCCGGCAAGATACCGAGAGTAACGGCCCACGTGGCAGAACCTGGCAAGCTCCCTGTGGCATATTCTATATGCCAAAAACAGTAACAACATGAAAGCTTGTAACTATTTCACGGTGATTCAATACAATTTAAAAAATTTTTTAAAAAAGAAACATTGATAATAGTATTGCACTTATGAATGCATAACCTCATAAAATATAACTAAAGTACTATGTCATTTTTAAAAAAACAGTAACAACAAATCTCACAATGGAGATGTTGTGAGATGATTTGCTCAAGCAAATGATAGAACAATGGGACTACAGTGCTACTTAATACATGCTTACTATGTGTAACAGACTCTTTTAAATCTGTGTTTCACATAACCTAGATACCACTGGCATAATTTGCAGGCTGGGAAACCAAGGATCAGAGGCATTCAGTTATCCAAGGAGACACAATAGCAAGACTTTGTTTCATTTTGTTTTGGGGTCACAACCAGTCACTTGAGGAATCCTGTGGTACTGTGGATTGAAATAGGGCTGGCTGCATGCAAGGCAAGCACTTTAATAACCCTTACACTATTTCTCTGCCCTCCAGAGTTAGGGTTTTATCCCAGAGACTAAATGTACTTCATGACAATATACTTCATCTTTTTGCATTTCTAAGAAAGTACTTCAGGAAAAACAGTTATAAGGATGCTACATATTTACACAAAAGAATCTATTTTGAGATTAAAACTCAAGTGAACTGAAACTTTAAGACCCTTGAAAGATTTATCTTCCCATTATTATTTACCATTTTAAAAGTGTGTGTTCTACTAAATTTAAGTATATTTTTCTAATAATGTATTTTGAACAAAATTAGCATAATAGACATTGGCTGGATTAAAAATGTTTTAACTGGATTCACATCTTGAAGCATTCTTAATCTTATGCATTTTGTCAATACAAATAAAATATGCAAATAAAATTGAACTGACACTTACCTTCCTCATCATTTTCCATTACAGTCCCTTTATATAGTTGGTGGCTGAAGGAAAAGTTAGCACTTTCTCCTTCCATATGGACAACCAGAACACCAGTGGTTAGCCTAGCTGGCACCCCCTGGTCCATTATGTTTAACTGCAACCACACAGGAAAATATTCTGAAGGTAGATTTTGCTGAAGTTGAATTTCCCCTGTATATTTATTGAGAGAAAATATTGACTGGGTCTCCTCAAAGCCAAAGGTGACAGTTCCATTGGGACCCAAGTCAGGGTCACTGGCTCTCAAAATGGTCACGGTTTGGTTGGTAGGTACCTGGGGAGAAAGAAAAATTTCAAAGGGGTTCTGTTCCCAGACTGGGTCGTTGTCATTGATATCAGTCACCTGGATCTTTATCATCACCGTAGCACTTCTTGCGCCCTGGACACTACAATCTCGGGCTACAGCCCTAAAAGCATGCTCGGATGTGGCTTCTCGGTCCAGCATGTGGACAATTCTTAAGGTGCCTGCCACAGGATCCAGGGCGAATGGGCTTGAGGCATCGTCGTCCATCAGCAAATATTCAATCTGTCCATTCAGTCCTTCGTCCTGGTCCACAGCAGAGAGCACAAGAACCACCGTCCCCACTTCAGCGTCTTCTCTCACGAAGGACTGGTACTGCAGCAGGGGAAATGAGGGGCTGTGGTCATTGGCATCCAAAACGTGGACATGCAGCTGCACCCTGGAGCTCCGGGGTGGGTCCCCCAAGTCGGAACACAAAATGACCAGAGTGAAACTGTTTACCCGCTCTCGGTCCAAAGAACAGGTGGTTGAAAGCTCTCCGGATGTTTCATTAATAGCAAAGAATTCCTCAGTATTTCCATCTAGTAAAGAAAACAAAGTTAAACTCATTTGAATTAAAATAGGGGTCGCCCTTTGTTAGTTCTCTATTGATGAATTTCTTCATCTGACCTCTGCCCATTGCTGTCAACATTGGGGATATAATTACGAATTTCCAAATCATTATCAAATATCTTTTCTCTTTGTGTGTTGGGGGAAGAGGGGCAAATTTGGACCACACCTGGCTCTGCTCAGGGATCATTCCCGGTGTTGGACGGGGGCTTAATGTGGTGCTAGGATAGGAAAGGGTCATTCACATGTGAGGCAGGCACCTTACCCCTGTACTATCACTCTGGCTTATGAGCTCCTTTTATGGGAAATCAACAAAATAATAGTATTCAAAATCGATCTTTTATTCCATCAATAATTAGAATGCAGGCTTTGACCAGTTTGCTATGGTATGATTTTGTGTGAGATTATCCACAACTATTAATGTTTCTCAATTTCTCCTCTTGATAGGATGGAATTGCATGGCTTCTTTGAAATAAAATACTAGAAATCAGTGAAATATAATTTAGGCTAATTTTTATGTCAGAAACTAACAGTGTTAGTAGTAATTTTTCTATATCTGAACACTATTGCAGTTATTTAACATCAGTAATCTGCTTTTATTACATTCACATGATATTTTATATGAGAGTAAAAATACTTCTGTCATGGTGGTAGGACATTATCATAAATTAACAGGGAATATTCAGTTAATTTCCAGAAAGTAATCTCAATGCTTGATTCTACTTTTTAGTCTTCAAAAGTAATCTGCCCTTTGTCTTTGGTGCTGCAAAAAAAAAAAAAGGTAAAAATTGACCACAAGGGAACCAGAGAGACAGCATAACAGGTAAGACTCTTGCCTTGCCTGCAGCCACCTGATTCTGATCTCTGCACCCATATGACACACTTCCCTACTCCTCCCTTCCCCCCCACCGTCCTGCCAGGAGTGATCCCTGAGCACAGTCAGGAGTACACCCCGAGCATGGGTGTGGCCCAACTGTCCTCTTAAAAAAATTGAACACTTGCAGGCTACAAAATCAATACCCAAAAATCCATGGCCTTCATATATGCAAACAATGAGGCAGAGGAAAGGGACATGAAAAAAGCAATCCCATTCACAATCGTGCCCCAGAAAATCAAGTACCTCGGAATCAGCTTAACCAAGGAAGTAAAAGACCTTTACAAAGAAAACTACAAAACGCTACTCCATGAAATCAAAGAGGACATGAGGAAATGGAAACATATACCCTGCTCGTGGATAGGGAGAATCAATGTTGTCAAAATGGCAATACTCCCTAAAGCATTATACAGATTCAATGCGATCCCTATAAATATACCCATGACACTCTTCAAAGAAATGGATCAAGCAATCCTAAAATTCATGTGGAATAACAAACGTCCAAGGATAGCTAAAACAATTCTTGGGAAAAAGATGATGGGAGGCATCACCATCCCCAACCTCAAACTTTACTACAAAGCAGTAACAATTAAAACAGCATGGTACTGGAACAAAGGCAGAGCCGTAGACCAATGGAACAGGGTGGAATATCCCTACACACAACCCCAAATGTATAACCATCTAATCTTTGATAAGGGAGCAAGAGATGTGAAGTGGAGCAAGGAAAGCCTCTTTAACAAATGGTGCTGGCACAACTGGACAACCACATGCAAAAAAATGGGTTTAGACCTTGACCTGACACCATGCACAAAAGTCAGATCAAAATGGATTAAAGACCTCAACATTAGACCACAAACCATAAGGTACATTGAAGACAAGGTCGGCGAAACCCTCCACGATATTGAAGATAAAGGTATCTTCAAAGGTGACACGGAACTAAGCAATCTAGTAAAAACAGAGATCAACAAATGGGACTACATTAAACTAAAAAGCTTCTGCACCGCAAGAGACACGGTGACCAGAATCCAAAGACTATCCACAGAATGGGAAAGGATATTTACACAATACCCATCAGATAAGGGGTTGATATCAATGGTATATAAAGCACTGGTTGAACTCTACAAGAAGAAAACATCCAACCCCATCAAAAAATGGGGCGAAGAAATGAATAGAAACTTTACCAAGGAAGAAATACTAATGGCCAAAAGGCACATGAAAAAGTGCTCTGCATCACTAATCATCAGAGAGATGCAGATCAAAACAACTTTGAGATACCACCTCACACCACAGAGACTAGCACACATCCAAAAGAACAAAAGCAACCGCTGTTGGAGAGGATGTGGGGAGAAAGGGACCCTTCTTCACTGCTGGTGGGAATGCCGACTGGTTCAGCCCTTCTGGAAACAATTTGGACGACTCTCAAAAAATTAGATATTGAATTCCCATTTGACCCAGCAATACCCACTGCTGGGAATATATCCCAGAGAGGCAAAAAAGTACAATCGAAACAACATCTGCACATGCATGTTCATCGCAGCACTGTTTACAATAGCCAGAATCTGGAAAAAACCCGAATGCCCCAGAACGGATGACTGGTTGAGCAAACTTTGGTACATCTATACAATGGAATACTATGCAGCTGTTAGAAAAAAGGAGGTCAAGAATTTTGTAGTTAAGTGGATGGGCATGAAAAGTTTCATGCTGAGTGAAATGAGTCAGAAAGAGAGAGACAGACATAGAAAGATTGCACTCATCTATGGTATATAGAATAACAGAGTGGGAGACTAACACCCAAGAACTGTAGAAATAAGTACCAGGAGGTTGACTCCATGGCTTCGAGGCTGGCCTCACGTTCCGGGGAAAGGTCAACTCAGAGAAGCGATCACCAACTACATTGTAGTCGAAGGCCATGTGGGGGAAGGGAGTTGCGGGCTGAATGAGGGCTAGAGACTGAACACAGCGGCCACTCAACACCTTTATTGCAAACCACAACAGCTAATTTTAGAGAGAGAACAGAAGGGAATGCCTTGCCACAGTGGCAGGGTGGGGTGGGGGGGAGATGGGATTGGGGAGGGTGGGAGGGACGCTGGGTTTACGGGTGGTGGAGAATGGGCACTGGTGAAGGGATGGGTTCCCGAACTTTGTATGAGGGAAGTATAAGCACAAATAGTGTATAAATCTGTAACTGTACCCTCACGGTGATTCTCTAATTAAAAATAAATAAATTAAAAAAAAATTGAACACTGAGACTAGAAAAAAGCTTTCAAGTATGTTTTAAAGTCACCTTCAAGATTAATCAGGAAAGAATGTGGTTTGGGAACTGCTGGCCACTGTCTTGGATGAGGCCCACTATTTGCAATGGTAGGGGAATATTCTGGAATCTACCAGGATCCTGTGGGGAAGAAGCTGAATGACAGTAAGTGAAAACAGCCACAAGTGTTGGAGATTGAGAAGGGACTGGCATTTGCATTTAGTCATAAGACATGGTTAATTTGTACCAAACACAGCGACGGTCAGACAAACCTACATATCTGTGGCAGTTGTGGTTGATAATGTGATTCATTCATTCCACAAGCATTTAAGAAACACTTGGCATGTGCCAGCAGTGTTCTGGATGCTGAGAATACAAGGAGAATAAGATACGATCCTAGGCCCTAATAGTTTAGTCTTAGAAGAAGGACATATTTGGTACCTGGACATTAATGTATAGTGTGAAGATCATATGCACAAGGCATAGAAGGTCCCATAATCATGAATTAGAATTAGCCAGAAAATGCTTCATTACAAAATGTAACATCAAAACTAACCTCTCATGGGAAGAACTCAGGCTGAAAGTCAGAGAGAGAAACTTGAGTGTTTCCCAGAATGGCTACAAAGATCATAGAGAGATTAGAGACAAGATGCTATGGGTGTGAATAGAAAGGGACAGAAGGAGGTCTGGCAGTTGGGAAGGCATGAATTGGGGAGATAAACAAGGATGTCAAGACATGAAACTCCCTTAGGCCCACTGCTGAAAACTCTTTTATATCTCAAGATCTGAAAATGTCAAGAATCACGTTTTGTTTCCAGAAGCAAAGCCACAACATGATTGGATCAGAGGAAGGCTGGGGATCCATGACCGTGATCTACTGGAGCAAAGAAACTCTAGAATAATACACACCTTTAGTGGACAGACACATCCCAGAGGTAAGGAGGAAAGATAAGGAGGAAAGAAGGAAGGGTTCATGATGGGGCTTAACAGAAGGGTGGAAGGGAGTAAGAAATCAGTTGTCTAAAAAGAGTAATCTGAGGACAATGTGGAAACAGGAATTATTCAGTTAATTTCCAGAAACTAAACTTACACTGTCTTAGTCCCAACATTGCTTTGCTCAGATATCAGGTAGATTCATATGCTTTGTCTCCCTCTGCTCCCTAAAGTATTTCCTTTTGAGCATCTCATTTCATTCACTTCTCGGGCAGGGCTCTGAGAAGAGCAGCTCTGCCAGCCCAGGGGTTCTGTGACCCTCCTTTCTTTGCTCCAGGAAGGATTTCTGAGCCTGACATAGGGCTGTAAGGCTGCAGCTATGGGTCTGGTCCCACTGAAGCCATTGGCTTAGACAGGGACAGAGGATTTAGAGATGAAGGTGAAGAAACAATGAGACTTGGCTTGACCTCAACAAGAATGATGAAACAAGGGGAGGTAGGGAAACTTTCTGTGTGAGTCTTTTGCTTTTTGGGTCATACCCTGCAATACTCAGGGGTTACTCCTGGCTCATTCACTTCTAGCAGTGCTCAAAGGATCATATGGGATGCTGGGAATCAAATCCAGGTCGGCCACATGCAAGGCAAATGCCCTACCCGCTGTACTATCGCTCAAGCCCCTCTGTTCTTTTAAGGTATATAATTAATTAATGTTTTGATGCTTATGACAAGAAACTTATGGGAAGCAGTCAGAGAGACAGCTCAAAGGGGGCTGAGTGCATGCGTGGCATACTCTAGACCCTGATCCCTAACACTAAATGGCTCCCCGAGTACCATCTGGATGGCCCTGGTGGTCTCCAGCACCCCTGAACCCAAGCAGGACTGCATTACCAGGCCCAAGCACCCAACTGCCAGGCTAACAATGCCAGACTGAGTACTGCTGCAAGTGCCCCCTGGGATCCTGGCACTGTTGGGGAGTCCCGAACCCACAAATAAATAAGTCTTTAATTTAAAATTTGATCAATTAATATGCATGTATAGGGAAAACAGCTGCAAAACTGTGAAAGACTCAGTAAGAAAAATGTCAGACGACTTGGAAGGTGGATCGGGAAGGTGAAGCAAGTTCAGGTGGGCAGGAAGATGAAGGCCTAAGTCCAGTCTGGACACAAGGATAATGCCATGCAATTGGCTGGAAACCGAGTCTCTGAGGCAAACTACCTTTCACTTTGTTCAGACAGGGAGGAGGATATAACTTTTTTGCTGGGATATGACTATTCTAAATATTCTAAATATGACTATTCTAAGTACTTTTGAATAACTGCACTGAAAGACACGAGAAAATGATCGATTTATCGATCTACCTACGAAAAATGAAAGGCTGGTTAACACCGCCCATATGTTATACTTAGGTACTTAGGACCGCTAAATGGATTTTGGAGGTTTGTATTAGAGAATATTTTATCAGCAGTAGTCTTTCCATTACTGTTAAGTGTCTGCATCAGAACAATAACCCAATTCTGGCATATTATGAATCTAAAAAAATGGACTTTAAAACAAAAGTTTCAATTGAAATTTTCAAAAAATGAAAGCACTCTGAGAAGGAAATGACCATCACAACAGGCAGAAAGAGGGAAGAGCTGCACTGACTTGTCAACATTAGTTTGAGGGTATTCGGTTCTTCTGAACAGAGTATAATGGTATGCTATATATTACAATAGAAATGCCACTATGCCATTATATTTATATTTTGGATCATGAACCTAGTTAAATGCATCATAAAGAAATAGTACAAGTTTAGGTCACGATGGTAATTTTTGAATAGAGTTCTGCTCAGTATCTAAGACGGGTGGTTGAAATAAGTAACACTCAGCTTCAGCATGAGACATCATTAGAAATGTTAATATAGACGTCTATATATCTATTCACATTAAAGATTCACACAGCATAGCTTTTTGAAGGAGTTAATGGAATTGTAAATATAAACTATGCATTGTGTGTGAAATTGGTATCTCTTTTCACTGAGATTCATGAAAAAAGGGTTTTCCAAAACATTTAATTGTCTACCTCTGCCAGACATGTTTGTTGTTACTTGCTAGGGGTACTCCCCACTTCAGGGGTCACTCCTGGCTCTGTGCTCATGGTCCACTCTTTGTAGTTTTTGAGAGACTCTGTATATTTGATTTGAATTAGGGTAGGCTGCATGCAAAACAAGTTTCTTAATATTTGTATACTTCTTTTTTTTAAAAAAATTAAATTTTATTGAACCACCATGAGATAGTTACAAGCTTTCATGTTTGGGTTACAATCTCACAATGATCAAACACCCATCCCTCCACAAGTGCACATTCCCCACCACCAATATCCCTAGTATACCCCCCCTTTCCCACCCTCCCCCTGCCTCTATGGCAGACAATATTCCCCATACTCTCTCTCTACTTTGGGGCATTATAGCATGCCGAAAGTAGATAATGGACCAAACATGATGACCTCTCAGTGTCTGTGTTGCAAGCTATAACCCTTGTATACTTCTCCAGCACCAACATACTTTTACTTGTAACAAATACATATATCCCACAACAATTACATGACATTTTTAACTATTAAGAAGAAAGGTAATAAAGCTATTCTCACTTGGAGCAAAATGGACATATATAGAAAGCATGGCTTATCTACAGCATTTTTAGGAAACAGAGAGGTGTCACTTCCAGGAATTAGTTTCAACACTATTTTTACCAGCATTAAAACAGCTCCTCTTTAGTGAACACAGTCTAGGAATCGTTGCCCCAACCCCCAATTTGCATCATTCTATGTGCACCCTGGTAAACTGCAAAAAACACTTTGTAAAGGTAAATATGCACCTTGATAAACAATGAGAGTCAATTTTTTAAGGTAAATAATCTGTAGCTCTCTCTGGCTGACACTATCCTGCCAGCAGTCCATCTGTCTTTGATTAAAAGGTGCAATACATTCAGTTATCTTATGCAGTTCCCAGAAACCTTGACTTTTGGGATCTGGTGATATGTGTCACTCATACTCAGGAGCTGGGGATTGTGTATCTTCTTGTGCTTTTCATTTCCCAAAGTCTTGCCTTCTCAAAAGAACAAGTGATCCCAAAGAAGTAAAAAGCATGGAACAAAAACTATTCATTCTATCTGTACCTCATCTAATACTAATATCAAAAAGATCAGAAGAGTTGATAGTAGAATTTTGTGGGATATCTTTTTTTTAGGAAGGGAGGGCACCCAGCTGTGCTCAGAGCGTATTCCTGGCTGGCTCTATGCTCAGGGATCATGCCTGGTATGGTGCCTGACTGTATGTGGTACCAAAGATAGAACAGGGTTGGCTTCTAGGTGAGAACCTTACCGGCAACACTATCTTTCTGGCCCCTGATTGCAAATGTTTAACAAATTTGAAGGAGAGTGCGCAAGTAGAGAGGCTATGGGGGAGGGTGGGGAGAAAAGTCACACACCAGTCAGTTCTCACTGGGCCTGACTTCGGTCAACACTGCACTAGGTCCCCAACAGAGAGGGACTACCAAAGGGTGGATCTCTCAGTCGGTCTCCTGGTTGAAAATCCCATAGACCAAGTACTTACCCAGTATATAATACCGGACAACGCCATTGTTGCCAGCATCCTTATCAGAGGCCCAAACGGTGTAGACAAGCGCTGGCTCTTGGTTTTCCAGAACCTCAATGTCATGGACAGGGGCAGTAATGTTCGGTGTGTGATCGTTTTCATCTTCCACAGTACAGAGAATTGTTGTGGTGGCGGATAATGAAGGGATTCCCCCGTCTTGTACAAGTACTGACAAGAAGCGAAGAGAACACAGATGGTAGCTGCTCGTTCATATGTCTGGCCCTTGCATCACACAGCATCAGACCAACCCACTGGGTAGCAAGAGTTCAATCAGACCTTATTTTGTTTACTATTCTTTTTTATTGTTTTTGCTTTGGAGTACTACCCAGCAGCGCTCAGGGTACTACCCAGCAGTGCTTCTGGCTCAGCCCCCGAGGGTCACTCCCAGTGGTGCTCAGGGAACTAGAGGTGCCAGGGATCAAATTCAAATCTCCCATGAGCTCTCATCTGTTGCATTATATCTCTCTGCTGCCAATCACTTTGACTTAAAGACATCCTACTGAAGAGTAAGATTCCATGGCCTTCGAAAGCATGGTCAAGTGATGGCTTACCTCGAAAGGTGAAGACTTCTTGAGCTTCTCTGTCAAGGGCTGCGGTTGTCACGACCTCTCCAGTGTCAGGGTTTATCTGGAACAGTTCAAATGAAGCACCCGGCATGATTTCAAACTGAAGCTGGGCATTGATTCCTTGGGGGAGGGAAATATAAAGAAAAACTTAGTAATGATCCCTTAAGACTCCATTTGTGTGTTTCATTATTCTTTCTCTGCCTATATTAGGCTAGTGATGAAAGAAAAAAAAAAGGCAAGGTGCATAAATAACCTTCAATGTAAGGTTTTTAAAAAAATCAAAACAAAAAGACTTTTTTTTAGCTGTTCTTGCTAAATAAAAGCCTCATGGGCTGCGATACTTGATTTTCAAAAGTCTTATGAGACTTCCCCACAGTGAATGCTTAAGATTTTTTCCCTCCCATAAAAAAATTCTTATGAGTGCAACCCTACAGCATATTACTAATTACACCTCCTAGCACCCTTGATTGTGTTTTAATGACATCAGCATAAGCTTGCAAGTCACCACTTCTACAGAGTGGCCCCTTATTTGAAACTTGTATTCAGATATTGTAGTTTCTAAGTGTCTCAGTATAGAATGTGAGTGCACAGAGTTGCTTCTATGCATATTTTGATCTAATTTTGTGTAGTCAGTCTCCTACATGGAGTAAGAAATATAGTACAATGTTATGCATTTTGCAAATAATTCTTCCCACATTTTTTTGTGGTTTCATTTCTCCCCTGAGAAAAGTATCACTTCATTTCCACACTAGTTATTTCACCATTATCTTTAATGAGTTTATTCAATGCCATTGTAGTTTATTTACATTTTACACAAGTTTATTTACATTATACACAAGTTCCTTTCATTTTACAATGTTCCTAATTGACAAGAATCTAGATATATAGATTATATTACATTAAACATCTTAGCTGTTTTATGCATCTTATAGTATATTATTTTATAATTTAATAAAAGTATATTGTCTGCCATGGAGGCAGGGGAGGTGGAGATATTGGTGGCGGGGAATGTGCACTGGTGGAGGGATGGGTGTTTGACCATTGTGTGATTGTAACCCAAACATGAAAGCTTTTAACTATCTCACAGTGATTCAATAAAATTTTTAAAAAGAGACTGCAGTAATGATAAAAACAAATTTAAAAAGTATAACATTAATTCAGCATTATGATTTTACACTTTTTGAAAGATGAGACACTATCCTTTTTTTATCCTATTGTTTTAAAGAACACTCTCCATTAGCATAGTAAGACAAGCACTATATTCCTTCCTTCATTGCTTATTCCTATACTCCATTTTGTCTATCATAAAATAAATTTTCAACCCAGTACAGTATAGTGGATTATAGTATGTCCTACTCTGGCCTTGTATTCGTGCCCAAGCCTTGGTATTTTAGTATTCTTAAGAAAAATTTTAATATTAACCACTTACTTAATATGTAAAAGTTAAAAGTCACCCAAACATTTCATTCAATAATTAGGCATAATATTACACAAAAACTCCTTTATTAAGACAAGTGAGTATTTAATCACATATAATCACACAATCTACACTACAAAAGATAAGACCTCTAAAAATCCTAGAGTGTCAATATCTGTTTTCTGTCTATTAGTTATTTTATAAAAATGGCAAAGTACCCTCTTCTATCTACGTTCCCTCTTTCTAAACATTTAGCACCATCAGATGCCAGGTAAAGTGTTACCTTTAAAAAACATCACCAATCTTCTCCACTTGCAGCCCTAACTCACCACTCCCCCAACCAGGTATCTGGGACTGCCCTCAGTCCCACCCGCCTGGCCTGAAGGAACTCTTGTGCTGGCCCTGACAGGCCTGGGGTCCCCGAAGCCCCCGCCCCTCCCCTTCTCCCTCACCACCCTGGTTTCTGCTCCAATTGGCCAATAGGTTCATGTCCTCTACGTCAGGGGTCGTGGCCTCAAAAAGAGCGTGGCCTCCTGTGGGGTGGGTGGCCAATAACAAGGCCGAAGTTATTTTTCCCCTCCCTGCACTGCACACTTAGGTCACAATCTGTATAACCTATTTCTTTGAAGAACACCCTGGCCATCTCGATCACTATATGCCAATAGTCCATTAGCCTGTCCTAATTTCACAAAAACTGTCAGTGAATACAAGAAGCTTCATAAAGAGATCATAGCCTCAAGTCTTCACTAGAGGCCTTACATAAATGAGGAAGAGCTCCTGAGAGTAAGGAACTATTCTAGAAGGGAAGAAAGGCTACCATCATTGACTTAGCTCATCCAGAATCCCCTCTGGCAGCAAGAGGGAATAGGAATAGAGAACTGGAAGGTTCCACCTCTATAGTCCAATAACAACATGAGGAAACAGGGAAAATCCACA
Source organism: Sorex araneus (assembly GCF_027595985.1). Classification (NCBI taxonomy): domain Eukaryota; kingdom Metazoa; phylum Chordata; class Mammalia; order Eulipotyphla; family Soricidae; genus Sorex; species Sorex araneus. The sequence goes on along the minus strand of NC_073308.1, from coordinate 58,112,775 downwards.
CCACCAGGAGAGAATAAAGAAAAGATTTCAGAAGTCTCAACAGGGGTTACCCACAGATACGACCTCCTCTCAGATAAAGAATTCAGAGAGGAAATCGTGAACAACCATGGAACAGACAATCAATAAATTAAGGGAGGATATGAATGCAGCATTAGAACAGACCACCAAGAAAATACAGGAAGAAATGAGAGCAGAAATTCAAAGCTACGAACAGATGTTACGCAAATAAAGGAATTGGTAGATGAAATAAAAAACTCAGTAGGTGCCCTCAGCAGTAGAATGGTTACAGCCAAGGACAGAATCAGTGAGCTTGAAGATGAGCTGCAAAAAAGCTTACAGGCAACAACAAATAATAGCAAAAGACTCAAAATGTCTCTAGGGTGAATCAAAGTCCTAGGGGATGACCTCAAGAGGAACAACATAAGAACCATTGGAGCACCAGAAGCACGGGGAACTAATCCCAATGAAAAAACCACAGTTAAAGACATCATTGCTAAGAAATTCCCAGAGCTGGAGAATGTGGGCATCCAGATCCAAGGAGCCCAAAGGGTGCCAGCTAGAAGAGACCCCAATAAAAATTCTCCAAGGTATATCATAGTCAGAATGATGGATGCCACGGATAGAGACACAATACTGCAAGCAGCAAGATCAAAGAAGGAAACCACATACGAAGGAGCACCCCTTAGATTTATAGCAGACCTATCAGAGGAAACTCTCCAAGCCTGAAGACAATGGTGGGATATAGTGAAAAAATCTCGATGAATTGAATGCCTCACCAAGAATACTTTATCCGGCTAAACTCTCACTCAAACTTGAAGGAACCATACACTATTTCACCAATAAGCAACAGCTCAGGAGTACTTCATAGACTCAAAACCAAACTTAAATGAAGGACTAACGGGGCTACTATAAGACAAGGAAAAATCCTACAAGAACAACAAACCCCACAGAAAGATGGCACAAAATCCCATGACAATAATCTCTCTCAATGTCAATGGTCTAAATGCACCAATCAAGAGACACAGAGTGGCAAAATGGATTTGGAAACTAAACCCAACTTTCTGCTGCCTACAAGAAACACACCTGAACAGTCAGAGCAAACAAAGGCTCAAAGTCAAAGGATGGAAAACCATCCTGCAAGCAAACAACACCCTCAAAAAAAGCTGTGGTGGCCATACTAGTATCCGACAACATAGATTTCAGATTGAAAAATATTAGAAGGGACAGTGAAGGTCATTTTCTATTCATCAAGGGATATGTACAACAGGAAGAAATCACACTCTTAAATGTATACACACCTAAATAGCGACAAGCTAAATACTTAAAACAACTCCTAACAGACTTTAAAGAGGACATCACTAGCACCACAATAGTAGTCGGAGACTTAAAAATCACCTTATCACCTCTGGATAGATCAACAAGAATAAAAAACATCACCATTTAACAGGCATGGCCTTTACTTTTATCAAACTTTCATTGGAAACAACACATTTCAATTTGGGGGATTTTTATTTTGTAAATAAATTCTTTCACTTATTTCATAATTTTTAAATGAACCATATATTCTCTTAAGACTTATATGTTATATACTTTTATATATAAAAGTATATATAAACTTTTATATATACTTTTTTTATATATACAACTTAGATGTTTTATACTTTTAATTCTCGATACATTTCAAATCCAGAAATTGTCTGCACCTTTTTAAGTAGAAACTGATTTTTACATTTTCTAAATGTTATCCAGTTCCAGTTATTATCCAATTATCTTTAATTACTGTACCCATATTTCTGGCTTTTTAGAAACCTTCAGATTTTATTATTTCTATCATTTGATGTAGTTCCTTCATCCTAACTGACTTCTCTTAGTATTAGGAAATTACTAAAGAAAATCACAAGCTAAGCAAAAAAAAAATCACACTCAAGTCATAATTAGAAAACCAGAATGCTGCTCTGGGAGCGCTAACATTAATCTCCCTGAAGGCCAGACCCACACTGCATAGCAGATACAACTGCTAACTCCTTGCCAATTCATGGGAAAACCCATATCTTATTTATCTTTATCTATTAGAAGCAGTCAAGTAAAAATTTGACTTGGAAAAAGCTTTTAGTTTCACAAGAAAAGCAGAGTCTTTCTGCCTTATATTGCAAGAGACTTGAGATGGTGTATGAACATCATCTCTAAGAATGTATACCTAAAGAAGGCAACCAGACAATTGCAAAAGGCAAAGAAAACCTCATTAAGGTGTCAGCAGAAGCATTGCACACCAAGTTCTGGTGGCTCCAGGAAGCAAGGCAGCTGGGGTGGCTGCTGGCAAGGCTCCATGACCGAAGAACAAAGACTTCAAGCATTGAAACAGAAAATGGTCTAGCCCAATCCTAAATTCCTTTAAAGATTCTGAGATAAGTGAAAAGTTTCTGGAATTGGGGCAAAAAGTGAGATTAATATGAGCCTAACCTGCTTCTTTGTATACCTGGGCTGAAGGGTGATGGTTCAAGGGGCTGGAGTGAATTTCTGGCATGTAGAAGGTCAAGGGTCTGATCCTCAGTACATCGTGTCCCCCATCCAAATTAAGGAAAAATAAACCTTTCTTACGTATACTGGGTTGGGTTGAAACTAAAGTTGAAGGCAAATTTGTTAGTCAAAGAATGGCTAATTGCTCTTTTGAGTAAGAGTCAGCTGAATCAATGATTAACTACAAATAAAAGGCCACAAGAGGACCAATTGTTGGACAACTGACTTAAGAAAGAGATGAGTCCCTCTCTCAGTCAAGACTATCTTTCCATTAAATAGCTGACTTTTAAAAAATGAGTAGCCAAACTGTAAATTATTTTTATGAGCTGACATACATTTGAGTACTTTAAGTATTTTTAGTCTTTATTTTCTGGCATATGCTCAAGCAAATTTCCTTTTAAAGGTGTATGGAATGATACTCTACAGTTTCCTATGGAATAAAAATTCCCTCTATAATTAAAGTACTTAATGAAAGTACTAAAACATTAAACATTCCAAGGAACACTTACTCGACTTCATTACTTCTGATATTTATTTTCGTATATTAACACTTCTTCATTTAGAAGCATCTTACAATGAGAGATCCAATGAAGTTGATGAAATGCTGGCAAGTTCCTGTGTCTGCCTCCATCCATGTTTGGAGTTCAGTTGTATATCCCACAAGAGACAATTGTCCAGGAACTCAGAAGTAGATTTCATTCAAGATAAACTCAGATAAAGAGCCCCTTTTCCTTTTTTAAATTTTTTTTGAGGGGGAAGGCACACCTTGCATCTGAGGTGCTCAGGTTATTCTTGTGTTCAGGGATCAATCCTAGCAGTACTTGGGAGACCATATGTGGTTGCAAGGATTCCTATCAGGTTCATTTCCATGTAGGGCAAGTGCCTTAACTCCTGTGCCCTTGAGAGGATATTTATATATATATTTATATATTTATATATATAAATATATATGTGTGTATATATGTGTATATATGTATATATATGTGTGTATATATATATATATATTGCAGAGTACAGAATGAGACTTCATTCTATACATTGGCTGACATTTTGGTGTCAAACCCTACTGCCCTACTGCCCTGTTTTGGAATCACCACTACTGATGTGTCCGCCAGAAGTGAATCTTTGGGCTGGGACTTCCTTTCCATCCAGGAACCTACGAGAGAGGTGCCCTGGGGTAGATTTTTTTTCTACTAACAATAGAGCTCTTGTTGGTGGTGCCAAATGCTGGAGCAGTTTTAATATCTGAGTTAAAACCTGGTAGTCATTTTTTACCTTTTAATACCAAAAAGTAACCCTCAAATTCCTGTTAGAACTTGTGTGAGTCATACATCATAAATATTGAGTGTTCTAATTCCCATGGGTTTTGAATGCCAAAACACCACTGTGGGCTTGCATTTTTTAAAACTTGCATTGTAGAACACAAGAAAACATATGTCAAGCTCTCTAGTATTAAGTAATGGTATAGTATTTTTAAAAACTACGTACTATAAAGTAAACCATTCATAAATTCCAATGTGATGCCAGCAATGTGAAAACCCTGGTCTTGCCATTTAATGCTCTTGCATAATCACTTTTCATTTATATTTTTATTGTTGTAAACCGACAGGCGAAAAAAGTGAAATGAATAAAAAGATTAGGGGAAGTATGTCCAAAAACACAGGCATGCACACAAATTCATATTTAACTCATGCTTAATCAACACTCTCCAAAATAAGCAAGAGTACAGGAGACTCACAAAGCCGTTCAGATGTATTTCAAATGCACAAAGCACAAAGCCAAGAAAAACAAGAGGTTTGCATCTAAATTCTTAGTCTGACAACCCAAAACCTCCACAATAATGAACTTTCAATCCAAGGAACAGGTTGCAGACTATGAGAAGCACATTCATGGTCATTGTTGCACTCATCCCGTTGTTCATGATTTGGTCGAGCAGGCACCAGTAAGGTCTCCATTGTGAGACTTGTTACTGTTTTTGGCATATCAAATACGCTGCAGGTAGATTGCCAGGTTCTGCTGTGGGGGCGGGATACTCTCGGTAACTTGCCGGGCTCTCTGAGATAGACAGAGGATTCGAACCCAGGTCGGCCGAGTGCAAGGCAAAGACACCCTACCCACTGTGCTATTGCTCCAGTCCGTGGTAATTGTTACATTTTTTAAAAAGAAGAAATAAATTCTAACCTTCCTCTTCAAACATGAAAGCAGCAAAAACCTTTTCAGTGGAATCATTCTGAAATGTGAAATGACTAAAATTCCAGGCAGGTCAAGGGGAAGAAGCATTTCACATATGACCACACTAAATCACAGCACATCACCACCAGTTCAGCGTATGTGCCCCTGCTGTGGAGTGGCTTTCGTGGTCCACAACACTGTGTTACTCACTTACACCAGAGGACACACAGAAAGAGCACCGTGGAGCGGGAATTGATGTGCAACACACAACTGGAGTAGATTCTCCATAGCCTCTCTCACCCTAAACACATCCCGGCAGGAATCTACACAATGAATGCTTCAAGTTCAGGCTGGGCTGAGCAAAATCGAGTTTGCTAAGAAAAACTGTTTGATCACACTGCCCCACTCTGGTCAAAAGAAAGAAACTTAGTTTCAGCTCTTGAAAAGATTGTGCATTATCATATGCCAATCCATATAAAATGCATTTCATTAGAAGATGTTTTCCAAAAAAGAAGACCATCTAAATGATATGCTACTCAGCTTTTAAAAAAATCAAGGAAATGTGTTCCTTTCTTACCTCTTTCATGTATCATTTAGGAGAAAAATATTATTGTTGATACTACTCTTTTATAGAAATATCTATTAACAAATACTCACAAGAAAAGAAATCATTATAATGATATTGCATTTCTACCTGGTATATACAAATGTGAACTAAAAATATAAAAAGACTTTTATTATACTGTTTGTATCAGTGCAGGACATTTTGGCACATGTTTAATGACAAATGGCTATTAAAAGTTAAATGATTCCTTGTTACTTTTATAATTATTTTGTTTAAAATAAAATCAGAATATTTTTACTTACTAAGCTTTAAATTAAAAAAGGATTTACAGTGATATTGAAAAGCAATACTAATAAACAGAGATTCTTAGTCATGGTAACCTTTTACTTTTGTTATGAATAGCAATAGTCATATTAGTAATGAAGAAAGTTAACATTTGTTGATCACATATTGTGCCAGAAACTGACCTCAGATCTTTGCATGTATTAACTCATTCATAATCAAAATAGAACAATAAATTAGACACTATTATTATTCCCACTTTTCAGATAAGCTGACTGAGGAACAGAGAAGACCAGCAACTGGTTCAAAGTCACACAGCTAAAATAAGTGGTAATTCTAAGATTCAAACCCAGGCACTCTCTCCCACTACGTGATACAAGAAGAAAATTAAAAAATCTCTCCCTTCTTGTACTCAACAGAGTCTGTCACACTGACAAAACAATGTGGACCCCTCTAATTGTTATCAAGTCAAAGAATCATAGATAATTTTAATTAGTATGTATTATTCTACATACTATAAATAATCAAGACTAATAAAAAAGACAATGCTATATAAAAGAAACGTGTGTATGTGTGTGCACTCAACAAGCGCACATCTATGTCTTCTAATTGGGTATTAAAAATTTGAAAGAGCTTGCAACATTTTCTGTTCTGAGTAATAACTAGCTTCAATTATGTCATTTTTTGCTTTTAGCGTGCATTACCTAATTTTCATCTAGATTATTTTTTTAATTACCTGAATCTCTGTCTGTAGCTTCAACCCTTGTGACAAACTCCCCTGGATTTCGGTTTTCGTGAACTGACGCCTCATACCGGTGCTGCTTGAATACGGGCGCCTCATCATTGACGTCGAGGACAGTGATGGTCAGAGTCTGGGATGAAGAAAGGGTGGGGACGCCGTCATCCACCGCCAGAAGAGTCAGAATGTGTTGGGTTCTTACTTCATAATCCAAAGGATAAGCTACAGTTAGAAAGCCTGTTGTGAGGGTAGAAATGCAGGATGCAATAAATACTGTTTAGGGAAGCCATGCTCATTCTATGTTTCACTTCCCTACTTGGATAAAAATTCAGAAGTCTTCTTGGTTAAAATGGATTTCTTATTAAACCCACTTTAGGGGCTGGAGTGATAGTGTATAAAGTAAGGTGCTTCTCTTGAAGGCAGCTGATCCTGGTTCAATCCCAGGCACCACAGAGGTGCCCAGAACTCTACCAATATTATTTCTGAGTGTGCCTCCTCCCCCCAATACATATATACCATGTATATGTGTATATATATATATACATATATATATTATTGTTGAGTGAAAATACAAATGTATTCCATCTTATCTATTATCTACTAAGAGAATTCAAAATCATTTACCAACACAAGTGCCTTAATTTTACAAAGGTATTTTATATTCTAACAATAAAAACTTCATGTCAAATGATACTTCATGTTTACAAGTGACCATACTACAAAAAGATGAGTATAGCTATGTCTTAAAAAAACACTTAGGAGCACCGAATGATAGACCCCTTGCTAGGCTATTTCATTCAAGGCAACCTGAATGCTTATATGTATATTATATATATGAGTATATATAAGCATATATATGTATATATATGTGTACACAAGGCTCAACCTTTAACAACATGTTACTAATCTCTTATAGAAGGGCTTAATGGTTCCTGGGTGAAATACAACACTGACCTCTAAGAAACATTTTCTGGATCATTTTTAGCAGAATGTTCATAACAAGCAATACAAGATAAATGATTTTGGTTCTGCTTTGGGGGCAAGGTTTGGGGCTTGGTAGGGAAACATTCAAAATATGGTGGTGGGAAGGTGTAATGTTTGTGGGATTGGTGTTTGAATATTAAATGTAATCAAATATAGTGAACAACTTTATAAAAATAAATTTAAATTAAAAACACTTTTTATTATTTATACTTATTCTCAAAAGATATTTTTCTATTAACAAATAAAAGTAAATGCTGTATAACTCAGACAGTAAACTTCACAAATAGAACCTGCTTTCATACTGCTACCTTTAAAGCAAATAATTCATAAAAGCAAAGTGTATTAAGATCTTCACACATATAGTTGTTACATGGTTCCAGTTGCCACATCTTTTACGATTGCATTTTGCTTCTCTTGGCATATGTTCATACTATAAGAATTTTTCTTCCAACGTGAAAAAGGTTTACTGATTTGAATTTTAAAAAAGCTTTCAATAATTATTTGTCATTTTATACTAAACAAAGCCATTAAAAAATTACTGTCCTATGTGAGAGAAAATAGGCCATCTTATATGGATACATTCAGCAATTACCATTTTATGTCTTCGAAAAAATATCTCAACTGAAATGTTCACTGCAGTTCTTCAAGATTCATGATTCCTATATTACTGAGACACAATTCTAATTTTAGCAAGCTCTTTAACAATCTGAAATAGGCCTTCCTTAACCATCTTGGAAAACATTTTAAGCATCGTTGAAATAGGTCCTCTGAGAAAACAGCTCCAACAGAAATCGGCATCTGGGTCTGGACTATCTCTCTGTCAGATGGGCTTTAGGTGGTGTTCAGGCACACCTCAGAATGGAACCATATGTACAGGATTTAATAAATATTTTGATGAATTTTTCCAATGGTATATAGCCAGACTATAATCATGACTTCCAAATCCTACACATTTAGTCCATTCCAAATAACAGAATGGACTCACTAACAGCTGGGCCAAAGAGTATACAGCTGAGAGTTTTTCTAAGGCTCATGCAGAAACAACTTTACTTTTTAGAGAATAAGATGGTAGTCCATTTCCTCAATATCTTCTGAAAATAAGATTGAGGGAAGTTCATTTACATTTTCACAAGAATGAAATATTTTACATATCATATCTTCCATCAAACTATAGCAAAATTTTAGTGGATGCTAACCGGAAACATAGTGACAACAATATGTGTGAAGTACATGAAAGTTTATAAGTTTGTAACTGTACCCCACGGTGATTCGCTAATAAAATTTTTTTTAAAAAAAGATGCATGAAGTGACATAGTGACATTTCTGCATGTGCTTAACGGTAAATTAGTATTTTTGCAAAAACCTGAGAGTTGGTGTGAGACATAAGTTTTAATTGTGCAAACCAATCTATTTTCAAATATCTGTATAATGGATCTTAAAGTTTCCATACCAGAGTCTTCAAATAATGCTGTTGACAGGATGATCTCATTTATTTGTAGTATATAGAATAACTGGACAAGAAAATGTAATGTAGTAGAAGGGGGATGCCTAGATCACCCTTGACCCAAGAATACAGAGAGAAGGACAGAGATGGAAGAAAATCAAGGGGGGAGGGAAGAATATGAGAAAGAAAAGTAATGGAAGGTCAAGGGTCAAAGGCCTCAGTTACACCAGTGATGTGGGAAAGGGGTATAGCCATATATCCAAAGCATGACTCCACAACACTGACAACACGAGATCTAAACTACAATCACCAAACTTTGAAAGGTGCCCGTCAAGGTGGCAGGTGGGGTACAGGAGACTGGGGCCTAGAGGGAGCATGGGAACTCTGGTGGGGGGAAGCTAACGCTAGTGGTGGAACTGGTGTTGGAATATTGTATGTTTAACACTCATCTATAAATAACTTTGTAAATCACAGCTCTTTAAATAAAAATAAATAAATAGGGGGCTGGAGCGATAGCACAGTGGGTAGGGCGTTTGCCTTGCACGCAGCCGACCTGGGTTCAAATCCCAGCATCCCATATGGTCCCCCGAGCACCGCCAGGAGTCATTCCTGAGTGCAGAGCCAGGAGTAACCCCTGTGCATCGCCGGGTGTGACCCAAAAACCAAAAAATAGATAAATAAATAAATAAATAAGTAAATAGATAAATAAATAAATAAATAAAAATAATGCTGTTGATTAGTCATGCTCAACTTTGGTTCACTTTTGGAAGTGTCCCCCTGCTCTATGAGACCCTCTATGGTGTGTGGGGGGAAGTTTCTGCCTCTTTAGTCCATGAAATTTGAGCTAGCTGCAAAATGCAGTCACTGTGAGCCAACAGGTCAACTATGGTTGGCTCTCTGAACCTCCAAGATTCTCATAGTAAATCTTAAATAAGAAATTTCTCTTTAACGTGTCTGCCTCTGGAGCACCATCATTTTTATCGAGGAAAGGGGAAAGAGTAAATGCCAGCAAATGGCCTGACTTTTAACTGACAGTGACAAAAATGGTACCTGATGATGCATCCAACATAAAGGTCATGTTTTCATTCCCAGAGACGATGCTGTAGGTGACTCTTCCATTCCTCCCTTCATCTGGATCTTGAGCAGTTACGTGGTGCACCAAGGAGCCCACTGGAGCATCCTCTTTGACGTGGGTGAGGGGGAAAGATGTGAAAGTGGGGCTGTGGTCATTCACATCCAAAATCACTACCTTTGCGAGCAGCGATTTCTGTCTCCGGTCTGTCACGTTGACCGCCTGATCGTACGCCGTCACAGTCAGGACAACAGTCGGAACTCGCTCTCTGTCAAGGGGGGAGGCCGTGACTAAAGTGCCAAAGGAGGGATGGATGAGAAATGGATTCATCCCAGGGGGGTGGGATTCAATGGAGTACTGTATCCTGCTGTTCAGAAAGCTGCCGTCCCCGTCTCTGGCATGGAAGACATGCACGACGGTCCCCACGGGAACATTCTCTTCTACACTGGTCACAACGAACTCCTCTTGGAAAGAAGGGGAATGGTCATTCTGATCTTCCACATCAATGCTAAGGAAGACGGTGCTAGTCAGGGGAGGATTTTTGCTCTGGTCTTTAGTCAGCACCCTGAAAAGATAATGCGACGCCGTTTCATAATCGAGTTCCTTGGAAAGGAACAAGTCTCCAGTCAAGTGGTCAATTTCAAAGTGTCCATCCTTGTCCTCAGCAGCGATGCTGACATGTATCTTTCTGTTATGATGGCGATGAGGGTGATCAGGTGATTTTATCAAGCTCATTAGTTTTGCAGGTTTCAAGTTTTCTGGGATAACTAAATGTCTAATATTCTGAGAAATGAGAGCTCTTCCTCGGGACAGTGGGATCACCTGAAATCAGAATAAAAAGGAGTTGATAATTTGGTGTACTTTTTTGGCTTTTTGGGTCACCCCCAGGGATGCTCAGGGCTGACTCCTGGCTCTGCACTCAGGAATTACCCCTGGCGGTGCTCGGGAGACCCTATGGGATGCTGGGAATTGAACCTGTGTCAGCCGCGTGCAAGGCAAATGCCCTACCCAGTATACTATCGCTTCAGCCCCAAATTTGGTGTACTTTTTAATAGATGAGTCAGTATGCAGGACATTATTTTGTGTGATATCCATCTGTTCATTAGTAAGAAATATTTGTTCATGTTATAGAATTCTGGCATGCCTCTGGAATACTGAAAGCTGTATGATATCTAGGAGATAAGAAACTATAGAATCTTCTGTTTCCCAGTGTGGCGAAATGTGTAAAATAACCATTAGTTTAGCAAGGCCATGCTATATAGTTAAGCTGAACCGTAGTCTTATGACTGGGGTGAGAGAGTGGTATAGTTAGTTTCTAGTAACTAGAAACCCTGGAAACTAATCTATGCAAAACAGCATCTGCGATCATTTAAATAATCATGTGTAGGGGCTAGAGCACTTGCCTTACATGCAGCCGACTCAGTTTCTATCCCCAGCACCCCATATGGTCCCTTGAGCACTATGAGGAGTGATACCTGAACACAGAGCCAGGAATAACCCTTAAGTATGGCTGGATATGACCCAACTCTTCACTTCCCCCCCAAATTAAATAGTCATGTGTCATTGTTTACTTGAAACAAGATACTTGAGATTTGGTTTCTTCTCTTCCTTTACTTTTTTTTTTTTTTTTGCTTTTTGAGTCACACTGGCTATGCACAGGGGTTATTCCTGGCTTTGCACTCAGGAATTACCCCTGGCGGTGCTCAGGGGACCATATGGAATGCTGGGAATTGAACCCGGGTTGGCCGTGTGCAAGGCAAATGCCTTACCCACTGTGCTATCACTCCAGCACCTAGTCTACATATTCTTAATCGATAAATAATATATTTGAAAACTCTTGGGGTTTTAAAATATTTTGTATATTTAAATATGTATTCTTACATATGAATTCTCATATATCTCTACATGTATATTTGTATATATATCCTTATAACATACTAATATTAATATCATTTTTACATATGCATAAACAAAGCACTATAGCTTTGCATACTTAAATTGATATTGATTGGTTGATGTTATTTTCACTAGTATGAATGCTTTCCATAACATATTTGCTCATTGAAATGAAAGTAAATTATCAAAATATAAAACTTGAATTTCTCTAGGTTTAAAAATAATTACCAAAAATATGGTTTATTAAAATTTCTTCTACAAATGTATCAAATGCTCGCAATTAGGAAAAGAGGAAGAGAAAAGGCACTTTTTGTAAATCAGATATAAAGCCATGCAGAATGTCCATATAATGATGAATGTAAAATATCTCGTCAAGACCTGGAAATGTCAAATCGAGCAATGATATGTTCTTAGTAATTTCTTAGTGAGAATTTAAAGGCATATGTATACATGCAATGTTCAGCCACATGTCCTTTCCTGCCACTGTCTCCCCGCCCGCTGGAAATCAACCTTCTTCAAGCAAACAGAGATAGACCCTCAATTGCACCCAAGGTTACCAACCCCCCCACCCTGCTTTTGGACCCTTATGTGGCGGGGCAGGGTTTCAACACAATATCCTCCACTTTATGTGTCTTCACTCTACACTTGTATAAAAACCAAAGGAAACTCTTGGGACAGCTTCTGTGCTGATGGAAGATTACCTGAATAGTAATAACTGCTTGTCCTTGCAGAGAAGGCAGCCCCTGGTCACGGGCAAGTACAGTGATGCTGTAGGAAGGTCTATCACTGAATGAGAGGACAGTGGCTGTTCTTATTTCCCCACTGTTGGCATCAATCCTGAAGTGATCAGAGCTGTTTTCTATAAACAAATGCAAAAAATTAAGAAATCCATTTTAAGTTATAATGCAGAAAATAGAATTGATCTAACTATATCTTATTTGCCTTGAGCTCTGTGAAAATGTTATGCTGGAACCTAATGGACCAGGAACCCAACAGAGACAGACAGAGACATGGAAGGATCTCAGAAACAGGGGAGGATATCCCCCTGGGGAAGGGGTATCCAAATATGGATGGGATGCAGATTCATATCTCTGAACCATCAACCAGAGCATCTCTGAGCTACTGAAAATTTGACAATGGGAGCATTTTTTGTCTTTTCATTTTGTTACTTTTATGTTTTTTTATTCATATTTATAATGGTTTACATAGAGGTTTTTAATGTGGTTCACTGGAATAGTCTTTCTTACATTTCTAAAGATGATTCTAATTTGGGGAGATTTGTAAACATACAATCTGAAGATTGCTCTTGAGGGAAAATAGGATGATAGTAAAAACATAAATGCCCATTGGCTCCTGCTGTACCCCAGTGCAGTGAAGGTTCTAGAGTATATATGCCCAGTGCAACTCATGGTTCTCTTGGTTAAAGTGAAGGCAGACTTGGAAACCTATCTAGATATTTAAACACAGATAATTTTTCTATGTTCAGAGAACAGAGAAATTTCATCTTTCTTTCTTTCTTTCCCCCACCCCCACCTCACCCTCTTTGCAGGAAGAACCAGGTAGGAGCTATTAGGGTATTGTGAACACTAGCCATGCAGAGACATTAATCACGAATCATGCTAACTCCAACCATCATGTTCTATCTGCTCCCTGAATATAGGAACAGGGAAGGATTATCCTATCCGAGGACCAAAATTTTCATCTTTTGTGATTCTAATGGTTTACCTAAAAAACTTGTGAGACATCTGTATAAACAATTAAATTTCTGCAATTAAATTATCTGTAGGACAACATTGTCTCTTATTTTCCTGTGTTAAGGTTAAACATGACAAGATAGTATGTAACTTTTAAAAGAATATAAAACACAATTCCAACTAAATAAAGTTAGTCATCAGATCTAAGGCATACGTATTCTAAAAAAAAAAGCAAAGAAGTCAACCTGTCTCAATCAAGTTCCTATGGAACTACATGTGCCTATCTATGTTATTTTCCAAGCATAGTTTACTGTGACTAAGAATATGCTGTGCTTGGGACAGGAGAGATAGTATAGTGGTTCTGGCATTGCCAGAAATAACACCTAAGCACAGAACCAGGAAAAAGCACCACCAGGCAGAGCCAAACACTACTTCCCTCATAATTCAGCTCTTATAGAGATTTGAGGATGCTTGATGTTCATAATCATACCTCTTTGTACAAAATTCCATTTTTCATCTACCTTCCACTTTATTTTGATTAAGGCAGATTTGTACTCAGATTACTGAAAATTATTCACTTGAGGTGAGTGGTTACTTTGCATTTATTTTAGTTAATTATCTATTTTTTTATTTGGGGCCACACCTGGCAATGCTCAGAGGTTACTCCTGGCTTTGCACTCAGGAATCACTCCTGATGATCCTCAGGGATCATATGGGATGCTGGGATCAAACCCACATCAGTTGTATGCAAGGCAAGTGGCTGCTGTTATTACTCTGGCCCCAGTTATTTTGTACCTAAAACTGGGGCCCTCTGAAGAGTTGGCTCAATAGAGAATTAGATCTTGGTATCACATGGACCCTCAGTACCTTTAGGAGACATCACCAAACACAGAGCCAGAAATATCCTCTAAACAATGCTGGGTGTACCCTAACAAACAAAACCCCCCAAAAAAGATAAGTATTACACTTTTTATTTTTATTTTCTTGTTTTTGGGTCACACCCAGCAGTGCACAGGGGTCACTCCTGGCTCTGCACTCAGGAATTACCCCCGGCGGTGCTCAGGGGACCATATGGGATGCTGGGAATCAAACCTGGGTCAGCCGCATGCAAGGCAAATGCCCTACCCGCTGTGCTATCACTCCAGCCCCCAAATATTACACTTTTTAAATCAAACTTTTATGTTTTATTTATAAAAGTAAAGATGACCCTAGATGGTCCTAGACAGTAACAAACGCATTTTGCTTGTAATTTGCTGTCATTTTAAAAAAACAACTATTTTCCCAGAGGACGTAGTTGAGAGACACAGAGAAAATTCTTAGAGCTCTTAATCCTTTATGAATAGTAATTTTTACCTGAAGATAGTGAATATATAACTTCTGCATTATTTCCTTCATCAAGATCCTTTGCGAACACAGTTGTAACCAACATATTTACTGGCTGACCTTCCAAAACCTGTCAGTAAAACAAACAGCTTACTAGGTCAGTTAAACTTTATAAAGGATTAGCAATGAACTTTATAATCCCTTCATAATAATCCTCTATGAAGGATTATTAATGATAAATAACACATTACTGCTAAATATTTTAAATATAACTCAGTGTCTACTGTATAATATCTACCCAGCCATTAATTTGTGAAAATAATAAATACATTTAAAATCGATTTTCAGCAAATTAGTTAAGCTATTTGAACCAACTTTAATTTTATAAAAATAAAATTAAATTAGCAGACCAATCATAGGGGTTTTTTTTTTACCATATTTTAAGAATTCTATCATCTTCTCACTTATTGTGCTCTCGGGACATTTTAAAAAAATGCTTCCATTTTTTCCAAAAAATTGCTCAATGTAAATATAAACCTTGGCTTTAAAATGCATCCTTTGGGACTGGAGGAATTGTACAGCAGGTAGACCTAGGTTTGATATTCAGCATCCTATACAGTCCCCTGAGCCCTGCCAGGAGTGATTCCTGAGCACAAGGCCAAGAGTAAGCTCTGAGCACTGGCAGGTGTGGCCCCCAAACCAAAATAAATAAATAAAATTTAAGAAAAAAATTTAAGATGCTTAATACAGGAAACATAGGTCATTAATTAACTTTTCAGGAATACTAAAATTTACATGTGAAATTGAACTTTATATTTAGAGCTTTATTGCCCATTTAAGCCACAAAATAATTTAATGGCTTAATAGCGATTCCATCACAATATTTTGCTTTAGTAGCATTTTCTTTAGCTATGGCTTTGGAAGATGAACTTAAAATTATTAACTTCCTTTATGTTTCGAGTTGCTCAAAATGCTTATCACAGCACAATCAAAATGTCCAACACTTTCAGAGTAATAGCTTAGATATTTTCCTTCACATAAATCACTCATATTTTCAAGCATGAGTGCCTTCAAGACATATTTATTGATTCATCGTGTACATGAACTCATATGCTAATTCATTTTGATCTTATGAAACATACAAAGGCATGCAAGTCCAAAAGATGAGATAATACAAATGTAAGAGTTGCAGCATTTGTTCAAAATGATCCTCTCTCACCATCTTATCTTGTTTTTGTTTTTTTGGCTTGGGGGGGCCACACCCTGTGGTGCTCAAAGCTTATCTGGCCTCTGTGCTCAGACAGAAATCACTGCTGGCAGGGTACCAGCCACATAGGGTGCCAGGGATCAAACCCGGGTTGGCCGTGTGCAAGGCAAGCACCCTACTCATTGTACTATCTCTCCAGCTCATTCTTTTCCCATCTTTAGATGAATATATTCCCTCTTTAGAACTTCAGACGGTTCCTTTCTTTTTCACGAAGCCCCTTAGTGATGCCTATCAACTGCTTCTGAGGATTTCTGCATTCCGGGAGGAAATAAAGCTTGGGGGGGGAAAAACCATCACGGTTGAGCATTACTGATGATGGCTTCCCATCTTTGTGAGCAAGGGGCAGAAATACATATGCATAAAATAATGGATGTTCTTTTATCACAATGGATATTCAAATATCACAAATATCACATACACCCATTTTATTTGATTCTGTACTGTTGTGGGGTTTGGAGCTAGGGGCACAAATTTCTAGGTCTTTGGGAAATGGAAGCCAAGTCTAAGACAGATTTGATAAATTCACCCTTTCTACCACAAGATGGCGCTCAAAACAAGTGACTCAGAAGACGCTGGCCAGGCTGCTTTCCCCACGGACCTTGACGTGCAGTTGCTGTCCAGGGAGGCACTGTGGGAAAAAGGGTGTGTTGTCATTGACGTCCATCACAGCGATGTAAATCGTCATGGTGGCATTTCGCGGTGGGGAGCCATGATCGGTCACTAGGATGGTCACCTGGTGATGCTCCCGGTGTTCGCGATCCAGACCTACCCAATCGACCAGTTCACCTGGAGAGTACAGGGCGGGAACAAAGAGGCTGACCTGAATCCAGGCACTTGGTCACAACCAAATCCATTTGCAGAATAGAAAAAAAAATGCGCACGACTTTATTATGTTTTTGTAGTTTGACTCCAGTGCTCAGTGATTTTTTTTTCCCAAAGATCCTCTTGAATGCCAATTTAAATTTGTCCTTTCTTATGTTGCAATAACCTACGGTGAACCATGAGAACTTTGAAAAAAGTGACTTTATAATCATTTGTCAGACAAATGATGAAATACTCTCTAGGGAGTTTTGTAAGAATGCATATTTTAAATGATGGCATTTTCCTCCTGATGCTGCCATTTAGAATAAGTGCTCTGAGGCTGGTTCCAGTCTTTCCACAACAGACACATAAATACCTCTCTGAGCCTAGTTTCTGAGTTGTTGGAAACAAAAGCAATCAGAAACATGACAGCATTTTGTAAATTATCAATTATCATACATATGGTTGTTATCATTACTTTACAATAATGACATAATACCTCCCCCAAAAAATGCATTCTTAGGTAATGATTTGTCTCTTATGTATAGAGCTATTTATTGTTCTATAATATGCATGCAGGATGCACGGTAACTTTCCAAATACCTCTTATTCCTTATTAAGCTTTATTTTATGTGTCCTAGGCAAGTTGCCTTTATGTTTTAGCCATTGAGATTCTGATATTAAACTGAAGATGCCTCCACTTATAGCCAAGGACCCCGGAGGCCAGCAGCTCTGTCTCCGGAAGCTGGCGCTCATCTAGCATTGATTTCCTAATTGTTTATGAAAAGACATGTGAGAAAGCAAACAGGAAACAATTGGGACGCACTTCCCGATATATTCAAAATAGTTTACCCTCAATCCAAATGAAATGACTGTGCAAAACCAACCTAAAAACTGAAATCACACATAAAGCCAGAAGTTCATGTTTGAGTATGCTTAAATGCAGTGTTCACTGTCTTCTCACTGTATAAACTAATTTTTAGATAGTGTTCATGGTAAGTGTCATGTTTAACAAGTCACACGCGTAACTGAATTTTTTTTTGGCGGGGGAGAGGTGTTGGTCTTTATTTTTGTTTGAGCCACACTCAACAGTGCGTAGGGCTCACTCTTTACTCTGTGTTCAAGGATCACTCCTGTTAGTGCTCAGAGCATTGTATGCTATGCGAGGGATGGAACCTGGGTTGGCTGAATGCAAGGCAAGGGCCTTACCCTCTGGGCTATCTCTATGGCCTCACAACAACTAAATTTTTGAATTTTTAAACCTAGCTCTTGAATGTAAAAGCATTTATAACTAACTCTGAAAAACAGACTGTTTGGGGGTCAGTGGTAAAAATGATTGCAAGGCTCAGCCTGATAGTGGGTGTGGGTGATGGTGACTCAAAATCACAGTAGAGCTGGAGTTCCCGTCATTCCCAAGACTGCTCAGAACTTCTCTTCATGTAGTCAATGAGGATTCTATCTCTAACATCGCATGTGGTCCACCAAGCACCACAGAAGTGATCCTCATGCCCAGAAACAGGAGTTAGCCCTAAGCACAGCAAGGTGTGGTCCAACACCCACCCCCAATGTACTAGTGGGCAAAGGTAATGTTCAATAAACCAGGATTTTTCCTTATAAATGTATACACAATATAAACTTTAAGTAGAATAACATCTTTATTTTAATTTCATAATTAAATTTTGACAAAAACCTCACTGTAAACATCTTCACTTTTCGTCTGTTTTCTTTATAAAATGAGAATGAGGAAATATGCCAATAAGTCATTTTGAGATCTTAAAGGACTGTCCTCTTCTGTACCTATATATTCATTGCAGCACTGTTCACAATAGCCAAAATCTGGAAACAACCCAAGTGCCCTAGAACAGATGACTGGTTAAAGAAACTTTGGTACATCTACACAATGGAATACTATGCAGCTGTTAGGAAAGATGAAATTTGCTTATAAATGGATAGACATGGAGAGTATCATGCTAAGTGAAATGAGTCAGAAAGAGAGGGACAAACATAGAAAGACTTCACTCATTTGTGGAGTATAAAATAACATCACATGAGGTTGACACCTAAGGGCAGTAGATACAAGGGCCAGGGGGATTGCCCCATAGCTGGAAGACTGCTTCATGAGCAAAAGGGAGAAGGCAGATAGAATAGAGAAGGGATGACTAAGAAAATGATGTCTGGAGGAATCAGTTAGGATGGGAGATGCATGCCAAAAGTAGATAATGGACCAAACATGATGACCTCTCAGTGTCTATGTTGCAAGCCATAATGCCCAAAAGGAGAGAGAGAGAGAGTATGGGGAATATTGTCTGACATGGAGGCAGGAGGAGGGTGGGAAAGGGAGGGTATACCCGGGATATTGGTGATGGGGAATGTGCACTGGTGGAGGGATGGGTGTTTGATCATTGTGTGATTGTAACCCAAACATGAAAGCTTGTAACTATCTCATGGTGATTCAATAAAATTTTTAAAAAATAATTAAAAAAATAAAGAACTGTCTTCTAGTTTTATACCAATGGTTTATATGTAATGAAATACTAGCTAAATACTTTCTAGAACATCTACAAATCAAAAAGAATAGTTGGTTAAAAAAAAGTGTTTTACTTCAGGGCTGGAGTGATGTTACACGGGCTAAAGCACTTGCTTTACATGGAGCAGACTTTGGTTCGAGCCCTGGAACCACATATGGTCACCACCAGGTGTGGGTCAAACAATTTTTTATGGGGTCGAAGCAACAGAACAGCGGATAGGGTGTTTGCCTTGCAAATAGCCTACTCGGTTCAATCCCTGGCATCCCATATGCTCCCCTGAGCATTGCCAGGAGTAATGCTGAGGGCAGAGCCAGGAGTAACCTCTAAGCATCGCTGGGAATGACTGAAAAAGAAAAAAAATACTTTATAGAAAGATCATTTTCATTCCAATTAAGCTGTACATGCAATTCAGAGTAAGAACCACATATTAGCAATGTGTGAATGTGAGGAAAGAGAAGTGGCAAGAGACTCATGGGGGAAATTCTATTCAGTTTTTAACTTAATTTTCAAGGCACAATACTACATAACCACATATGGTATTTACTACAAAGTGGAATCTTAAGTGTATGTTTGTACTGATGTTAGAGCTATAAGATTCGGTTTTGTCAATCCAAAGGAATGGACAAAAGTTTCAAAGGAATAGACAAACACTACAAAACGCTACCTGTGATGGGATTCATCTTGAAGCACTTTCCATCGGACAAAAGGAAATATGACAGTTGCCCATTCTTTCCTGAGTCGCTGTCAACTGCTGAAACTTTGCCGATTACCCCTTGGGGAAGGGGGCTCTCCTTGACTTTCAAAAACAGCACATCATGCATGAAGACAGGGGAATTGTCATTCTCATCCAGCACGTGAACAATGACAGACGTGCTGACATTCTGCAACAGTCTGCCCTCGGGGGCCCAGGCAAACACTCTGAAACAATACGTTTGTGCAAACTCATAGTCAAGCTGTCGTCGCAAATAAATCCACCCAGTATAAGGGTCGATGCCAAACGCCGCCGACTCCTTGCCGGGTTCCAGTGAGTACCGAAGCGTCCAGGCTGTGTGCTGTGGGCCAAGGGGATGTGCCCGAACTCGCAGCACTTGGGTCATCAGTGCGAGAGACTCACTCAATTCCGTTTGATAGACCAAACTTTCGAAGGTCAGTGGAAGGTCACTTGGCTCCTGTTCTTCAATCAGCACCGTCAGCATGAAGAGGGACGCCTGAGGAGGGACCCCAAAGTCCTGGGCCATGAGCGTCAGGGTGTGCCTCTGAGGCCTGCTGGCTCCCAGACTCCCATTGAGGTAGACCACACCGAGGGCGGAGTCTATGGCAAAGACAGCAGAATGCTGGCTTGCGATCAAGTAACGGACGAAGCCGTTGGGCCCGCTGTCCTTGTCGGTCGCACGCACATGGTACAAGGCCGTGCCAGGCCGTGTGGTCTGCGGGATCCGAAGCTCATCAGAGACTTTGGGAAACACGGGCGGGTTGTCATTGACGTCGATGATGGTTATGTTGACCTCTGTACTGCTGCAGGTCGGGGAGCTGCCGAGTTGGGCCTGCACCGTGAGCATCACCACAGGCTGAGTCTCATGGTCCAGAGGCTTCTGGGTCCGAATGGTACCCAACCAAGGGTGAATGGAGAACTTCCTGTCCAGATCGCCAGAGGAAATTCTATACAAAATTGGCTCTGAGGAATCTAAACAAAAGAAAGCAGAAAGCAACAATGGTGTGCAGAAAGAATATGCACTCAAAAACCAGAAAACACTCAAATAAAGCACATCTGCAGGGATGCAGTGAAGGGGGTCACAACTCTCTCGCTGAAGGGAGGCTTTCTCAAACCTGATGCAAAGGATGCATTAGTGACAATGGCAATGTCCAAGAGGCAAGGGATAGGTCAGATTTCCAGTGAAATAAGATAGTTCTTCTTTTGTGCAAGCATAGGGCAAAAGGGAAAGATGTTCAGAAAATTATTTGCATGGCTGATTTGGATGTTTGAAGCTGCCAAGTTACATTTATAGCAATATTTCTCTATGATAATTGCCTGTAAATGGAAAATACTCACCGCAAAGGATGCAGGAAGGCAAAGAGAAAGAGGCTGGAGGGAGGGTAAAGCCTTTAGATGAGCAATTCATTGTGAAGAATTTATTCCACAGAGAACTATCTATACATCCTATTATGATACTGTTTAAAGACTATTTGGACAAACAAATGGGGAGGTATTCAAGTGGCAGAGGGGGAATGCTGAAATGAATATGTTTTATATCAAAGCTGAAATGCAATGTAACCCTTTTTTAAAAAAATAAAAGACAAAATGAGGTGTAGCTTCTTGGAAAGATATTATAATACATAAATGAGGGTAAAAGGTAGTTTTAGCAGCAAAGATGGTGGGCTATCTTTTTGTAAAAATGAAAAGTTTAAAGAGTGTTTGGTGAGTTGGTTATAGCAGATGTTATCGTTAAAGTTAACATTAAAGTTATTCTGAATTGGTTTAAACTTTCTTTCAAGAGTGTCTATTACTGGGGGCCTGGAGCAATAGCATAGCAGGTAGGGCGTTTGCCTTGCACACTGCTGACCCGGGTTTGATTCCCAGCATCCAATATGGTCTCCCGAGCACTGCCAGGAATAATTCCTGAGTGCATGAGCCAGGAGTAACCCCTGTGCATTGCCGGGTGTGACCCAAAAAGAAAAAAAAAAGAGTGTCTATTACTTTTGTGATTAGGAAAAAATGTTGTAGGATGGAAATAATGATGAAAAGACAAGGAGCAAGCCACCAGCGGTATGCTCTCTCTTCATTCCTCTTGCAGGAAGGAATGGAATGATTTATTCAAGATGGTACGGCCTAGGGAAGTCCAGGAAACGTTCCAATAATGGGCTTGACTACACTGTCAGAAATACTTACTCAAGGATTCTTTTGCTTTCACTGTTCCAACAGGACTGTCTTCAGGCACATCTTCATAAACAGAGAACGTATACTTTGGTCTTTCGAAGTCCGCCGGGGCCAGAGTTGTCTGAAGAATTTGTACAGTGATTTGGGCATTAGCAACAGATGTGAGACCGCCACCATCTCGAGCACAGACCGCCAACCAAAGTGTAGTAGACTCCAGATGAGAAAGAGATGATGCTAAATAAATAATTCCTGAATAGAGCAAAGGATTTTTTAAAAGCCAGTAGCATGCAATAAATACTGATGAACAGAGTCACTTCTGAAATATTGACACAACAGTGTCAACCTGACCATGAACAAGTCCCCAGGAGCCCAGATCTTTAGCCAAATGTCATTCTGCTTTTTGGAGTAAAGAGTGTTTATGGATGAGACCAACGTTTCATTGGGTAGACTGAGCTTACCGTCCCTGACGTGGAAAGTCAGTGCAAAGTTTGAACAACACAAAAAGGGCTCAGCTTCCCTTGAATTAGAGAATTACTCCAGCCTGACTACTTCCCAATTGGGTCCCTGGTTATCTCCTGAAAGTAACTGAAACGTGGGCTCTTTGGGCAACTTGACATACAGGTCTCTGAACTGGATTTGTATTTCTCTTGGTTTGCAGTGTCCCAATTTTCCCTGCAGATCTTGGGTTTTGCTAAGCTCAATATTTACATGAGTTGACTCCTTATAATAAGTGTCTGTCTGTCGGTTAATCTCCAGTTCTGTTTAATCCTGCCCCAAACATTCATTTTTCTAGCCAAAAAATGAGCACATTTTCACATTAGTAAATCTAAATTCTGTGAACACACCATAATTTCCTAGCATGCGAATACTGGACAGCAGGAAAGGACATCAGTTTACCTGAAAAGCATAAACTGTGTCACCCTCTTTTGGGCCTTACACCCATACAAGCAACTCACAATGCTGGACCCAAGGTAATCAATCCAGGTTAAGGCAGGATGATGGGCTGACTACAGCTTGCTCAGGCACTAAGACCCTGTCTTTATACACTGTCTCTGTCACTTTTATCCCGTTGCTCATCGATTTGTTGAGTGGGCACCACTAACGCCTCTCATTGTAAGACTTATTGCTACTGTTTTTGGCATATCTAATATGCCACAGGTAGCTTGCCAGGCTCCGCCGTGCAGGCGTGATACTCTCGGTAGCTTGCCAGGCTCTCCGAGAGGGGAGGAGGAATCAAACATGGGTCGGCCGCGTGAAAGGCGAACGCCCTACCCATGTGCTATCCTCCAGCCTGTCTTTACACAAAGAATAAAAATTTCATCTGCTGTAGTATTCTGACATCTGTCTTGGAACAGATCATGTAGGACAGCTCTATTTTCCAATTAATCCTACTGCATCCTTGTTGAGGAGAAAGTGTAATAGCAACAGTTGGGGGTTTTAGAAGACCAGTTACTGTTAAACTATAGAAACAAGAGACAAGATAGGATTTATGTAGGTGTCAGTGGCTAAGGTAGAGAGAGAGTCATTAATGTCAAAAAAGTCAATTATTTAAGATTATTAAAACTACTCTTTAGGCCACGAGTTTGAAAACATAAGAACTGATGTAACACAGTCAACCTTATAAATGAACATATTAGTGCTGTTTAATGAGAAAAAGAACAGGCAAGCTAATTAAATGAATTTACACGCAAAAAATATGGTTGAGCTCTATGAACTCTATCGCAAATAATTGGTTGTGACTATTAGTTAAATGAAGGAATAAAGCTAATTAGATTTACTTACAAAAATATGGCTGAGCTTTATGAACGCTATCTCAAAATAATTGGTCATGGCTATTAGTTAAATGAAGGGATACTGCAGTTCTTGCTAGTTTATTAGTTGCTGACAAAAATAACAGAATAATTATTTTTCTAAACATATAAATGTTGAAACCCATTTAATTTCTTCCTTCCTTTCTTTCTTGCCTACTTGCCTGTTTTCCTCCCTTGGCTCCCCCCCCCCCAACACCACCCTTACTTCATCCCCTATCATTTTTGGGTCATATCCAGAGGTATACTCAGGGCTTATGCCTAGCTCTGGGCTCAGGAATCACTCCTGGATGGACTCAGACTAATGGGGTTGCAGGGATTGAATCTGGGTCAAAGGCATGAAGGCAGGTTTCTACCCACTGTACTATCTTTCCAATTCTTATTGTCTCCTTTTTTTTTAAGTCAAAAGTCTGCTCTAGGCGCACATATGCTGCCAGAATCCATGTGCTGCTTGCACCTATGCGGTCAAGCACGTGTGGTGCCTGAGCACGAGTCGCCTGCATCTCCCCTCTTGAGATGTGTAGTTTCATGCTTTCATGTCTAATGCTAGGATGTGTGTAAGGGCTCTGTCTGCCCCTGGAGAAGACCATGTTCTCTCTTGAGTGCATATCTCTCTCTCTCTCTCTCTCTCTCTCTCTCTCTCTCTCTCTCTCTCCCCCCTTTCTCCCCCTCCACACCTTAAAAATTCTCCAAACAAAACCTGTTTTACTTTAAAAAAAAAAGTCTGCCCTATCACAACTAGATTATTTCTACTTATTTATAGTCAAGATCTTTTAATGTTCCTTTTCTTTGTCATAATACGTTATCAATCCCAAAAATAAAATGTCTGACCTACTCCAGGTACAATACTCCCATTGTAAAACATAAAACACAGTTCCTATCCACATCAGCAAAACTTTTGGACATTTCATTCATGCCGCAAGCTATCTATAAACATAACAGGTCCAAAACAGAAAGAAGAGTTTGAGTATTTTTTTTTAGAATACTAATGTTCTAATACTAAATATTGCTCCATTAAATTTTATCAGTCAATTTAAAATTTGGGCTCATATTGTTCCATGTGGTCCCCTGAGCACCACCATGAGTAATTCCTGAGTGCAGTCAGAAGTAACCCCAAGCATTGCCAGGTGTAATACCCAAACAAATAAACAAACAAACAAAACAAAACAAAACAGAACAAAAACAAAAAATCTGACAGAAAACTGAGTTCAAGTTTATAGTCCTTAGAACTAAGAGAAATAAATTTATCTTATTTAAGCTACCCAGTCTGTAGATTTTGTTATATAGCATTCAAAATTTGTTATATGTGTGTATATAAGTGTACATACACACATGAGTTTCAGAAAAGGCAAGTTGGTTGCAAAAAATAATGTACCTCTCTTTAGTACTATATTAAAAAATTTTACATTATTACAGTGAATATTCAGACTGGACATTAAAATGTGTTCCTTTAAAAATAACTGCACAGATCCATCTCTAAAAATAGCATTTTCATTATGCAAAAAGCTTCAAGGATGTATATCAATGGAAATATTTCAAAACAAGCAGATGAAGATATTTAGGAGAGCTGTATTCAATTAAATAAATCCCTGGAGTTGAATGAATATACTCTGCAAAAATTATCTATATAAAACTGTTTGAACATGTGATTTCCAGATACAAACAAACATAATGCCTCAA
Source organism: Sorex araneus (assembly GCF_027595985.1). NCBI lineage: Eukaryota > Metazoa > Chordata > Mammalia > Eulipotyphla > Soricidae > Sorex > Sorex araneus. The sequence continues at coordinate 58,087,128 of NC_073308.1, read as the reverse complement.
ATACTCAAATTACTAGCAAAATGTGGCATACCAACATATGGCAAATTGTGAAATCTAATGAAATACATATCTGTACCATACTCACTCTGCTATTTAAAAGAATTTTCTCTCCGGTGAGAATCATTGAGTATGTAATGATCCCCCAATGATTCTCCCAAATTCCAAATTTAATATTTTAAATTAAGATAATTTAATGACAAGTTTTGAGGGCTCAGTGATTTGACAACTGAAAACAGGAAGCAAAATGTAACTTTATAAGTTATTTTTACTGTTTTATACTTGACAGCACACCGGATGTTATTTCTTATAACAATATATGTTCTACTTTATTTCCAAAATTTCCATTGTAAATATTTACATCATTCATCATTACTTGGCAAATTAAAGGAAAGAATAAAGGATGAGAAAGGGAGGCCATATATCAAATATAGGGGCTTATAGACACATAACTTTGTCAAGAATCTTTACCCTTGTACCCTTTACCGGCTTTCAACACTCAGAGTGACCATTTCCAACTAGTATTGTCATAATGGACCCTCCTCTATCTTAATTACCCTCCATTTCCCACATCACTGACCAACCATTGACCAGACCTTCAAGCTTGTTTTCCCTGGCCTTGGATATTAGTTTCATAGTGGTTTTTGTTTCTTTTTTTCTTCCTTGTGTTTTATATCCCATAAACTAATGCAGTCATTCTATATCTGTCCCTCTCCTTCTGAGTCACTTCACTCCATCACCAACAATTTTGTAATGCTCTATCTCATGGTGATTCAATAATTTTTTTTAAAAAAAAGAATATTAAAGGTCGGAGCGATAGTTCAGTGAGGAGTGCATTTGCCTTACACGTGGCTGACCCAGGTTCTATCTCCGGCATCCCATATGGTCCCCAAGCACTGCCAGGAATAATTCCTTAGTGCAGATCCAGGAGTCAGCTCTGAGCATCGTTGGGTGTGACCCAAAAAGACAACCCCCCAAAAATAAAAGGATCTTTACCCATTATAAACATATACCCATTATAAACATGACTTTGTCAAGAATATTTACCATTAAGAACATGTACAAACATATACTAGATGTCATGCTAATAGAGCTGCTTAGCAATAACTTATACAGATGAACATATGTGATAACACCCTCTGTGTGAAAAGTTTCACATCACACAAAATGTGAACTATTATTAAAAGAGTTGAGTTTGTATCCTTGGCTACAGTACCCATCCCAAGGCAGGAGACCATGAGGAAGGGTTGGAAACCTCACTTCTCATAGGGATGCGTCTTAGGAAGTGGGGGAAATACTTTCTGTGTTGGAGAGATGGCTGGAACACAGTGCTGCATGTGAGAACCTTGGGGTTATCCAACACTGAAAGTTGCCCTCCCGGAACATTGTAACTCCCACCAAAAAACAAAATAAAATAAAACAAAACAAAACAAAACCTAAAAGAAGGAAAAGAAAATGTTTTCAAGCCTTTACTTAAAATGAGCAAATGCTCTGTGAATTTTTACCAGCATGCAAAGTGAATCTTTTCCATCTGAGTTTTCATTAGGCTTTGCAAAGAATACTCCCATTATCTTATTGCTCTATATAACTGTATCACAGAGGTCTAGAAGTTGGGCTATTGCTTCAGGGTATCTGCATTAAGATATTTTATATGTGCATATATTTACATGTATTTATATGCATCTGCATTTGCATAAGCATATGTCTGTAATATATAAATGTGCGTCTACCCCCCAAATCCTCTAATTATGGAATGATGGGATAATCAACACCATACAAATAAGTTGTTCCTCTATTTCCCAAACTCCAGGGAATGGAGTAAAAGAGTTTTCTGCATAGAGAAAGCCTGCACTTAGGAGTTTGTAGAGACACAGAGGTTGCACTAGTCACTCCGAGACACAGGACCATGAACAGAGTGAGAGCTGGGGGATCTCTTTTGGATCCTGCTTAGAAAAAAAGCCAGAAGGAGAAACTGAAAGTTGGTAGCACTCTGGGAGGCCAAAAGCCAGTAAGGGAATAGGGACAGGTGTTTGCCTCCGTAGGGGAGATTCAGATGAGACTATCATCAATTGGAGCTTTCTCTCAATAAATCCTTGAAAACACTCATGAAAGAAAGCACAACATCACAGTATCACTGTCATCCTGTTGCTCATCGATTTGCTCAAATGGGTACCAGTAATGTCTCCATTGTGAGACTCCTGTTACTGTTTTTGGCGTATCGAATACAACACAGGTAGGTAGTTAGGCTCTGCTGTGCAGGCGGGATACTCTCGGTAGCTTGCCAGGCTGTCTGAGAGGGGCGGAGGAATTGAACCCAGGTTGGCCGTGTGCAAGGCAAAAGCATTAACAATTTTTAATTAAATAAAAAAATTCTTTTTTCTAGTTTTATGGGCCACACCTGGCAGTTCTCAGGGGCTTTTTGGCCTCCCTTACCTTCATTCCCACATGCATTTTCCCCTCTAGATTTTTTAGGAGAAAGACAGTTCTTATCCATGAACTGCAACTGCCGGACCAAATTATCTGGGAAGACAGGAAGGTGGGGGTGTTTCTCTGAGAGGAACGACCCAGAAATCCACAGCCGCTCACTCCAAAAGTATCAGTACTTCATATCCAATTTAGCAACCTGTTATTCCTTTGACACAGAGGCTCAAGTTCACAAGAATAGTAAAGCTGGTTTTCTCACTTTTCTTTGTCATTCCTGAACAAAATCTAGAATCCCCTTGGAATGCAGAATTTTCCATCTGTCTTAGTGGCCCAGTCCAAACTTGTGCTTTAATGCCTGGTTATAAATGCCGACTCATCTCCATCTCGGACTTTTCAATTTTTATTCTTCTCTTTTCCTGAAATACACTCCGTTGTTCCTTTTCTTGTTCATCCAAACCAGAGCTATCTTGCCAAATTCAGTTCAGATTCTAAGGGCCATAAATCCCTTCTCTGGCTATGCTAGATTTTCCAGAGCTTTCCTCTGAAGCCCAACACAATTCATAGTCATGACTCTGTGGAGTTGCTCTAAACATTTCCATCTTGGGAAGCAAACAGATAGTCACCTCGATGAAACAGTGTGACTCAATGGCCTCCAGTGTTAACTGTCCCTGAAATGTGATTGTATCTTTAAAAAGTTGGCTGACCTGGGGCTGGAGAGATAGCACAGCGGGTAGGGCGTTTGCCTTGCACGCGGCCGACCCGGGTTCAAATCCCAGCATCCCATATGGTCCCCTGAGCACGTCCAGGGGTAATTCCTGAGTGCAGAGCCAGGAGTAACCCCTGTGCATCGCCGGGTGTGACCCAAAAAGCAAAAAAAAAAAAAAAGTTGGCTGACCTTTCCAAAGAAGTCCAAGAGAAACAGCAAATGATAGGCCCTCACAGTCAGGCCCGGGTCAGAAAGATGTAGCGATCAGAATTTAAGTATTTCACTCCCAATGAAGGGCACAGTAACACAGAGCACTGTAGATCCACAAGCGTTTGCATCTCTGTGCACCTGCCGAGGCTGCACCATCACACTCTTTGAACCTGGTGCCAATGTGCACTAAGTGAACTCAGTCCATTCTTAAAGCTTAATGTCCAGGGGGTGCTGGAGATAGCAGAGCAGTTAAAGCACAAGTGTGGTATGTGTCTGACCACTTATGATGCCCGGCTCCACGTGGGCCCCAAGCATTGCTGCCCGTGTAGGCCAGGTGAGCCCTAGCACTGCAGGGCCTGCACGGCCCCACACTCCCCAGCCCTTCCACTGACGGAGAATTGCTAGGCGGTGGCCCCCAAACTAAGCATGTTTTGCAAGGGTGGGGGAGCTCTCTCAAGCAATGCTCAGGAGGCCTAGGGGAGATGGTTGGTGATAATTGGCCATTGGGTCAGAACAAGAAGTGTTCCTGAGCACTGTTGGGAGGACAGCCCCAAATCCACACTCTTTCTACACTTTTCCAGAGATGATTTAGCTTTCTCCAGAGGGGAACTAGATGATGAAGGCAAGCTGAAGAGGAGAGCCCAAGTCTTTAGTTCTTACGACAATTACAGTTTCTCGTGACAACCTGGTCACTGGGGTCATTGGCATCCCACTTGCTACACCACTCGACTGAGCTCCTCAAGGGAAGGGTGATGATTACATCATTTTAGTCGGGGTGCCGGTCATGGAGAGCTTTAGGAGCCAGATACTGAGCTGCTTCTTGTGAAGAAAATCTCTGCTTCATCTGCTTAATACTCTGAGGAAAGTATTAAGTCTCAAGCTTGTTCTGTCTGGATTACTTTTGTCAAGTCAGCTTAGACTAAGCATGTTTTGCAGGGGCAGGGGTGGACCCCCAGGCAGTGCTCATGAGGTTTGGGGGAGTCTCTTAGTGATAATTGGCCATTGGGCCAGAACAAGACGTGTTAGGGCCTTGGTTACAGACCTGCTCAGTTCTGCATGCCAGGGAACACACAGACTCCCTCAGCAGTGCTTGTGCATTCATGCAGTGTCCAGGAATGATCTAGGGTCCAGCACATAAAAGCCAAATGTCCTGACCTATGCTGTCTCCCTAGCCATCAGACTAAGCATTACAGAGGCAGCCACTTTTACCTTATTGCTATTTCTTCATGGGATTGTAGATCCACTACATAGAAGGGCCTGCAGTAGTAAGGAGGGAGGTACCAGATAGAAAACATCGTGTCTTTGGGGGTCAGGCTTCAGTCACATGATACAAAATACATAATACAAAGAAAAGATGTGAGAGAAAATTTCCAGGTATCTGGTTGAATGTGGTCAGGGAGAAGACTGTCATATTCCTCTACTGATCTCTGAAATATGAATGGGGCTATTTAACTAGATGAGCAGGAAAGGGAAAACAGAGAGAAGAATAGTTTCCCTTCTAGAAGAAGGAAAAAAAGTGCGTGGTGCCTAAGACGGGAAGCATGCCGAAGAGGAATGGGAGGGCAGAACGTGGATGGAGAGGGAAAGGAGAATTAAGAGTTGCTCTAAAGAGTGTGCAGAGAGATTCCAGAGACATGTTACTAGAGTTAGGACCATGAGGGAAGCAGGCAGATCAGAAGGATCTAGTGGTGCATAACAAGGATTAAGAAGGTCCTGAGGCAAAAAGCCATAAAAAGTCACAAAAACCTTTAGGCAGAAAGTGAAATGACCAAGTTTCTCTTTTATCAGTCAAATAAAGTTCATTTATTGTCCCTATAAACTAATTTTACCAGGCCTCTTCTGACTGATGAGTACATTAGTGGCCTTCAAAGTCAATTTTGTGTACTGAAGCAGTTCTGCAAAAGATTTGAAAGAAGATCAGACATTTCTTTGAATGAACACTCTTCACTTAAAAGAGATGAGTATGGAAATTTAGTTGCTGAATGTTTGCTGAATGTTTCAAGACGATAACCTCTGTTATAACACTTGACAATAGAGAAGCTACCTGACTCCAACATTTAAATAAACTCAGTTATTAAAAATTGAGCTCAAGTGCTGGGAGAAAGGGCAGTTGGGACAGACAAGAGACCACTATGACAATGATGGCTGGAAGTGATCATGACGGATGGGAGCTGCATGCTGAATGTGGGTAAAGGACAAACATGATGGCCTCTCAGTGTCAATACAAAGCATAATGCCCCAAAGGTGAGAGGATGTGTCGGAGGGAGGGAGGGAGGGAGGGGAAGGGGGGGCGAGGAGAGAAAGGGGAAAGAGAGAGAAAGATAGATAAATAGAGAGAGAGAGAGAAAGAGAGAGAGAGAAAGAGAGAGAGAGAGAGAGAGAGAGAGAGAGAGAAGAAAAGTGCCTGTCATAGAGGCAGGCTGGGGCCGAGATGGGGTGGTGGAGGGGATGGCGTGAGGGATACTGGGGACACTGGTGGTGGGAGATGCATGTTGGTGGAGGGATGCGTGTTGAAATATTGTATGACTGAAATCCTGTCAAGAACAGCTTTATAGGGGCTGGAGTGATAGCACAGCGGGTAGGGCATTTGCCTCGCCAGGTTCGAATCCCAGCATCCCATATGGTCCCCTGAGCACCGCCAGGAGTAATTCCTGAGTGTATGACCAGGAGTAACCCCTGTGCAATGTTTGGTGTGACCCAAAAAAGCAAAAAAAGAAAAGAACAGCAATTGTGAATCTCATGGTGATTCAATTAAAAAAATTTTGAGCTCTATTAGAAAATTTAAAATAGAATTCTGTCTCGTATGCATTATATAATTATGTATGTTGTAAGTATATACTAAATAAAATTAGACTAGTAGCTCTTGTTGCTTATGCTTTTGTCCACTTAAAAATTGCAGCACTTATTTCAAAACTTTAAAGTACAGTGACTCTCTCTCTCTCTCTTTCTCTTTCTCTCTCTCTCACTCTCTCTCTCTCTCTCCTTGCAAGTTACCATTAACCAACCACTAACTCTGTAAATGTAGAAAATTAACATTGATTTATTTGCAGGGAACTATTTTATGACTTAATTATTTGGTACCTGAATTTATAAATATCTATAGTAGCATGAGGCTTTGTTTGTCTATACTCATTATCTTGTCACTTTTTATCTTAAAAGGAAATAACTGAAATGGATTTTTTAACTGATAAGCTAAACTAGAAAAGACAAAGTTTCCCTCTTAATTAACATCTAAATATATATAAAATAATGTTCTTCTACAATTAGATAGCACTGACTTCTAGAATCAATTACTTCTAGAATCTAAGTTTTACTCCTGGGAAAAAAAGGAGTTAATTTTAACCATCTTATTTTTCATAATGATCTAAATTTCAGGTCAGTAAAACATTAAGCTATATGAGAGAGTTTAGTAAGCTCAGTAACAAGCACAAACTCACGACTTTCATCAGCGTGGAGTCTGTAAGTGTGCTTTATTCAAAATAGAATCAAACAAAAATGATAGCATATAGCATTACTATTAGATATTGATTATCCTTCCTATATAGCACTGTAGCACTGTCATTCCATTGTTCATTGATTCGCTCAAGCAGACACCAGTGATGTCTGCATTGTGAGACTTGTTGTTACTGTTTTTGGCATATCAAATATGCCACGGGTAGCTTGCCAGGCTCTGCTGTGCAGGCGGGATACTTTCCATAGTTTGCCAGGCTTTCTGAGAGGGACGGAGGAATTGAACCCGGGTTGGCCGCATGCAAGGCAAATGCCCTACCTGCTGTGCTATCGCTCCAGTTCATCCTTCCTATATAGTTTGTGAAAATACAGAAATAGGTATAAAACACTACATTAGGCTACTTATTTTGCACACAAATCTAAGTAACCAAATTGTGGTAGAAAGAAATGAAGTGATTTCAAAATTTTCTCATATCATGATAGTAACTAAAATAACTCCTTTTTTTTTTTTTTTGCTTTTTGGGTCACACCCGGCGATGCACAGGGGTTACTCCTGGCTCTGCACTCAGGAATTACTCCTGGCGGTGCTTAGGGGACCATATGGGATGCTGGGATTCGAACCTGGATCGGCCTCGTGAAAGGCAAACGCCCTACCTGCTATGCTATCACTCCAGCCCCCCCTCAGTAACTAAAATAATTCTTAAAAAAAAGTTCCAATTTTAAAAGACGCAAATGAACTCTAGTTATTCAGTGGAAAGTAATGAATTAAGCAACAGATAAATCAACATTTCAGATAGGTTTATACTGGAAGACACATGAAAAATTAACTTTCTATCTCAGTTGGACCAACAGAACCTATATTTATCTTAGCTTCCTCTTTAGTTTTTCAAAGTCACAATAATAGAGAGAGCCTTACAATGCAAGTCCAAGAAGGAAATTCAAGTATTATTTTTAGTGATTTTGAGCAAGTCATTAAAACTCTGGTACTTAAACCCTTATTTGTCAGATGGGTATAAAAATATCTGCATTGCTTCTTTCCAGCTCTGGTATAATGCTCAAATAAGAAATATATGGGGAAGACATGGAAAGTGATATTACCTGCAATAAAACAGAAAATAAATAAGTCTAGTAAGACATTAAGTGCAATTATGCCAAATTCCAACTATGCAACCCTAAGAAATTCGCTGACTCCTTTTCAACTTCAATTTCTTCCTCCATTAGGTTAGAGTTGGGTTGTGAAGTCCCTTCCATCTCTGAGAGCCTGAGAATTTATTCTGGAAAAACTAAGAAATCTCTAGCATGCCTTGTTTTTCTATGAAAGTGACATACACAGATGAAGTACTTATGACCCACCATAGTCTCCGTCTTTCAAATGAAAGACTTTTTTTTTCAGCACGAGACGACTCAGATCTTTTGTGAAATGAAGTATGGTATTAATTTATTAACTGCAAATCAGAATGTCCTAAACGTAGGGAAGTGGCAATCATGAAGAATTATGATCATCATTACAGAATCTGAAATCTGAGCATAAAACTAACATTAGAAAAGAATCTGCCCTTGAAATAAAGTAAGAATCTGCAGTATATTACTTAGATTTCGTATTCGAGTCTACACACCCATGCAAACAAAAGATTACAAGTAGACATTGAGGCATAACTAGCCTGGTCTGGCAGCCCCACTGGTATAGTCATCCCTTTAATTACTTGTTCTGTAATGCTAAACTTGGATTTCACGTACACCACAACTGAACACGGAGCAGACCAGAGGGAAGGCAACGCAAGGTTCTGTTGCAGGCTCTGCAAACACAGCATATTTTGTCTGCTTAACTCATTGTCGTATCCCAAACATCTATAATAACATTTAGTATGTAATCGGCATTGGATAAATTTTTACTAAAAGAATAAATTGTCATTTTCTATCTTGAATGGATAAATCAACTGTGGCCTCTTAGATATTTTATTAACTTTTCTCTAAGTCATGAACCTTTTTTTCAAGCATCTACAAGAAATTATCCAATTTTAAAAAGGAGGCAGATGGACAACCAGTGACTACTAATGTTTGAAACTTGTCACCGTAATATAATCTGTACTTGAGGGAATTCATGTTTCAATGGAAGTTAGTAAATCAATTGGATAATACAAAATTAATTTCCTTTTTTTTTCTGCTAATAAAGTGATACTTCAAACAATGTGGAGGAGAAATCCAATATAGGAGAAGCAGTGTGGGAAGCTACTATTTTTTAAAAAGTGGGGATCTAAGAAATAATACAGTATATGCCTTGTCTGCTGCCAACTCCACATTGATCCTGGCACCACAGGGTCCCTCTAGCACATCAGGAGTGACCCCTAGGCACAAAGCCAGGAATAGGCCCTGAGCAACACCCTGTGTGGCCCAAAAACCAAAAAAAGGAAAAATAAAATCATTTATCTAAAGAAAAACAAAAAAGCCTTGACGCTTCATCCCAGACAGCCTTGTTGCTACCAACTCCTCCATTGAAAGAAGACTTTAGAAAACTAGTTCCAGATAACTACTGGAGCATGCGCCCTGAACATAACCCTGAATCAATTTCATTTTCTCCTCATTAAGCCCCAAGCACATATTCACTTACAAGTCCCCTAGCTGCATAATTAGATGCTAATGATACATGTGACATAGGAGTGAGCGCATAACACCAATGTAGTCATGCCCAAGTCCCTCTGCATAAAGTCCCCCTCCCCAGGTTAACTGACTCCTTAAAAACCCTTACCCCCAAACCCAGGGCCTCATTCTCCCCTTAGATCACCTGGACCCACACCTCAGGTGTGTACTATCACTTTAAGAAATCTACCTACTCCCATCTCACTGTCTTTTTTTTTTTAATTTTTAAAAACTTTATTGAATCACCGTGAGATAGTTACAAGTTTTCATGATTGGGTTACAATCTCACAATGATCAAACACCCATCCCTCCACCAGTGCACATTCCCCACCACCAATATCCCCGGTATACCCCCCTTTCCCACCATCCCCCAGAATCTAAATAGTGTAGAGGCCAGGGATCTGCATCCCTTTTCACCAGTGACGTCTCTCTGGCGTCTTTCTGATGGTAACATCATCTCCTGACTGAATCCATTCCATCAGGAGCAGGAAGAGCCCACCTCCTTCAGGTGAGGTCATTTGCACATACTTCTTCTTGCAGTTTAGAGTAAGCAAGTTCTGGCCTAGACTCCCCCCACCCCCATCCCTGGGGGGATCCTGGAGTCTGTGCTCCAGTAACACATCTACCTATAATTCAAACATGATTACAAACGCATGAAGAAAGAGCTATTAATAAATATGCCTCATGCGTTTCCTCTGCTGAGAACTCAAAACAGTGTGGCCGGCCTCATGCCCACATCAAAGGAACCCAAGTCACTGAGAAGAAAAGAAATGAAGGCGCAACTCGTATCTCTCTCCTGGTGCCTAAACATATTTTACAAAAATGTTCTTTGAACCAACAACAAACTTAGAAAACCAGAAACAGAACAGGAAGATAAACCCACAAGAGAAAACAACCATGACAAGGCCACACCCCCTTTCACTGTGCTCCAAAAGTTTTCTTACCAGATGAACACAGTAAGTCAAAGAGTTCTATTTTTGATGCATGCGTCTCGGTTGTGGCACAAATAGATCAGTGGGAAATCTCCTGTCATGAGGAAGGCATGAGGCTCTAACACAAAGCATGTAAACAGACAGAACTGCATGGCTGATAAAAGGAAGCACCTCCCGAGCATGAAAGGATGAAGGGAACCAGTTGAGTGCATGCATGAGTGACTTGAAGAGATGAGCTTAGGAAAAGTCCAGGAAGAATATTTAAATGGTCTGATCGGTTCTCGCTATTCTCCTCACTCCAATATAGTGTGATTACAGTGATATTGATATGTGCAAATTTGGGGGAGTTTGGAGGAAGTGAGACCAGCCATGGCATCCCCTTCGCTATCAGAGCAAAGAGTTTCTTGTATTTTGGGTCGGGAGGCACACCTGGCTGTGCTCAGAAGTTCCTGGCCTCGATGCTCAGATTGTTCCTGGCGGTGCAGGAGCATCCTGGGTTGCAGAAGATTAAACCAGGGTTTTCACACACAAAGCATGGGCCCAACCCACTGCGCTATCACGCCAGCCCAGAAAGAGAAAAATTTAAATTTAAATCCTGTTCTCTGTTATCGAGGTCATTTCACTGGAACGCCTCAAAAAAAAAAAAAAGATGAAATAAGAATTGAACTCACTTTTTACTTATTTCTAGATTTGTAAGTCACTCCTTTATTCCACAGATAGGTACTGATAGACACAAATCCTTGAGGCTGTGTTTACACCGGCAGCCTCTGTCAAAAACAGGATTTTACCATTGGAAACAAGAAAGCCAGAGCCTTATGAAAACACAGCTCCAGAAAAAGGAAAGTCATATTTCATTACAGCTCCTGTTCTATCCTTTGAGAACATCCAGGGTTAAATTCCTTTTGATGGCAAGATCCCAAATCCCGGCCAGTCTGTACAATACTGAAAATGGGCTGAAGGCTGCAGTCAACCAACAGATGACCCTGAACTCAACTGGTCGAACTGGACACCTGTTTCCCGAGCAACTTTCCCCATAGCTAGTCAAGATGTTTATTTCTTTTCTAAAGGTTAAAGTAAAGCATTCCCAGACCTCATGAATTTCTTACAAGTTGTGATTCAGTGGAACCAAGTTCTAAGCACTGCTAGAGCGATGTCTTCAGCCTGAATCACTGACATCAAAATTGCCAACAATAATCACCCAAGGCTACTTCCATTGCGAATTTGTTCTTTAAAAAAATGATACTTCTCTAGATAATGACCCACGTAAAGCGTTCTCCATGATTAACAATGGCATTTGTCTTCTGTCTGGTGCCAGGAATGGGAGCCTGTGGCTGACTGAAGCCAGTCCTGACACAGAGATCACTTCTAAAAACAGAACATGGGTACAGCTCATTCTGCAAGATCTTCCAGGGGAAACTAGACGATAAGTGTGTTGATGTCTATTAAAAACAATCTGCTAAATGCTTTTAGATTCAATGCCCTGATTGCTGGCTGACCTATATATTTTTGGCAATGCTAGTACCCTAGAGGGTTTGACAATTTGACAAGCAGTTAAGGTCCTCAGTTTAGATTAATTTTGAAAAAGCCAAGATAAGCAGACTAATTTCCGGAAAAAAAAAGTATTTTCTTCTAATCTTTGAAATGTTAAAGGGGCCACGTCAGTGGATTATTTTGAGCAAGGAAAGTTCTTGACTTATAAAAAAAAATCTCAAACCATTGTAAACAATTAATTCCCAGCCAGACACACACCAGTTCAAGTACACTTCACAGGAAAGAATCATTGGCTCTACCTAATGGAGCTGGGTAAGAAGGCAAGCTAACTTTGTAGATAGTATATCCTGGGAAAATTACCGGGTGCTGTAATGAATGTAAAGACTCAAGGGCCAGAACAAAATACACAGGGGGTACTTTCTTTGCATATGGATCTTTTTCTTGCATAAGACCCACCCAGGTTTCATCCCCAACACCCCAGATGGCCTCCCAAGAACCACCAGAAGTCATCCCTGAGAGCAGATCCAGGAGTAAAATCCCCAAATATTAAGTAAAACAACATACAAAAATGCCTTATCCTAGTAGCTGACATCATCATGATCAAGAACAGCCTCATCTTCCTCATAAAGTTTATTAGGGCCATGTTTAGGGGCAGGGGATTTGAGAAGAATTCTAATCTCAGGGCTGGTACAGTGGGTAGGGCATTTGCCTTGTATGCAGTTGACCCGGGTTCGATTCCCAGCTTCCTTTATGGTTCCTTGAGCACCGCTAGGAGTATTTCCTGAGTAAAAAGCCAAAGAACCCCCTGTGCATTGTCTGGTGTGACCCAAAAAGCAAAAAAAGTAAAATAAAATTGTATCTTTAAAAAAAAAAATTCTAATCTCTATGAGATACCTGCACTTCCACGTTCATTGTAGCACTATTCACAATAGCTTACTTGTAAAAACATCCTAATGTGTTTACCCAGAAATGAATGGGTAAAGAAAATGCGATGTACATACAACAGAAACTCCCAGTTAATGAAAGAAAGAAAGTCTATTGCAGATAGAAATAAAAACCAAGAAAGGTTACTTGTGCCTCTACAGTCATAGCAACATTATTATTCACACTAACCAAAACAAGGAATAAACCTAAATGCCCACTGACAGCTGACTGGTTAAAAAAAAAAACTTATGAAACACACACACACAGAGTCACTCAATGACCTGAAATAAAATAAAAGATGACATACCTTTTTATCAATAACACTGATGAACAATAAGATGATCAGGAAATAAATAATGAACTGCGAAGATAAATTACTTCATTCATATGGAGAATATGATCAACTAAAGCAAATGAATGACCAAAAAGCAAGAAAATTAACTCCTAAACTCAGTGCAGTGATGGAGGTTAACAGAGGGAATGGGAGAGGATTGGGGGGGGCAGGTGGGCTTTTGGTGGTGGGATAACAACGACAATTGAAAGGTGACAGGTAAGAATCATGTTACGGACAGATGATAGTAGGAAGCCACATCCCTGAAATCCTATAATATTATAAACCAAGGATGAAACAGTACTTTACAACAAGAACTACAGAACAGCAAGAAACTAGAAGCAGCCTGGGTCTCTAGACTCTGTCCTGGCCTTGAAATGCTTGTGTCCAAAAAACCAAATTTAGCCTATGTTTGCTCAAGAGAAAAGCACACTTCACGTTTTAAAAAGGAGAAAAGAAAAGTCTGCACACTATCTCCTTGAATGAAACAGGAGACTGTTCTGCTGAGTAAAATAAAGCAGTAACAGGACCGATCCCACATAAGAGCAAGGGGAGTCCCGGTGAAAAATGTGAGTATAGAGGTTGTTCACGGGGGTAAGAGGAAAAGGATGATTGGCAAGCAAGCTGCTTATCCAGCAAGAGCAAATTTCAGTTCAGCAGAATAATCTCTGAAGACCAGCTGGACAGTATTGTCCAGTGAACAGCCCTGTATTTTACATTTACCCACTCGTTAAGAAGGCAGATTTTAGGATAAATGTTCTCACCATGATAAAACTACTTTGATTGGGGCCATACCTGGCAGAGCCAAAGGTCACCCGAAGGAAATCTGGTGATGCTCAGAGAGGCATGCAGCCCCGAGGATCAAACTCAGGGCCTCACACATGTTATGCATGTGCTTTATTTTTTGTGGGCAAGAGGGGTTTGGGCAACACCCAGCAATTCTCAGGGGTTACTCCTGGATCTGCCAGGAATTATTCCTGGTGGTGCTCAAAGGACCATATGGGATGCTGGGGATCAAACCCAGGTTGGCTGTGTGCAAGGCAAATGCCCTACCCACTGTGCTATTGCTCTGGCCCTTATAGGCATGTACCCGAGCCATATCCTGACTACCTAGAATTAATTTTGGAAGAAAAGAAATGTAAAAGAAACCTGTACAACCTCATTTTGGAAGCATGGTATGTCTAATGTCTCAACTCATTACAGTGTAACACTGTAGCACTGTAGCACTGTCCTTCCGTTGTTCACCGATTTGCTCGAGTGGGCACCAGTAACATCTCCATGGTGAAACTTGCTATTACTGTTTTTGGCATATCGAATACGCCACGGGTAGCTTGCCAGGCTCTGCTGTGCGGCGGGATACTCTCGGTAGCTTGCCGGGCTCTCCGAGAGGGATGGAGGAATTGAACCCGGGTCGGCCATGTGCAAGGCAAATGCCCTACCCGCTGTGCTATAGCTCCAGTCCGTAACACTGTAATGTTTAGAAAGTTTTGATTTTCCTGTAATCAAACACTCCAGGTATTACTTGGTAAGCAGCCAATAGGAAGCTGAGGGGTAGCCACTTAACTATTGATTATTTCTAAAAGACTCTTTGCCTACTGGACATTAAATATCAAGTTACAAATGGGGAAGCAAAGACCCAAAAAGACCAGGAAAGTAGAAGAAAGGGCCAACCACTAGATGTTCTTACAATGATCTTCTTTTCCTTTGGGGTCCCATTCAGTGATGCTCAGGGGTTACTCCTGGCTCTGCCCTCAGAAATTCTTCCTGGCAGTGTTTGGGGGACCATATGGAATGCCTGGGATCAAACCCAGGTCGACCACGTGCAAGGCAGGCAAACGCCCAACCTGCTGTACTATCGCTCCAGCCCCCTATAATGCTCTTTGCATGGATGTTAAGTATTAACTGAAATCATGCATGCCGTCCCATGAGAGCATGACCATCTATACGGAAGGAAATGACCATTTGCAAATGAACACTATTGGGCAGCTGTTTATCCTAATTTGTTCCCTCAAGTGCTCAGAAACACGTTGCTACATAGGGAGAGCAGCACCACTTTTAAGGCAGGAGACTGAGACTAAAACAGGTTCTAAAACCAGCAGGCAGCAGAGCTGGGCCTCGGCTCCAGTCCCCACCTAACTCTGAAGCCTGGACACTTCCCAGTGATCCCTGCTGCCCTCTGTGAGGCAAAGTGAGTCCCGGTCTCCCAGAGCCAAGGAAAAATCACCTTTGTTCTGCTCTGCGGCAACATCTGCCGCTTGCAGAGAACTTACCTGTGGTGGAGTCGATGGTAAAAAGGGACGAGAGGTCTCCAGGCACGAGCTCATAAGTCACTGTCCCGTAGACCCCAGAGTCCCTGTCAGTGGCAAAGACATTGATGATCTCAGTGCCAGGCTGGGTCTGGCCACTGATGCTGGTCCCGTAGGTGTCTGGGTTAAACACGGGCTCATTGTCATTCACGTCCTCCACCTCCACACGCACAAAGGCCTGGGCACTCAGCCCTCCCTGTTGAATGAATGAGAAGCGATTATAAATGGATCCATCTCTCCTGACCCGGGCGATGCAGAAATATTGGACCAGATCCCAGAATCAACTATGAAAACAACACATATATTTATATTCCTTTTACTGTTAACCTTGAGATCTGTTTCCTTAGAGTGGTGTGCTGATTCTTGAATCTGAATGAGGTCATATTAAAAGGGGGAGGGGGAACTCTTATGAGATATTGATTTCAGAATTGAGGTCAAAGTTATTCAAGGAACATTGTCCTCATGGCCAAATAGAAGGGGGGGGGGAAATCACTTTTTCTTCTAGGGTGATTTTTTTTGTCTGCTTCGAAGCAGGGGTAATGGAGGACTGGCAAGGAATGCAATATTAGGAACATTCATCAGAAACTTCACCAAGAAGGTGTCATTTGAATCATGACTGTTCTATAAGAGAGAGCAAGAAAGACTTCAGTTACCTAGAGAAAAAGCTTGTCAAAGAGCAAAAAGAGTTTGGCAAAGGTCCAGAAGTAGGGCCAGGTCAGGGAGGGCTCTGGGAATACCCAAAAGGTAAGGGCTGTGCCTTACTGAAAGTTGTATGTGTGCGTGTGCATGTGCACGCACTGTGCTTTTCTTTGCTTTTTTTTTAAATTAAAGAACTGATTTACAATGTGATTGATTGCTGAGGCTTAGGTATATAACATTCAGCACCAATCTTACCACCAATGTCAACTTTCGTCCATCAGTGTTCCCAAGTACAATCAATAGAGTCAACAGGTAGGTCAGACTATCAGACTATAGTGGGTAGGGCGCTTGCCTTGCATGTGGCCAACCTGGGTTCAATTCCCAGCACTACATGTGGTTCCCCAAGTCACCAGGAATGATTTACTGAGCGCAGAGCCAAAAGAGGGCCCTGAGCACAGTAAGTGTGGCCCAAGAATCAGAGGGAGGGATGGAGGGAGGGGGAGAGAGAGAGACAGAGACAGTAAGACAGAGAGACAGAGAAGTAGCTTGCTTTGACTTCAGCTCCTGATGTTCTGGCTGTTCAGAACCCAATGAAGGATGCGGAGCAGGGTGACAGTACAGAGAGGGGGCTATTTTCCCTCATGTCATCAGGAGTGTCAGTGCAATGAAGGTGCTGACCCTAAATATTGGGGGCCAGACTCATTTTGGAATTCTGACCACCCCCACCCTCTGCACAGTCTAGAAAGGTAACACAATGAATGCATGATGAAGTGGGGAGTGCACCCCAGAACATCCACGTCATGTTGCTTCTTTCCAGAACCAGAGATGGGGAGAGAATTCAACAGAAGAAAATAATCCTCCGCTATTTCTAGTTTTCTCCACGACACATGTGTTCCCACTTTGCCGCACCATTTTCCATTGCTCTTTGGTACATTTTGATCCTTTCATCTCTGACAAAAATCCTTGGGAAGTCACAACAGCCTGGGTTTTCTCACTCACTTACCCTCCCCCTGCCCACTTTTCACAAAGATTTTTTTCTGTTGTGGTAGGCAGGCAGGCAGGAAAGGGGAAGATGGTGACGTCTAACTCTTATTCCCTGTGAAAACAGCTTTGGCTGGAGTCGGGGGCGCAGGCCAGCTGCTGAGCACAAGATGAGGGGCACAAAGACAGGGAGAGGATGGCAGGAAGCTCACTGGGGATTCGAAAATGACTGTGAGGTCTCATGTATCCCAGGCCTGGGGGCAGGTTTAAATAAATAAGTAAATAAATGGGGAAGTACATCTTTAAAAATAGAGTGATTTCTGGGGCTGGAGAGATAGTACAGCAGGTGAGACACTTGCCTTGCACACATCTCACCTGGGTTTGAGCCCCTGCAGCCCACGGGGTCCCCTGAGCCATGCCAGGGGTAATTTCTGAGTGCAGAGCCAAGAGTAAACCCAGAGAATCACTGGGTGTGACTCAAAAACTAAAATAAATAAATAAATAAATTTTTAAAAAGGAAAAGAAAAAGAAAAAGTGTGATTTTTTTTCTATGTTCTGAAATTGGACTGGAGCGATAGCACAGTAGGTTGGGTGTTTGCCTTGCACCCTGGCCAAACTGGGTTCGATTCCTCTACCCCTCTCAGAGAGCCCGGCAAGCTACTGAGAGTATCTCGCCCGCACAGCAGAGCCTGGCAAGCTCCCTGTGGTGTATTCGATATGTCAAAAACATAACAAGTCTCACAATGGAGACGTTACTGGTGCCCGCTCGAGCAAATCGATGAGCAACGGGATGACAGTGACAGTGACAGTGACACTTTCTGAAATTGAAGAAAGTGCCAGGGCCAGCCAGTTACCCAGAAGAACAGGATAAATGAGGGGTCTCCAGAACGGCTGGCAGTGCCAGGGGCCGGCATCTGTCCAGCACCCGCAGTTCTTCAGCGTGCAGGAGCTGATCCCCATGTCCCTGGGGCAGAGTGGAGCAGGAGGACACTGAAGACTGCTGAGTTTTTTTTCCCCTTCTGCTTAATTACTCTCCAGTGATTGGTTAAGCAAATTGGAGGATGTGGTGGTGCTTGGGTCCTGCAGTGCCAGGGACTCCTGGAGCCCGGCTGGCAGTGTCCAGCGATCTCCAGCACTGCACCTGCCTGTACGCAGAGAGCCACGTGATGCTGAGGGCCAACCTGGAGTTGACCACAAGGAAGACCTGTGCCTTAAGCTCTGTACTGGCCCTCTGGCCCCCAGGTTGATCCAACGCAGGAAGAACACACTGAACACCACGGAACAGATGCCGACTGTTCCTCAGTTGGCCTTTCCCCCTTCCTTTCTTCTTGTACCTCAATTTCAAGATGTCCCTTATGTGGCACAGGAAAGCAGATGGTGAGAAAGCAAGGATGGTGTGAAGAGCCAACCCATCTCCAGGCAGTGACACTGAGATCAAATTCCCAGACTGTCTGTGAGGATCCTAAATCCAGTGATGCTATCAAAGACGGGCACAGTGATAGAGGGAAAGTGAAAGGGTTAGAGCACAGAGCAGGAAGTCACAGTGTTAGCGGTATTGCAAATCACAGAACCTCAATCAAGAAGAAGTAAATCAATTTTACAAAACAGAAGAGCCTGGAGAGATAGTACAGCAGATAAGGCAATTACCTTGTCCACAGAAACATGGGTTCAATCCCCAACACCCCCTATGCTCCCCTGAGCACCCCCCGGAGTGATTTCTGAGCACAGAGCCACAAGTAAGCCTTGAGCACCACTCAAGGTGTTGGCCCAAAACAAAACCCAATAAGACTCAATAAATAAATTTTGTAAAAAATATGCTCCAGAAATTTAATAACAGCTACAAAGTAAAAACAAACAAACAAACACAGGGGCTGGAGCAATAGCACAGCGGGTAGGGCGTTTGCCTTACATGCAGCTGACCAGGGTTTGATTCCCAGCATCCCATATGGTTATCTGAGCACCACCAGGGGTAATTCCTGAGTGCAGAGTCAGGAGTAACCCCTGCGCATCACCAGGTGTGACCCCCAATTCAAAAAAAACAAACAAATAAAACAAAACAAAACAAAAAAACACAGTTTCTGTCACACTGTAGGAGGGGTAAGCATTCATTCATATTGGTAGAGAATCCTAAGAGGGAGAAATTAGTCAAAACCCTTGATAGTTTCACAGAATTAAGTTTAAATGCTAATGATGATAGATTTATCCTTATATCAGAATATTTCATCAGTAAAAGTATGATATGTATACTCTCAGTCTACTTACTATTTTACATTTACTATTTAAATTTCATATATTAAAACAGCCTAAGTATCCTTTGATGGTGGACTGTATAAAGGAGATGCGGTACATCTACACAAAGACATAAATCAAGGATAAAATACTTGTCATGAGCAATAATATGGAAGGCCTTCTAGACGATATTCAAGAAAATAATTCAGAAGGAGAAAGATAAATACCAAGTCATCTCTGTCATACGCAGAATACAAACAAAATCACACACACAGACACACACACAATTTTAATTCTTACAATAGTGTGTGGTTATCAGAGCAGAAGAGCAGAAGGGGAAGGAAGGCTGTCTGGAACAGATTGAATGGGATGGTGGTAGGCAGAAACTGAGTCTCCGGTGGTGAGTAGTTAGTACAAATTTATTGAGGTGTGAATCTCAACATGTGAAACTTAGTGGTATAAACTATTGTTACTTTGATTAAACATATAATAAAATAATTTCTCTCATAAGAAAGTTGGGGAAAAATGTAACAACCCAATGGGTTTTCTTCACCAGGACTCCCCGAAGTACCTTCCCCATGCACATTTCTAGCAGCCATGAGCTAAAAGTGCTCCATATTCTTATCTGACCACAGAACCCTCGTCAGAGGGAGAATCTTGGGAGACAAGAATTCCACACAGCCGAGCATGGGGAATGTTAATCTAAGGATCCTCTCTCCATTCCTCATATTTATTATGTCTCAGACTTCTGTCTCCAAACTTTTATGACATGCTCAAGCAAAGACTGAGACAGAGCAAGCCAGAGAGGCTGTTTCCAAATTCCTAGTCCTGATAGACTGTGATAATAATTGTTTGTTATTTTGTTTTGAATTAATTTGCACAGCAACAGATAACTTACATAACTCCTAAATTTCTTGCGGGAATATTTTTAACTCTTTCTTACCCTCTTCCTTTCCACCAAAAGCCGTGGCTCCTTTTAATATCATCTTAAATCACTTGATTTTGTTAATTATTGTTATAAAAACTCTTATCTGACATCAATCCCCTTTAAGACTTGCTATGAAAGGTGAGAGTCATTGGGAAAGTTCCAGATTGGAGAGCATTTGGTATTAGAGTCTGGAAGTTGTCTTGGGAATCTTCTGATATGGAAAATTTTCTGCTGTCATGTCTACTTGTGTACTTTGTCTTTGCCCACTTTCCATTCTTCCTGTTTGTGCTTTATAGGACTTCTGAATCGCAGACTATTAATAACTACCCTTCATGTCTCAGTTCCTGTGGGCTGTGGTTTCCTTTGTCAATGTATTCTAACCTACAGTTTGTGATGCCATGAGCAAAGGTGATGGGAAACGAAAGTCCAGGGGGGAAATGGTGAGATGTGATAGTGCCAAAGGTAAGAGAAGGCACAGCCAAAGAATAATTCCTGGTTCCCTGAGAAGTTGAAGAAAATGAAAATAAATAAGTAGTCCCAGAATGCGGTACTACAAAAATTACATTCTTAAAAGCAGTTTTATTAGAGCTGTTTGGGAAAAAAAAAGATCAAAGGAAGATTGAAAATGAGAAACAGAAACAACAATTTCAAGTCGATTTGCTGTGAAAAGATGGAAGAGAAATAAAATGGGTTTCCTAAAAGGTATATGGAATCCAAAGAAGGCTTTCATTTAATACAAAAACTATAATTATACCTTTCAGGCTTGTGGAAGACACTCAACAGAATTTGAGAAAATCATTATAGAAAATAACACAGTAGGTAGAGTGTTTGCCTTGCATGTGGCCGACCTGGGTTTGATTCCTCCATTCCTCTCGGAGAGCCCAGCATGCTAATGAGAGTACCCTGTCCGCATGGCAGAGCCTGGCAAGCTACCTGTGGCATATTCAATATGCCAAAAACAGTAACAACAAGTGTCACCATGGAGATGTTACTGGTGCCCACTCGATGCCCACTGGTGCAAATCGATGAACAACGAGATGACAGTGCTACAGTGCATTATGGAAAAAATAACCTTTTAAAAGCTGGTATGGCTAGAGCTCTAGTCAGTATAGAGATTATGATGCCAACAGGAACATCTTGACTAGGATGATAGAGAGAAAAGAAAGATAAAAATGTTTATCAAAATATAGCACCAAAAAGATTTCAGACACAGTGCAATCACTGGGAATGATCCATGGAATGAGAAAGTCAAGGAATTGAATGGTTATGATGTCAGATAATTTCATAAATAGGTAGTGAGGTCTCCAAGATGGGCCACAGAAGGACAGCTAGAGCTGATATAGTTTGAAGGTCCTACGTGTAAAGCAGGTGGTCATGAAAGCCACCGGGAAAGAGTGTTCACAGTATGACAATCTGAATTTATAAGCAAAGTGTGGTGGGTTTTTTTCTGTCTGTTTAATTTTTAAAAGCTATTATAGTTAAGACAATATGGCTGCAACAGTGCTAACACTTAAAATATTGATGCAGAATGTGATTTCCTAAGTCTACTGGAGGTGGTTTACTGCACTCTTCTACCACCAACTGTCCATGACCCTGTAACATAGTCCCTGTGTCACTTTTGGTCTATCTTCACCATCCCACTGTTTGGTCACTAGTTTCCTAGCCCAAGGCCAGGGTTTGTAATTACTCAATACTAGTTTTGGATGAAGAAAGGCATAAGAATGATTTGGATGCTGTAAAGGATGACGAGGAAAGCAACCACCTCCACACCTCTCTACTGACTTGTGATTAACAGGATAGGGGCTTCTCTGTAAAACAGCTGGAGAGGAATTGGTATCCCGAGGGGCAGCCTGTTTTAATCAGGGAGCAAAGATGAAGGAGCAGTCAGACACCAGCTTGAGTTAATAAGGAAGTTTGCTAAATGGTGAGCCTTGCGTTCCAGCAGGCATGATAGAAGAGTTTAGTAGGGAAGATGGGGTGGAGAAAAGATTGATTCAAATTAAAGGCTGAAAGAGCAGGATGGGGATAAGATAAGTGACTTAGAGGCTTAAATTTCTGGAGATAAAGATGAGCTATAGAGGCCTCTGAAAACATCTTCAGGTTAATCCTGGTAGTATATTAAAGAAAGCAATAGATTTGAGATATAGCACAGATTTTTTTTCTATAAAAGTGGGTAACCTGACAATGGATACTTCCTGAAACTGGGATGGGGAGCTGGTGATCAGTGAACAATAAAATAGAAATAACACACATGGAAAAATTAGGTGATATATAATCTATTAAAATTAAAATGATTGTGTTCTAAATTTCAGTTATATAAGAGCATTAAGTTCCTAGACCGAGTGATTAATGGCTAATCTGGTGATTATGCTAAATAATAATATGTTATATGCTTGAAATTTGCTGAGAGCAATATAGTCTCCGCACTCACTATGTGATGTGATTAATATGTTCATTAATTTGATTGTGGTCATCATTTACCAATATATTCACACATACTAAGCATCACACTGTAGACTTTGGACACATACAACTTTTGTTTTCAATTACACACATATCTTCTCAATTCAGTTAAATTGAGGGAAGATTAAAAAAGAAGTAAGGGTATCTTTTACTCAACAAGTTTTCTTCCAGAGATTTATCTGCATTGCACACAAACTGTGTAGCCTCTAGAGCCAACTTTTATCATGAATATATATATAATGGCAAAGGCTAAGTCAATTTATTTTCTATATTGCTCATCTGATACAATCCTCCCCTAAGCCTGGAATGGTGAGATAGAGCTGAAATGGCTTTATCTCAGACACATATTTCAGCTTTGAAACTCAACCTGTCGCAAAAAATAGAGATAGAATGTTAATAAACATATATATTGAAAAAGATTCATTTGGTGGAAATAAATAAAATAGAAAATTAGATATAAGCATAATAAAATTAAATTATGGAGGTTTATTGTGAAAAAGCACTCAATTTCCAATGTAATCCAATTATTTGTTTCCATTATACAATTTTATAGCATCTTCACGGTTTCTATGTATGAGATAAATAACATCAGCAGTAGCAGCAAAAACAGATTATTTCAGTAAGTAATACTAGTAGAATTGGAGAAGTCATTGAGCTAAAAATATACTGACAGTCATCACAAGGATAAATAGAGCATCCCCCCCAAAAGCCCAGAACATCTAGCCATTTTATAAGAAAAATTCATCTATTGACAGAGAAAAATATCTTAGTCACCACCAGCAAATGAGTTCACAGCAATTTTCTTCCACAGAGCTTTCATGACATACATTAGAAAGAGAAAATATCAGAGGTAAAAGCCATCGATGGTCAATGCCATTATATCAAGCTGAAGGTCTTCTCTCAAGGTGCAGTTCATTGTTTCAAACAAATTAATTATGGCCTAGAATCCAGCACCTCAACCCTAAATAATCTAATCTGAGTTCATTTATTTTTTAGATTCAGTCTCAAATCCTTTTAGAGCACAGTTTACAGAGGCATTATCAACAACGTTCCCTTCATCTTTGGCAACCTCTCTGATGAAGACCAAACACTCCTAGTATATAATGCACAACATAATTATGAAAGAAAAGAATGCACATTTCATAATATAGAAGTGCACATTTATCAAGAAGGAACGTATGAAGGTTATGCAGGCAGCAGAATAAATCATGACCTAATATCTGCCTACAGTTTTTTTCTCTCTCTTATCCCTCCTCCTCCTAAGCTAACTCTTATTTCCTTTCCACTGACCCCAGTGGGCTGACATACCTCTTATCCTGGTACCTTTGAGTTGAACAAACTGCTTTTGCAATTGCAATTGTCTCCTTACCAATAACTAAATAACAAAACCTGTATAAACCAGTCTGAGTACAAATCACCAACAACTCTATTAAAAGCATACCATACCACATACTTGTTGTAAGTACCACATTATGTTAATGTGATCGATGATCATAAGACACTTTCAAAGGGTCTTTATGATTCGAACCCTCTATTAAAAGTAACAGATACTACTGTTGCAAGAAAATCCCAGTCAGGGTCAAACTGTTGGTCCATATCCAGGGTCTTTTGAAAATATTACAAGCTTGTGAGAGCAAAATGATTACGCATTCAGTTAATACTGTAGAATCATCTGCTTCTGTAGGTCAGCATTTGGAATTTCTCTGACAGTAAAATTTCTTTTTTTTTTTGGCTTTTTGGGTCACACCCAAAAATGGTGTGACCACGCACAGGGGTAATTCCTGGTTTAACACTCAGGAATTACTCCTAGTGGTGCTCAGGGGACCATATGGGATGCTGGGAATCAAATCCATGTCGGCTTCGTGCAAAAGCAAACGCCCTACCTGCTGTACTATCGCTCCAGCCCCTCTGACAGTAACATTTCAATTTGAATAATATAGGGTTATATATAGAACTAGCTGCTGCCTTTTTTCCTCCCCAATGAACAATTAAACCTATTACTATGTAAAATATTTCATTTAAAATATTATACATGGTCCAGAGAGATAGTACAGCTGGCAAGGTGTGAGCCTTGCACACGACTGACTCAGATTTGCTCCCCAGCACCCCCAAGTCCTGGCAGAAGTGATCTCTGAGTGCAGAGCCAGGAGTAAGCCCTGAGTACCAACAGTGAGGACCACAGTCAAGAAGTAAATAAGTGAAAAGATTGTGAAATCCAAACATGATAAATAATTTTTTAATGAAGCATATTCTTTAAAAATACAATAAAACCCAGACAGGGTGCAAGGCAGCTTCCGTCTGGGCCAGGGCTGGGATAAGGCTGAGATCCCCAAACAAAAGACCTAGACATCAAGTATCTATGGAAAAGATATCCCAATTTTGGTTTGGTTTGATTTGGTTTGGTTTGGCTTGGGTGCCACACCCAGCAGTGCTCAGGGTCTGCTACTGGCTCTGTGCTCAATGTCATTCTTCTCAGTACTTGGGGGACCACGTGCAGTGCTGGGATTCAACCAGGGTCAGAAGTATATGATGCAACTGTTTTGACTCCTGTGCTATTTCTCCAGTCCCGATGGATGTTCTTGCTCTGAGAAAACTAAGCTATGGAGTGCTTCACTGGAGGGCTTCCTTTCTGTGCAACAAGGAGAGTTTACCAAGGAATGCACAGATTCACCATATATAGTGCCGGCTTAGTTCATACCTCTTACATTTGGCTCGGGCTGTCCTATCAAAATAACATAAAGCAGGTGGAATATTAAGAACAAAAATTTATTTCTCACAGTTCTGAAAACGCAAGATCAGGGCGCTGACATAATCAGGTACAAGCCCTGGTTCAGGATTGTTTATCACAGGTGCGATGCTGTGGCCTCACATGCAGACGTGAAGGAGCAGCCGAGCACAGTAAGGCCTCTCCTATAAGAGCACTAATCCCATTAATGAGAGTCCATCATTGTGACTTCATTGCTTTCCAAGAACCCCTTTATAATACTATCACCTGGGTATCAGAGTATTAGCATATGAACCTGGATTTTGGGGAACCACAAATACTCTTCCCAAGGCAGTCATTAACCTGGAGATCATCTTTTCTTTGAAAAACATGCCTACCATCTGCTGGTAATCATATACTTAGTAATCCTGGAAATAAAATAATTTGTCTGGGGGAAATGTGTCCCTTTGTTCAGTGGGGAAAGCTTTGTGAGGGCAGGATGGTGTGGATAAGGATGCACTTGAACACAAAGGCTGCTAAGTGGAAGGGAAAGAAAATTTACAAAATTTGTAGAGTCGCTTTAATGTAAAAATGGAAAGATTTATGATAATATATGAGTATTGTATTTTATCTTTATTGAGGTGATAATGCATTATAATATAGCTTAACTTTAAGGTTTATATAAAAACAAAATAATAACCAATAAGCATATGGAAAAGTGCCAGTTATATATCAGTATCAGGCAAACACAAAATAAAACGACAATTAAGCATCACTTCACGCTGTGAAAATGGCATATATATTTTTTAAAAACCCTGAAAACAACAAATATTGGTGGGTATGTGATGATAAAGTGGTACTGTCACCTGGTCCAGCCTCTATGGCATACAACATGGAGATTTCTCAAATAAAATAAATAGAAATAGAGCTTCCACATGACCCAGCTATCCCAGTTTTAGCTAGAGACACACGCATACTATGTTCACTGCACTCTTAGTACATTACCCAGGATGCGGGAACAACTCAAATGTCCAACAACAGATGAACAAAGAAAGAAGTAGTGGAAGATATACATAATAAAATACTACAAAGCCACTAGGAAAACTGAAGACATGTAGTTTGCAGTAATTTGGGTAGAAAAGGAGAGTAACATGCTGAGTGAAATAAGCCAGAAGCCTAAGGACAAATAAATGATGATCTCACTCATCTGTGTTAGAGATTAAAAAATCATGACTATGGAATATATTATCAATAATAAACTTCAAAGACTAGAGCACAGACCTGAGAGTGCTAATTAAAGAGAAGGGAGTGAGCGGGATGAGTAAACTGCCAGGAAGTAGCATGGGATCATGAGCGGAAGGTCTCTAGCACATGGGTGTAACAGTAACAGTCTGCACTAAAATCAGAATTATCAATTAGCAAGTGATGGGGGTAGGTGCGGAGGGAAGGAACACTGGACCAGAGTAGACAGAGGGACGGGGGGAAAGTCATGGACACTGGATGGCAGGGATGAACAGTTTCTTTGTGCACCAACACCAGAAACATGAGCAATAATCTAACCCTATACCCTAAGCTACAATATAATACTTATAAGTAAGTCTATTACATTTTCCAGCTTAAGTTTGGAGGGGAAAAGTTTAAGGTGGACACATTAGACTGTGATATCTGTCTATACCACACATCTAGCTCCTAGTTAACACCATACAATTGACCCACTTTACCTGTTGCAATGCCAGGGGGTGGGGACCCTGGAATGATGGAGTTACCAGGGTCACCTCCTAGGAATGGGGGCCTCTAAGATCACACGGACTGTGCTACACTCATTTATTTGGGGAGGCTTTTTCCTCCTGTAACCACCATTTTACTGCCAGAATATAAAGGCTGTTAGCGATTATTTGCTCCTTTGCTTCAGTATCTTTATTTTCTCCTTACAAGTTAAGTCATGTTATTTGCTATTTTCTATCTAAATTATTTCACTTAGCATAAAATAATTAGACAGTTAGAGCAACCATAATGTTGTCATCATCATCATCATCATCATCATCATCATCATCATCATCATCATCATCCCGTTGACCGTCAAATTTCTCAAGCGGTCTCAGTAACGCCTCCATTTGTCCTAGCCCTGAGATTTTAGAAGCCTCTCTTTACTCGTCCTTTCCAATGGTGCCATAACAGCAAAAAGACAAGAGATGAGTAAAGGCATAGAAAAAAGGAAACCTTGGACTTTTGGTGGGAATGCAAACTGGCAGAGCTGCTCTGAAAACAGCACGGGGATCTCAAAAACTAATTACAAAAACTAGTCCTTTGCTGATGGCTAGGATGTGCTCGGACAGATGTTAAGGTGTGAAGCTGTATGTCTAAGACTTACACAGTGCTAGGAACCAGGGTGGTTGAGTTAAAAAAGGGAGGCAGGGGAGGGAAATATATCATCAACTATTGTATTTGGGGGTATTAAAATATTTTTCTTTTCTTTTTATTCCTCTGCCAATGCTCCTCATGAAAGCACTACTTTTAGAGGTTAAATAGTTGGCAGCGGAACAAGATCAGGATGTCCAGAAATAAATTCGCATGTATTCACATTTTGGCAATGGTGATATGTCAGTATAGTGAGGGAAGAATGATCAGTTCAATAAATGTTTCTAGGCCAACTAAATGGAACTTGGGAACACTGGTGGAGGAACGTTGAC
The DNA here is from genome assembly GCF_027595985.1 of Sorex araneus. Taxonomy (NCBI): domain Eukaryota; kingdom Metazoa; phylum Chordata; class Mammalia; order Eulipotyphla; family Soricidae; genus Sorex; species Sorex araneus. The sequence goes on along the minus strand of NC_073308.1, from coordinate 58,059,086 downwards.
ACTGGTGGTGGATATGGTGCTAATGTAATATTCTATGTCTAAAATTCAACTATGAATAACTTTGTAAATCATAGTACTTTAATGTTAAAAAAATTAAAATAGTATTTACAATAACACAATCAAGTTTTTGGAAGAACACAAAAGTTAACACCTTCTGGCACGGAACTAAGCAATCTAGTAAAAACAGAGATCAACAAATGGGACTACATTAAACTAAAAAGCTTCTGCACCGCAAGAGATACATTGACCAGAATCCAAAGACTATCCACAGAATGGGAAAGGATATTTACACAATACCCATCAGATAAGGGGTTGATATCAATGGTATATAAAGCACTGGTTGAACTCTACAAGAAGAAAACATCCAACCCCATCAAAAAATGGGGCGAAGAAATGAACAGAAACTTTACCAAGGAAGAAATACGAATGGCCAAAAGGCACATGAAAAAGTGCTCTGCATCACTAATCATCAGAGAGATGTAGATCAAAACAACCATGAGATACCACCTCACACCACAGAGACTAGCACACATCCAAAAGAACAAAAGCAACCGCTGTTGGAGAGGATGTGGGGAGAAAGGGACCCTTCTTCACTGCTGGTGGGAATGCCGACTGGTTCAGCCCTTCTGGAAAACAATTTGGACGATTCTCAAAAAATTAGATATTGAATTCCCATTTGACCCAGCAATACCACTGCTGGGAATATATCCCAGAGAGGCAAAAAAGTACAATCGAAACAACATCTGCACATGTATGTTCATCGCAGCACTGTTTACAATAGCCAGAATCTGGAAAAAACCTGAATGCCCCAGAACGGATGACTGGTTGAGGAAACTTTGGTACATCTATACAATGGAATACTATGCAGCTGTTAGAAAAAAGGAGGTCAAGAATTTTGTAGTTAAGTGGATGGGCATGAAAAGTTTCATGCTGAGTGAAATGAGTCAGGAAGAGAGAGACAGACATAGAAAGATTGCCCTCATCTATGGTATATAGAATAACAGAGTGGGAGACTATCACCCAAGAACTGTAGAAATAAGTACCAGGAGGTTGACTCCATGGCTTCGAGGCTGGCCTCACGTTCCAGGGAAAGGGCAACTCAGAGAAGCGATCACCAACTACATTGTAGTCGAAGGCCATGTGGGGGAAGGGAGTTGCGGGCTGAATGAGGGCTAGAGACTGAGCACAGCGGCCACTCAACACCTTTATTGCAAACCACAACAGCTAATTAGAGAGAGAGAACAGAAGGGAATGCCTTGCCACAGTGGCAGGGTGGGGTAGGGGGGAGATGGGATTGGGGAGGGTGAGAGGGACGCTGGGTTTACGGGTGGTGGAGAATGGGCACTGGTGAAGGGATGGGTTCCCGAACTTTGTATGAGGGAAGTATAAGCACAAAAGTGTATAAATCTGTAACTGTACCCTCACGGTGATTCTCTAATTAAAAATAAATAAAATTAAAAAAAAAAAAAGTTAACACCTTCATTTTCCTATGGTAAGCATTCTTCAGAAGGGACACAGAGTATAAAGGGATACAAATTAATGGATTACCTTGGCTGGCATAAAGAACTTCTATTACTCAAAGAATATCATCAAATAAACAGGCAAGTCACAGAATTAAAGAAGATATATATGTAATAAATATATACAACAGAGGGTTGGCATGTTAAAATGTAAAGAAAATAAATTAATAGTCAATATAATAGAAAAAAGGTAAATTATGGATACTTCACAAGTTATACAAATATCTAATAAACATATATTTAAGTTATCAATGCATTAGTCATCAAGGAGACACAAAGCAAACCCCCCAATGTGATATATATTACAGCTACCATAACTGTTATAATTAAGCCATTAAATATTGTGTACTGGGAAGGATATGAAGCATGTGAAATCCGCATACTCTTTTGGCAGAAGTATAAATTGGCACAATAATTTGGAAAAGTTCAGTTTTCTACTCCTAAATGTATTCTCAGTAGAAACATTCACATTTGTTCACCAAATTGCCTAGTTTTAAATGTTAGTAGAAGCATCATTATTTTAATACAAAATGTAGAACACCAACAGATAGAATATTAAATAGAACAAACACATAAGAAAGAACAATAGATACATATAACAGTACAAGTGAGTCTCACAAATAATGTTTAACAAAAGAGCACATAAAATGTATATTGTCTGAATCCACCGACTAAATGTTTTTCAAAGGGCAGGTCACGTTTGGGGTAAAAAGTCAATGGAGTGTAGTGGGGAAAGGAGAGTGAGAGCAAAAGGCAAGAGGAGGGCTGCAAGGTGCTGGTGGTGCCTCTCCGTGAACTTCCATAATGTGTCTATTTTGTAAAAATCCACTGAATTGTATTCTTATATGTGTATTTTGTGAAAGCATTTTGTTCAGCAATTTAAGTTTACAATAAAAAAAATTCCAAACACATTGAGTCCAATCTCCTTCCATCTAGGATGGATCAATAAATATATCTGCAAGCATTGCCTGAGCAACATATAAAAACATCAAACACTTGGGGCTGGAGTGATAGCATAGCGGGTAGGGCGTTTGCCTTGCACACGGCCGACCCGGGTTCAAATCCCAGCATCCCATATGGTCCCCCGAGCACCGCCAGGAGTAATTCCTGAGTACAGAGCCAGGAGTAACCCCTGTGCATCGCCGGGTGTGACCCCCCCAAAAAAAATCAAACACTTATAAGCCAGAAAACCTTAATCTTGGGGGAATTTTTCAGAAACTTTAGCGCATAGCTAAAATTCTAACTTATTATCCTAAAAACTGATAAAGAGAAATAACCAACCAAGACTTTTTCAACATGAATCACATTTCACAGTAATCAAATAGTTGATGAAAGAATGTTCTTTTTCATTGAAGAATTCCAGAGAAGAATGTAAAAGGATTACTGGAATACAAAATTCAGCATATCACAAGCCCTAGTGAAATAATGACATATGTCTGCTGGTCAGGAAGAAGTTCAAGGTACCATTTAAAGGCACCCTAAACTGATCAACTGTCTGATTTTAACTCCAGCTAGTAACAAACATGATGGGAGGACACGCTCAGTGGACCTCACAGAATCTGCTGTCTTTAGAATGTGGGCAAAATTTAAGGAAAATCTTAAGGACAAATGACCTTCTTTTTTAAAGAATTTGTCAGGAGAAAAAGTAAGAGAATGGGAGAATCTGCCTGTCATAGATTGAAACTTTATGTATTTAGCAATCAAATCAATTGTAAATCAAGATTTACAAATTAAATTGTAAATCTTGATTTACAATTTAAATACCAGCTACTAAAAGACAGTTTTAGATATTCCCAAATATTGCATATGGTATGGATATTAGATACCATTAAAGAATCTTCTTGCATGCATTAAGTCATGTTTTTAACAGATAATAAAAGAAATGATCTGTTAAGAATATTATTAAATTAGTTAAAGATGAAATGATATAATGTCTGGTAGCTCTTTCAAACTATGCCAGCAAAGGAAAAAGGTTTGTGTGAAATAAGTCGGGGCTGGAGCGATAGCACAGCAGGTAGGACATTTGCCTTGCATGCGGCCAACCTGAGTTCTATTCCTTCGCTCCTCTCAGAGAGTCTGGCAAGCTACCGAGAGTATCTCACCCTCACGGCAGAGCCTGGCAAGCTACTAGTGGTGTATTCAATATGCCAAAAACAGTAACAAGTCTCACAATGGAGACGTTACTGGTGCCCACTCGAGCAAATTGATGAGCAACGGGGTGACAGTGATGAAATAAGTCGGCCAGGTATTGACAGTATTCAGATCTCTTTGCTGAGTACATAGTTCACTTATGTGTGGGTGTGTGTTTATAGGTTGTGTGTGTATCTCTGTGTGTGTTTCAACTTTATAGGTACTTACCCCATCTTTAGCTTTCACCAAGAGATCATAAGTGGCAGGGTCCCTTTCCCTGTCGATATCTTGAGAAACACAGATTTGCCCATCATGCAGGTCAATCAGGAACGCTCGAGGTGCTGCATAGCTTTGGAATCCCTCATAAAGGAAATACTCAATAAGGCCATAAAGTCCTGTGTCTGCATCTGAGGCTTTAACCTGTCAAGAAAGGAAATAGGCCAGTGAGGGGACAGAAATGCCAGCGCTGCTTTCCAGTGGATCATGAATCACTCATGCTTAACCAAACCGAGTAATCTCTAGCTCTTCACACGGAGTGGGCTTTGGCCTTCCTCTCCCACTTCCTATGACACTGCACCACACTGTTCCCCCAGTTTGTGACGTCTCCTTTTTACACCACTTTGCCCATTAATACACAAGGGCTTTCTGGAAGTTTGAGTTCTGTTGGGGCTCAGATGTTTATTTTGTTTCTTATGCTTCTCACCATATTCAAACGAGCTCATCCACCTTCAAGGGTTTAGAAGCACTCTTGGGTTATCAGTTGATAACCTACTTGTTGATTTCTTCATATACCTAAGCTCCTGGGCTGGAGCGACAGCACAGCGGGTAGGCTGTTTGCCTTGCATGCGGCATACCTGGGTTCGATTCCTCCGTCCCTTTCAGAGAGCCTGGCAAGCTACCGAGGGCATCCCACAGCACAGCAGAGCCTGACAAGCTACCCATGGCGTATTTGATATGCAAAAAAATGTAACAACAAGTCTCACAATGGAGATGTTACCAGTGCCTGCTCGAGCAAATCAATGAACAACGGGATGACAGTGCTACAGTGACAGTGATACCTAAACTCCTGGGTGCTGTGCTCACCACTCCACCCGCCCTTCCAGCACAGCCTGGAAAATAGAGAAATCAAAGCAATGACTAGCAAGATAACTACTAAATCAGCCCCCCCCCCAGACAGAATTCCCTCTTAAGTACGACATCTGAGCTTCCTGGGCCAAGCTTACTTCCAGAAGAAAACCTAGCAGGGTCCTGTATAGACACACACACACAGAGTACATGGTAGAGGCCCCGGGCCCAGGGTACATGGAGGAAAAAATCCAGCCTATGCCCTATTTGCCAAGTCAGGCAAACTGACAGGGAGCTGTGAATTCTGGGGGTGGGGTGGGGAAGACCCCTTGCTTTGGACTATAAATACCTTTTATGCTGGTGCTCTTTCTGTGCCTGGTAGAAAAGATGAAGCAATTAGAATTAAGAAAATACTTAACTTGCACTAGTCCCTAGAGTATTCAGTAAGAGCCTAGGTACATAGAAATGAAAGGGAAATGTTGAGCTCCTAGGCTCAGTATCTTTCTCTTTTGTGTTGAAGAGAGAGGAGGGTGGCTTTTGGGGTCACACTTGGCTATGCTCAGGGGTTACTCCTGACTCTGCACTCCAGAGTTGCCCCTGGCGGTGCTCAGGGGACCATATGGGATGCCAGGGAATCAAACCTGGGTCAGGCACATGCAAGGCAAACACCCTACCCACTGTACTATCGCCCTGGCTCCCCTCAATATTTTTTGATTTGCAACCTAACTAATAGTAAACAACTACATAGATTCTACATGGTTTTGGTTTCTTTTGTAGCTCTGTGCTCAAGGATAACTCCTGGCCAGGTGCTCGGGGACCATATAGAAAGCCGGGGATAGAGCCTAGGTGAGCCCCAGCAAGGCAGGTGCCTACCTGCTATGGACCCAGAATTTACAATATTTACAAAAATATTTCAAAGGAAGATCAACCAAAAAAGAACAAAAAGAAAAAGAAGGGGGAAAAAAGAGAAACAACTATTAGAGAAAATTGATTTCTAAATACTTAATATATCCCGTTCTTGGTTATGTAGAATAAACTAATACATTATTTTGCAGATGAGAAATGTCAGGTTCACACACCCAAAGAAAGAGAAAACTCAGTGTGGTTCAAATCTAGACACATATATAGCAAAAGGCATGCTCCTAGTCACTATACACTACAGCCTCCATGATATTAGCCTTTGTCATTTTCCTCTCTATAAAATGTAAAAACAAAATATTCAGCTGCTCCAACCTTCTGATGAAGAACTTGCCCGAATGCATGTAACACCATTCTAAGTTAATGATTTATCACATTTGCATGCAGCCTTCTCACCGGAATATAATTAACCTGAAGAAAGCCAATTACAGTGATGCCCATTCTCTTAAATCTTAGCTGACGCCTGTATTCCACATGGTCAGTTTCAACCTGAGTTCCATAAAGTAGACAAATAAAGTGAAGACAAGTGGAAATAAGTGGGGACTAAGCAGATTAATTCAGAAAGTTCAACTTCCAACTAATAGACATTCCAGAAAATGAACTTCAGAAGAGAACAGAGAAAAATGATAAAAAGGAAGGGCGACTCTCACTGTAGTAAATAAAACAGGCAGAGGTGAAGCCCCCAAAGTCACTCTGATAAAGGAGGAGATTGCAGAAGCAGCATTTTGGTCTTTAATTGCCTCAGTTAAGAAACTCATTTAAGATACCCGTAGCTCATATTTTCACTAGACAGTACCAGTACATTGGTATCAACCTAATTTACAGGGAGATTAGAAAGTATACTGTTCACGAAAGTATTTGGTGGTTATTAATCATTTCTGCCACAATAACTGCTTTCCTATGAAAATAAGCATATTAAGATTAGTTTGGGCTACAGGCAGCTTTTATGAACATAGTAAATATTAAAGGTATCCAGAAAAAGCTGCCTGATGCTATCCTACTATAGCTTTAGTTCTAACATTCTTACAAATTTCAGCATGTACTTAAATGTAGATATAAAAAGATATTTTTATCAGGGCTTAAAAAATGTAGGAGCTGTACTGTAATTCATATGCCTCAAAAATGAAAACCAACCAATAGCGTGTCAATAACTAAAATGCTCAAGAAATGCTCCTCATGGAGATCCCATGCAGGAAGGGAGATGCGTGCTGAAAGTAGACTAGAGACTGAACACAATGGCCACTCAATACCCCTATTGCAAGCCACAACACCCAATTGGAGATAGAGAGATCAAAAGGGAATACCCTGCCACCGAGGCAGGGTGGGGTGGAGGGGAGATGGGATTGGGGGATGGGAGGGATACTGGGTTTATTTGTGGTGGAGGATGGGCACTGGTGGAGGGATGTATTTGCGAACATTGTATGGGGGAAAAACAAGCTCAAAAATGTGTGAATCTGTATCTGTACCCTCATGGTGATTCACTAATTAAAGAATAAAATAAATTTAAAAAAAAGAAATGCTCTTCATCCCATTTTCTTTCTTTGGATGACCCTAATGTGATAGGAATGAAGAATTCATTTGGAGGTTGTCTAACCCAGTGGTCTGAGCCTGGTTGATGAGGGACAAGTTTGCCCCCCGCCACCCGAGAATTTGTCAGCAATGTCGGTGATATTTTGAGATTCGCAAATAGGAAGGGGCTGCTACTGGGACCAGGAGCTGAAGTAGAGTTCCTGTTCATCATCCTACAATGCCAGGATAGAACCACACAAAAGACTATGGTCTGGGCAAAAAATGTAAACTTAGAACCCCTGCACTTGATCAAACTTACCAACAAGTAATATTTTCCCTTGAACACTCTCTTTAAATTTTTAGTGATGACACGGGTCTTTAAATTTATCTTTGTTCTCATCTATCTCATATTCTCTGGAAGAATTATTCATCCTGTACAACAAACATAATTGTGAGTTATTCTTCTCATCAGATGGGCTGAACCAGGAAATCCACAAATTTCCCCACTACAAAGAACTAAATTCCAAGTACTTTTGGTCTATTCCATTCTGACAGCTGTTAATGATTTAGTAGCCTCTAGTTCCCAAAGACACCAAATATATGTCCTAAAACCATATGGCATTCTCAATAATTTTGGCTTGATTGGGAGATAAAGACAATAAACTTTAAATTCTGAAATTCATTTTTAGCATTTTAATAGCACATATTAGCAAGTAATTTGGTTTATATAGAACAAATTTCCTTATTTCCAATTTCAAGACGTTTTTCTCATCTGGACTTTTTGGCAAAGCAAAATATAGAAGGAATCAAAAGTGGGATAAGAGTACTGATCTCAATTTATGTTAGCAGTTTATGTTCTTTCAAATCATAAAAAGGATGGATTGTTCCCAGTTATTTTTTATTCAACTCCCTACTTGCTAATCTGGGACAGCATACTCTATCTACTAATATTTGGTCTTGATCCCTGCAGTTAATATCACTTTCTTACTGTCTAAATTTTCCAATATCCATTGACCTGTACATAAACTTTTCCTAGTTTCAATAACAGAAAGCAGAAATAGCTTTGTCAAAGTTTCCAGAGAACATGCGATTTGCAAATAAGTTCAGTGGGTGCTTTCTTCAAAGATAGCTGCTTCAATCCAGGCACCTTATCAGAATCTATCATCACTATATTGCAGTGCTAAATTATGAATCTAGAGGAGATCTCAGGAGAATAATCTACTCCACGGGTGAAATTAATGCCATCCCTATATTCTTCATGGTGATTTCAACTTACTTGCTTTATATAAACCAAAATAAATGTGATTTTGCCTTTGAGCTTACGATGACTCTGAAGTGCTCGCCCATAATCTCCTCTTTCAAAAATTTAATGGTGATATTATTAAAATGCAGCATGCTACTATGCTATTAATGTCTCCCTGGTTCCACTAGGAGCTTTCTAGGGAGAAAGTTACTACTTCTGTCATACTAACATCTAGATAAGGATACTTCCATGTGATACCAATATCTAGATAAGGATTTGTCCATGTGATGCTGCCATACAGACGGACAAATTGAGAACACTGACTCACGCACACAGAATTGTATGCTCTAGAAGTCTGCTCATCGACAATTAGAAAAGTTTGATAGGGGTGACCTTCCCAGTTATTCACGTTACTGAGAACCAAAATCCCAAAGCCAACAGAAGCTCACAAGGTAACAACATATTAAAAGAAACATTTTTACATCACATCATTGAATTCTTTGACATGTCTAAAACAACCTCAGAGCCCAGTTTTTAGAATGGGCAACAAAACAGGGAACTCCCAAGAGTAAATGGCTACACTTTATATGAAATGAAAATAAATTAACCCAGTTTAATTATTTTCTCATTATGATAGTCACATTTTATATTATCATTAGCACAACAAGTAGTTGATTTTGTCTCTTCACAATAAAGGACCTCAAATAGAAAGATGAAAAGAAGAGACAGAGCACAGAATAATTTTTTCCATTTCATGTGCTTGGACAACCACTGATACTACAACTAAAAGAATTATAATCTCTCAGTGGAGGGCCGGAGCAATAGCATAGCGGGTAGGGCATCTGCCTTGCACGCGGCCGACCCAGGTTCGATTCCCGGCATCCCATATGGTCCCCCAAGCACTTCCAGGAGTAATTCCTGAGTGCAAAGCCAGGAGTAACCCCTGAGCATTGCTGGGTGTGACCCCCCCAAAAAAATAATCTCTCAGTGGAAGTTGGACTCAGCATTTGGGGTCATACAGCTACTTGGATGCCACTCTCTGGATGCAAATTTGTCAAGTTCGCCAAAGTGTCTTATCAACCACTAGTATTCATCAAGTCACATCAGGAATCGTCCAGCAACCAGCTACCTGGAGACTCAACTCCTTAGGGAAACGCTTCATAAGCTGCCTGGCTCTGCCTCTCCTCCCACGTCTCCATGGACTCCCTTTTGTTTCCCCTCCTGGGTCTGTGTTCTCAACACCAAAGTGCCACAAAACTCGGGACCACTTCTCTCTTCAGTTCATATTCATTGCCCCCAGAGGGCACAACAGGGCACCCTGACTTTTAACCTCCACTCCTCACCTCACCTTCTTCCCCCAACACATATATGCACAAAGATATGTTCGCATCCTAAATCCTGGAACCCATGGGCATGGCCTCTTATGACTATAGGAGGATATGTGTGTATACATATACATAGATATGTAATATATACACACATATATACATATATGTAATACACACATACACACACATATATATGGGTTGGAAGAGCCTGGCAAGCTCCCCGTGGTGTATTTGACCTGTCAAATACAGTAACAATAACAGGTCTCATTCCCCTGATCCTGAAAAGAGCCTCCAATCATTGAGAAAAATGAGCAAGGAGAGGCTGCTAAAATCTCAGGGCTGGGACAAATGGAGACATTACTGGCACCCACTCAAATCATTCTATGAACAACAGGATGACAGTGATACAGTGATATATATAGGGGAGAATACTGATATATGTGTATATATCCTCCTATATACAAATATCCTAGGATATTTGCAATATCCTTCTATTGTAGTGTATACATCCTTCTATTGCAAAATATGTGAGTAGCACTGTTGTCCCGTTGCTCACCGACTTGCTCGAGAGGGCACCAGTAATGTCTCCATTGTGAGACTTGTTACTGTTTTTAGCATATCAAATATGCCATGGGTAGCTTGCCAGGCTCTGCCGTGTGGGCAGGATACTCTTGGTAGCTTGCCAGGCTCTCCGAGAGGGACAGAGGAATCAAACCCGGGTTGGCTGCTTGCAAGGCAAACGCTCCACCCGCTGTGCTATTGCTCCAGCCCGTGGTATGTGTGATTAAACTATGAATTTTGAGAGTTACTAGATTTATGTAGATGAGTCCCTAATCTAATGGCAAGATGCCTTACCAAGTATAGTTCCAGTGAGTTGGTACATAGCAGAGGAGGAAGCAATGGACTTTACAACAGACACTAGAGTAATAAATCACCAGCAGGCATCAGAAAAGCCAAAGAAGGAACTCCCTTAAAGTTTGTTGACTCTGGATATCCAGACTTGATCCACTTGACCCCACAGAGGGAGGGAGGGAGGGAAGGAGGGAGGGAGGGAGGGAGGGAGGGAGGGAGGAAGGAAGGAAGAAAGGAAGGAAGGAAGGAAGGAAGGAAGGAAGGAAGGAAGGAAGGAAGGAAGGAAGGAAGGAAGGAAGGAAGGAAGGAAGGAAGGGAGGGAGGGAGGGAGGGAGGGAGGGAGGGAAAGGAAGGAAAGAAGGAAGGAAAGGAGGGAGGGTGGGAGGGAGGAAGGGAGGAGAGGGGGAGGGAGGGAGGGAAGGAGGGAGGGAGGGAGTCCAATGGAAGCAAACCTGTGATATTGCCATCGGAACTGAGAAGTGCACTGGGGCTGTCTAGGAGGGCAGCCTAGAGACAGCCTAGAGAGCAGTCTTGGACAACGGTGCAGGGATATTGTCACATTGTCCTTTCTTTCACTCACTTCATTTTGCTTAAGAGCATTCATCTTTACGTTGTATCATTGTATTTTTTGTTTCTTTACTAAATGTCTGACCCACTTTAGTCTCCATACCATGAAACACAAGGACCTTGCTGGCTGCTATCAACAGTAACACCCACCACCGAGCACAAGTGACAACATTACGAATATTCTGAGTGAGAGAACCCACGGTTGTGCATAGTGTGCGAGCGGGCTTCAGAAACCCTTCCCAGGCTTATTTCCTCTATGTGATCTTCAAGCAATAAAATTCATACACAGAAGAGACCAGGCTAGCAATGCAAACACCCCCAACCCGTGTGGAGGCTGCGCCATGCCACCCAACATGACCGACCCACCATGCTCTTTGACATGGCTGCCCGTGGCAAGCCCCTGAGCCACTTCTCCTTGGAGTTGTTTCTTACATCGATTCCCAAATATAGCAGGAAACCTTCATACTCTGATCAGTGGGTAGACAGGATTTGGTTATCAGCGTCCCTAGATTCAAATAAATATTCTAAGGCTTAGGTGCCAACCGTGATGCCTTCCCATACTATAATGGCACTGGCTGTCAATCCATCTAAGGGATAAACGTGATGGTTAGAATTTTTTCATCATTGGGATCAATTTTAGAGAATTACTCATAACAAGTAATACAAAATAAATTATTTTGGTTAGGTCCTGCTTTGGGGACAGGCTTTGGGCGTCAGGGGGGAGAAATTCTAATTATGACGGTGGGAAAGTGTAATGTAATGGTGGTGGGACTGGTGTGGAATATTGCATGCAATAAATTATTGTGAACAACTTTATGAAAATAAAATAAAATTTAAAATAATGATAAAAATTTTTAAATACATTAAGAATTTTATGTTCAGAGCAAAAGAGACCCAAGAGATGGTACTTGCCTTACACACAGCTGACCTGAGTTTGATACCCAGAACTCCTTATAACCCCCCATATGAACCAGTACCAAGAGTGATCCCTGTGTGCAGAGCCAGGAGTGAGTCCTAAGCACCACCAGGGGTGACCCCAAAATATCAAAAAAATAAATTTCACTCTGATACATATGAGTAATGGCAAGTATCATCCATGGCAAATGCTGCACCTAATAAAGTGACTCCCAGCCTTCTGTCTGTGTTGTCACGCCTGAGTAGCCAGATGGCAAACATCTGATCCTTGGCAGAGAAAAACAGGCACACTGTTGTGGAAATTCATGGCACTCTGTGGGTCAAGGAATAGGGAGAGGAGAAAGTTCACCTCTGCTGTGAGCAAGCCAACAAATTTAATGTAATTGATCTTAATCAATGTCCCATCCTTTCTGCAGTGCAGGACAGCACCTCTTACCTCTCTACGCTTAAAACAACCCGTGCATCTTTATGCTCTCTCTGCCCTGTAGTGATCCTCTGATTTTCTCCTACCCTCCTGAGCCATGCTGGATTGCAGGATTAAGTTTATGAAATCAACACAAAACAACACAAAAGAGAAGTATATTTCATCACAATGTTACCACTCCTTTTATTTCTAATACATGCCTACTAACCAAGCCGTATCATCATAGAATAAAATCAAAAGTCAAAAAACTGGCAAAAGAAAAAGAAAGAATCCTAAGGCATATGGAACTGTTTGGAGGCTGGGAACAGACCTCGCTTTGACTTTTATCTTTTTAAAAATGCATTTGAAGAAGTGACAGGGATGTTGAACATGGAATATATATTCTCAAATTTCAGTAAAAACAGGATTAGTGTTCTGATAACACGTTTTTATGTCTTAATTGGAGAATGGGATTAAGAAACCACTATTCCTACTACTTACTACATCACCAGGCTCCCAAAATGCAACCGAAGGTACTTTTGTGAAAGACTGCCAGTGGGCAGAGGTGGAGTACTAATTTAGTCTGGGAGCTCTTACAAAATAACAAATCAGAACATTGATCTGAAGTTTCTGGACAGGCCCGGTGTGTACCAAATTCCACAATACTGAAATTCCAGTAAGGAGCAGGCCAAGTTAGAGGGGAAAGTAACATAGGAGCCAACTGAACTCAACAAGCAAAAACATTAACACAGAAGGCTCAACTAGCAGCAAGCAGCTTAGCAAATCCTCAGATAAGGACTTCACAACCCCAAGGTGAAATATGACAATTTTCATCAATTTTCTTTTACTGAAGTACTTTTGCTAATTCCATGAGTCATTTAGTTGCAACTAGCAATATGAAATAAATCATGCATGTATGCTAAGGGGGCAGGGTGTGGGGTGGCTGGGAAAGCAGAGAAAATGGTGAAGGGAAGGTCAGTCTGACTGTGGGACTGGGGTTGGAACAACAAAAGCCCACAAAAACTGTATTATGAACAACTTTGTAAGCTATTATGATTATCAAAGAATTTTTTTATTTTTGAGGGCTAGAGCAATAGCACAGCGGGTAGGGTGTTTGTCTTGCACGCAGCCAACCCGGGTTCGATTCCCAGCATCCCATGTGGTCCCCTGAGCACCACCAGGAGTAATTGGTGAGTGTACAGACAGGAGTAACCCCTGTGCATTGCCAGGTGTGACCCAAAAGGAAAAAAAAAATTTGTTATTTTTTTTTAAAAAAACACTGATCTGAAAAAAGAATTGGCAGGCACATCAGTGGAACACAAAAGAAAGATCTGCAACAGATTCTAGCAAATTTAATTTTTATATTACAGAATTTCTAATTATAATCCATTGAGGAATGAGGGTGTGACCATATCAGTTGCTAGAAAAATTGATAAAGTATGTGGGGGAAAATTCAAGTTCAATATTGAACTCAGAACAAAATAAATTTCACAAAGATATGTTAAAAGTAACCAGTAAAATAATTAAAGCACCAAGAATAGTACTGTAGCACTGTCGTCCCATTGTTCATTGATTTGCTCGAACGAGCACCAGTAATGGTTCCATTATGAGACTTGTTGTTAATGTTTTTGGCATATCGAATACACCATGAGTAGCTTGCCAGGCTCTGCCCTGTGGGCGGGATATTCTCGGTAGCTTGCTGGGCTCTCCGAGAAGGCAGAAAAATGGAACCCGTGTCAGCTGCATGCAAGACAAACGCCTATCCGCTGTGCTATGGCTCCAGTCACCAAGAATATAAACACAAATATTTGATACATTGGAAAAATATTTCAAGACAAAAACTAAATATAAAATTAAAACATTTGGATAAAAAGCACAAAAGAAAAAGTCAATACTATGACTATTCAGCAATTTAAAATTCCCCATTATGAAAACACTGTACACTCTAAATTTTAAGGGAAAATTAAGTTTAATATCTGCAACAATTTTTTTTGTTTTTTTTTGGGTCACACCCTGCGATGTACAGGGGTCACTCCTAGCTCTGCACTCAGGAATTACCCCTGGCGGTGCTCAGGGGACCATATGGGATGCTGGGAATCAAACCCGGGTTGGCCAGGGTGCAAGGCAAATGCCCTACCTGCTGTGCTATCGCTCCAGCCCCACAACAAATATTTTTAAAAGTTAATATTCTTAATATGAAAATAAGTTTGTACACATAAAAACAATACTAACTTCCCAGTATAAGAAATAAATAATTCATTGAATAATATATTTATAGTATTCAGCATCACTATGAAGAAAATAAATTTAAAAGACAGTGTTATTGTTTGTTTGTTTGGGGGTCACACTCAGCAGTGTGACTTACTCTTGGCTCTGCTCAGGAATCAATCCTAACGGAGCTCGGGGACCACATGGGGTGCCAGGAATTGAACTCTGGTTGTCTGCATGCAAGGCAATTACCCTACCCCATGTACTCTCTCAGGACCAAGAAAGAATTATTTTTTTTAAATTGGCAGCTAATTATTATAAAAAAATTTTAAAGACCATTAAACTAATAGCAAGTTGAAAAACAATTAAAATAATTATATTAAAACATTATTAAACTATGATTCACTGTATCAGTGTCATTGTCATCCCGTTGCTCATGGATTTGCTCAAGCAGGCACCAGTAACACCTCCATTGTGAGACTTGTTGTTACTGTTTTGGCATATCGAACACACCACGGGTAGCTTGCCAGGCTCTGCTGTGCGGGTGAGATACTCTCTGAGAGGGGCGGAGGAATTGAACCCACAGCGGCCGCGTGAAAGGCAAATGCTCTACCCGCTGTGCTATCGTTCCAGACCATGATTAATAATAATTAAATGGTATAATGAAGAAAATAAAATATATATTCATTTTTAAAGCGTATTTGTAAAGTAACCTTGTTTTTACCAATACATATCATAACATTCTTCCAAATCCTAAAGTATTTATCTCTTTTGTCCCAGTTAGTATCTATCTAGGAATATAGATAGATAGGTATTTAGGTGGAAAATACATGATGATGTATTATCAAGTTTAGAACCAAATATCCAATAATAAAGTTGCTTAATATATTATAACTAATCAATAAGCTAGAATTCAAATGTAGCCATGAAATAATTATATTTTAAAATATGTTTCATATTAGAAATGTAACCAAAACTATACATAATACATCTCATTTTATAGAAGCTTAAAGGAAATAAAAAAAGAGCTGGAATACTCCCAAATTCATTTCGAAAATTGAGCATGTCCCTGAAACCCAGTCTAAATGAATGCTATAAGAAAGCAAAACATCCCTGATGAACACAGATGCAAAAATCTTTAATAAATGTTAGTAACCTAAACTTACTAACACACTAGAAGTATCATGAAACATAATCCAGTGGGATATATTCCAGGAACTGAAGGATGATGCAATACCTACATACTAGTTGATGTAAATCCACCATATTAATAAGAGATAAAAACCAGCATATGATCATCTTGACAGATGCATAAAAATCATTTGCAAAATTAAACATTTATTTATGATTTTATAGTATCATAGCCAAGTGTTTGTAGATAGAATTACCTTAACATAATAAAGACCATGACATCACACCTACAGGTAACTTCATACTCATTGGGGGGAAACTAAAAGCTTTTCCTGTAAGATTAAAAACATGTATTGGAAGTTCTAGTCAGAAAAATTAGGGGAAAAGTAAGTCATCTAAATTAGAAAGACACAAGCCAGCAAGTCCAGGTCCACATACCCCACAGATATAAGATTTGGGGCCTGGATCCCAGCACAGCATGTCCCCCAAACATCCAGCTATGGCCCTGGTGGCCTAAGCACTGCCAGGGGTGACCCCTCCTCCCCCAAAAGGCAAACAGAATGAAAAAAGTAAAATGGTTTCTCTTCGCATATAAAAAGAACAAAGACTGCACCGAAATACTGGTAGAGATAATCAATAATTCAGAAAACTTGCAGGATCCAAAATCAAAGGGCAAAAAAATAAGTTGCACTTCTATACAATAATATCAAATGATCAGAAAGAAATTATTTTTAAAACTCCATAAATAATTGCATGATAAAGAACAGAAATATGTTTCATGAAAGAGCTTAAAGAACAATAGAGCAAAAACTATGGGACACCAATGAAAGAAACAGAACACAGAAATGAATCAAAAGGTATTCTGCACCCATGCAGTAGAATAATGGTGAATATGTCCATATTGACCTAATCTAAACATTCAACACAATCCCTATAAAAATCCAAAGGTGGGGCCAAAAGGATAGTACAGTGGGTAGAGAGAGAGAAGGAAGGAAAGAGGGATCTTTGGGGTCTTAGAGCTGATAAGCCACTTTGCTTTGAATACAGCCAGCA
This sequence comes from Sorex araneus, assembly GCF_027595985.1. Taxonomy (NCBI): domain Eukaryota; kingdom Metazoa; phylum Chordata; class Mammalia; order Eulipotyphla; family Soricidae; genus Sorex; species Sorex araneus. Next base: position 58,042,244 of record NC_073308.1, on the reverse strand, counting down.
CTGGTTAGATCCCTGGCACCAGATAAAGTCCCTTGAGCCTTCAGAAGTGATCCCTGAGTGCGGAGTTAGGAGTAAGCCCTTAGTACCCTGGGGTATGCTCCTACCTCCCACAAAAACCCTTCAAAACTCCAAAGGCATTTTTCATAGAAATAGAGCAAATAGGATGAAAAGTTTTAAGAAACCATTAAAAAAATAGGCAAAGAAATCTTGATGAAAGCACAATGCTAGGTAACCACAGCTCCTGATTTCAGTGAAATCACAAGTTTGTAATAAGGTATTGGCATAAAAGCAGACACATAAGTCAATGTAACAATGTAGAAATTTCAGAAAATAAATCCACTCATCTGATGTTAATTCATTTTACAACAAATAAACCAACAATGTAAGTGGGAAAAGAGTAATTTCTTCTTAAGTCTGTCGAGAAAAATGGACATACACCGAAGAATGAAACTGGAGGATGAAAAGAAAATAAATGGGATGAAACTGGGCCATTATTTTACACTAGACACAAAATGGATTAAAGAATTTGGTGTTATACTTGAAACATTAAATCCATAAAAAAGCTAAAAAAGACATAGGGAATCAGCAGTCTTCAGTCAGTCTTGGCAAGATCTGACATCACAAAGAAGGTAAAAGTTAAGACTACATCAAACTAAATAGCTTCTGCCTAGAAAAAGAAGCTGTCATCAAACTAGAAAAGCAATCTACCAAATGGGAAAAACATGTGCAAGCATATATCTAATAAGAAGTCAATATCCAAAACATTAGAAATAACTCATACAACTCAGTACCCCAAAATGTGATTTAAAAAACAGGCAGAGTCACTGAAGACAATTTTTTCCAAAGAAAAACCATACAAGTGGCCAACAGATACACAAAAAAAGGTGTTCAACACCCCACTACCTACCAGGGAAATAAAAACCAAAAGGAAAGTGAGATATACCTCTTGCCTAATATGACGGTAAACATCAAAACACAAGAAATACCCAACTGTGGCAAAACTGTGGAGAAAAGAAAATCACAAGCACAGTTGGTAGCAATGCGGAAAGCATGGTGGAGCATGCTCACGTGTGGGGAGCACTGAGGTGCCACAAAAGACTAAAAGCTACATAACCACACAATTTTATTAACAAATTGATGCTTAGTTGTATAGGTAAATGAAACCTAGATGCCATGTCAGACATAACTGCTCCAAATTGCATTATGACTATATTCCTTGCGCTTGCTTCTTTCCATTTCCTCTTAGTCACATAATTCATTTTAAATATATATAATTTTTATGGACTGGAGCCATAGCACAGCGGGTAGGGCGTTTGCCTTGCATGCGGCTTGACCCGGGTTCGATTCCTCCGTCCCTCTCGAAAAGCTCAGCAAGCTACCGAGAGTATCCCACCCACACGGCAGCGCCTGGCAAGCTACACGATATGCCAAAAACAGTTTACAACAAGTCTCACAATGGAGACGTCACTGGTGCCCGCTCGAACAAATCGATGAACAATGGGACGACAGTGCTACAATGACAGTGCTATTTTTAAAACCTGTAAAAAAGTTTGAAGAGCCTTATGATCCACAAATCCACTTTCAAGATATGCACAGAAGAATTTTAATCATTATTCTGAAGAGATATTTTCACACAAATTGCTGCATTTTGTTGACAAGATATAAAAACAATTTAAATGCCTGTGGGTGGGTAAATAAATAAATATGTGGTATATAGTGTTTTCCACATGACATTTAACAGTATCTGATGGTGTTCCCTCTACAGCCTGGCTTGTGCTGCACGTTCTATCCCCTAATTTTCTGTAAGAACACTTGATGTTCAAGTGATGATGATTTTCCATCCCCCAAAACAAAAATACCATTTTCAAAATGAATAACTTTAATTAAATGGATTTCAGAGGATCACTACAAGTACCTGGGAACACAAAAAATATGTGATCAGAAACAAGTTACCATGAATGACAAAGTTACAAGTTATTCATGACTGAGTTTCAGGTGTTCGGTTATTAAGCATCAATCCTTCCCCCAGTGTCCCCTTTCCTTTGCCACTCTCCGGAGTTACATCCCCCACCCCAGCCCACTCTCCGCCCCACAGCCTGCCCTATGGCAGGAACTTTTCCCTTTTAGGCACTGTGTTTTGCAAGGCTGTTACTGAAAGATCATCAGGTCTATCGATTTACCTCCTCTGAGCCCACGGTTCTCATCCAGCGAGAATCACTGTTGTATTGTTCCCTCCCCTGTCCTAACTCCTCTACCCCCTACAAAGGAGGCATTCCGTCCTCAGTTTCTATTGTCTTGAGCATTATTCTCTTAATATGTTTCTTTATACCTCACTACTAGTGAGATCATTCTGTGTGGGTCCCTCTCCCTCTGACTCATTTCACTCAGCAGGATATTCTCCAGATGCATCCAAGTACGAGCAAATTGCATGATTATCAGAAGCATTCTGTGGATCCAAAAAAGGAATTTGGATTACAAACACGATGTGAGTACCAGAGTTATTCACAACATTCTAGACCATAAATCCTTTAGTGACAAATACATGAGAGGATCTTTGCTGAATATTTCCTACAAGGTTTTATTTCCCTGAAGCTCAGACATAAATTATTTGAACCAGTAATAAATTATTAGGCCAGTATGAAACCTATATGAGATTTGGCAGAAGAAACGGAGATTACAGAAATCCATATCCAAATTTTTATGATATCTTCCTACCTTTAGCATTTCACAGTGAGATTTATACTCATCTGTGCCTTCTGGACACAGATGTCAGTACATTAAAACTGCTGAGTAAGCATCTGCATATTGCTCTCTGGATTTTCTGCTTCGGTGATGTCACCCAGTCTCATGATCTTAAAGGCCTCCGATGTGAAGACAACCTTCCCTCACATCTGCCGACAAAAGACCCTTTCTTTGTGCTCTGCCCTCAAACTTGGAAACACCTCAAGGACAAGCATCCCACAAGGAATGGTTCACGAACAGCTTACATTTTTTAAAATATTTTTAAACAAATCCTAATTTTTTAAAAAATTGAATCACCTGAGGATACAGAGTTACAAAGCTGTTCGTGGCCGGCTTTCAGTCATACAGTGTTCCAACACGCATCCCCCATCCCTCCACCAGTGTACATTTCCCACCACAATCACAATGTCCCCAGTTCCCCAGTTTTTCACCCGCCACCCCTACCCCCCCTAGGTACTTTCCTACTTTCCTATTCTCTCTCTCCCCCTCTCTCTCCCTCTGTCTCTCCCTCCCTCTCTCTTCTCTCTCCCTCCTCCCTCCCTCTCCTTTCAGGCATCATGGTTTGCATTACAGAAATACATGTACTGAAAGGTTATCATGTTTGTTCCTTTACTTATTTTCAGCACGCAGTTCTCATCCAGCTATCTTTGTCATTGTGGTCCTTTCTCAGTCCCAGCTGCCCTTCCCCCCAGCACTTGAGGCAGGATTTAAACCATGGACCAATCCTCCCGGTCCTTGTTTCTACTGTCCTTGCATATTAGTCTCATATTATGGGTTTTTTTATTGGACTCATTTATGGGATATATAAAAAATAAATAAAAGCAGCTTATGGTTAATGTGGCCAACGAGAATTTTCAGTCTCTTCCTACACACTGCCTCAGGTCACTTTTTTCGGGGTCTTTTCCTATCAACTGACATCTTTATGTAGCCTGAGGGTCAAGTTAAGAACACAAAAACTGGGGCCAGAGCGATAGCACAGCAGGTAGGGTGTCTGCGTTGCACGCAGTGACCTGGGTTCAATCTCAGATCTCCCATATGGTCCCCCAAGCACCGCCAGGAGTGCAGAGCCAGGGGTAACTCCTGAGTGCAGAGCCAGGGGTAACCCCTGAGCATAGCTAGGTGTGACCCAAAAAGATAAAAAAAAAAACCCAGCTGCCAGCCTTTTGCTCTTCTACTTTAGAGAATGATGCTCAGCAAAATAATTATGGACTATGGTAGCTTAGAAGTGGACATTATTGACAAATCGGAGGCAGCAGGACAAGGAAAACCATTTGACTTACAAAAGAATCTCTGAGTCCAAAATAATTAATTATCCAATATTTTATATTATTTTGTACGATTTTTGCCTTTTTGAATGGAAAAGTTGAAAATGTTGATATATTCCCGTGAATGTGAAATATATTTGCATATCCTAGCAAAAAATTGGAAATTATACCAAAAGTTCATAAAGATAAAGCTGGGTACTTTTTCAATTTTATTTACTTTACTTTTAATGAAGACACTGTGCTGTACAAAGTTATTTAGAGCTGAGTTTCAGGCATCCATTGTTCGAACACCAACCCCATCACCAATGTTAGCTTCCCTCCACCGCTATTCGAGGGTTCCTTCCCACCCAACAACTATGATGGCTAAAGGCACATTTTCTTTTAAGTTTGGTTGTTGTGGTTTGGATCTCATGCCTTCAGTGCTGCTGGTTCTGTGGTTCAGATATACCCATAGCCCACACCTCTACCCGACCAATGTGCCCCAGAGCCCTGCCCATTGTCCCCATCACTTCCCACCCACCTCTTTTTACTTCCCCTCTCAAGTCAGTTTCTTTCCTGCTCTTCAGAGCTCTATAATCCAAGGACCAGGGTGATCTAGGCACGCCCCGTGCACACACACCTTGTCCTGTTCATTGTGAGCTGTACCGTGAAACAGTGCGTTTTGATTAAAGAGAATAAAGCAGACCCAGGAGTTCAGACAGAGACAAGACACCAAGATATGTTGTTAAGAATGAAAGTCACACAAACCTGTGGGTGCAGTTCATCCCTTTTCCTTTCAGAGCAGAAAAAAAAGAAAGAAAAAATAACATACTAGAGAATTATTTTGGACTATGCTTCCAAGGAGCTGGATTGATATAGCACAGTGGGTAGGGGATTTGCCTTGCATGCAGCCGACCCAGGTTTGATTCCTCCGCCCCTCTCAGAGAGCCCGGCAAGCTACTGAGAGTATCTCGCACATCAGAGCCTGGCAAGCTACCCAGTAACAAGTCTCACAATGGAGATGTTACTGGTGCCCGCTTGAGCAAATCGATGAGCAACGGGATGACAGTGACAGTGATACAGTGATGCTTCCAAGAAGAGAAAAGGTGCTGATAGAGAACAGGAAGAACTTCAAAGACAGTCTGAGGCCAAAGAAATGCTTCTCCCAAAGAGTGACTGTGTGCAAATGAAGCAAAGGCCACACGTCAAGGGACAAGTTAGTGGGCAGTCAAGCTAGAAACACCACAAAATTCTCAACACGGTGGCACATACCAGTCAAGCCGCAGGCAAGAATGTCAAGTATGAAGAGGCGCTTAAATGTTTGGGGTCTAGCAATGTGCTTCCTGGAGGCAATAGCACTGTAGCACTGTCGTCCCATTGTTTATTGATTTGCTCAAGCGGGCACCAGTAACGTCTCCGTTGTGAGACTTGTTACTGATTTTGGCATATTGAAATGCCACGGGGAGCTTGCCAGGCTCTGCTGTAGGAGATAAAAGCTGAGGACTGGAACGATAAGTACATGGAGGAAAACTCTTGTCTTGAGGGCAGTCAACCTGGGTTCAGTCCATCACCCATATATGGTCTCCTGAGTCCAGCCAGGAGTGAGCTCTGGACACAGGCAGATGTGTCCCAAAGCCCCAAGACAACGAAAGATCACACACTGTCAAAGTAAGTGGATAAGGAGAGATGGGTAATGAAGCACACAGTACCTCCCACCTGACCCTCAGCAAAGCAAAGCTCATTTTCTTTCAAGGAGTTTCCTGACAAGACAGGAGATCGTTTTACATAGCAACCTGAGTGTGACCACTGTCGGAGAAAATAAAACATCTAATATCCCAACAGGTGTTCTGTCTTGGGTGCAATTACAGCCCATCTTTAACAAAATATTTTGTCAACGATATTGAGCCTGCATTACCTTATATTTAAAAATCGCTTCAGGGGCTGGAGCGATAGCACAGCAGGGAGGGTGTTTGCCTTGCATGAGGCCAACCCGGGTTCGATTCCCAGCATCCCATATGGTCCCCTGAGCACCGCCAGGAGTGACTCCTGAGTGCAGAGCCAGAAGTAACTCCTGTGCGTTGCTAGGTGTGACCCAAAAGGCAAAAAATAAATCATAAAAATCGCTTCAATGTTGTTTGATTAGGGGCGACCCTCTCTCCCCACTTCACCACAAAGCACACCCTATTATATCTGCCAGGTCTAGAAAGGCAAGTTGGCTTCTTGATGTATATTTTTAAAGCATTCTTGCCTATGGGTCTTGTTCTCTTTGGTGGATAAATATTATAAATTGGAATCATTTGCCTTCCGTCTTTTTGCTGTACACCCCCTGTTTGTGTTTGACGAAACAAGCCAGCCACTCAATGTTCACACTGCGGTCGACCCAAAGGAAAGGTACACGAGCAGGTGCACTGTAAATGCAAGTTCCACACATGCTTGGAAAAATCCTAATGGAAAAGAGAAATGATGGAAAGTCCAGGTGGGGGGAGTCACCAAACGGGAGGCCCTGCCCTCGGGTCTGGACGCTCGCTCACTTAACGGGCTGCTCCACACCGGCAAACACAGCAGCCTCACGGGTGGCCTAGCCAAGGATTGAATGTTCAAGCCCCATTTAGTAACTCTGCTTTCCTAGAGGAGCAGAGAAGGTGCAGGTGGAGGGCGAGGGGAGGAAATGAGGGCGACTCAGCTCCTCCGATGCAGTGATTTTTACAGACTGTGTATTTATTGTCAGTGCACTGTGTACGGCCTTGTTCTGTGACAATGCAGTATTCTTCTTATGAGGAACTCCAGGGGAAAAAAAACATTCCTCTAGGATTTGGCTGCAGGCATCTCCAAAGCCTGTTTTCCTGAGCAGCAGGAATCTAAGCCACCCTTAATGCATGTTCGGGATCTGGCAAAAACTCTACACTTACTTGCATCTTCTACATTCTTCCCAGCTTCGTGTTACTAGGCACTTTACTTTGTTTTTACCCTAATTGCTTTTATGTTATTTTCATCATGCAAATGTTGTGTAATTTCACTAGCAGCATCATAACATCTTTTCAAAATTAGCTAGAGTATATAAAATGCATTAACTTAATAAATATTATCCAATGTTGTATGCTGTATGGCTACAGGGTTAATAATTGACCAAGGAAAGCAAACCTAGATGTTTTTAGGCCTACAGTGACCAAAATAGCTCTCCAAACATGCTACTGCAATGAACCCAATATAAAAACTTAGTCTTTGCAGGAAAAACCCTCTATTAGTCAACTAAAATCAAACTCACATAGATATTTGACTCATCTCACCATGTTCCAATCAATATTTGGACTTAACTATTATAAAATATGAACTGTTAATATCTGCTACAATGTAAGATGGTCATATTCAGTAAAGTAAGTCAGAGGGAGAAGGGCAAATGCAGGATGATTTCATTCACCCCTGCAGCATGAAGAAAAAAAGCAAGTGGGTCTGAGAAGAGCTCAGCAGACTAGAGCACTCACTTTGCATGCAGGAGGCCAGATCTGATTTCCAGCATCACTGACCACTGCCCAAGCACTGCAAGGGGTGACGTCTGAGTACAGAGATAGGGGTAGCCCCTGAACTCTCTAAGTTAGCCCAAAAAACAGGAAGGAAGGAAGGAAGGAAGGAAGGAAGGAAGGAAGGAAGGAAGGAAGGAAGGAAGGAAGGAAGGAAGGAAGGAAGGAAGGAAGGAAGGAAGGAGGGAGGGAGGAAGGGAGGAAGGAAGGAAGGAAGGAAGGAAGGAAGCAAGGAAGGAAGGAAGGAAGGGAGGGAGGGAGGGAGGAAGGAAGGAAGGGAGGGAGGAAAGAAAGGGAGGGAGGGAGGAAAGGAAGGGAGGAAGGAAGGGAGGGAGGAAGGGAGGGAGGGAGGGAGGGAGGGAGGAAGGAAGGAAGGAAGGAAGGAAGGAAGGAAGGAAGGAAGGAAGGAAGGAAGGAAGGCAGGCAGGCAGGCAGGCAGGAAGGGAGGGAGGGAGGGAGGGAGAGAGGGAAGGAAGGAAGGAAGGAAGGAAGGAAGGAAGGAAGGAAGGAAGGAAGGAAGGAAGGAAGGAAGGAAGGAAGGAAGGGAGGGAGGAAGGGAGGGAGTGAGGGAGGGAGGGAGGGAGGGAGGGAGGAAGGGAGGGAGGAAAGAAAGGGAGGGAGGGAGGAAAGGAAGGGAGGGAGGAAGGGAGGGAGGAAGGGAGGGAGGGAGGGAGGAAAGGAAGGGAGGGAGGAAGGGAGGGAGGAAGGGAGGGAGGGAGGGAGGAAGGGAGGGAGGGAGGGAGGAAGGAAGGAAGGAAGGAAGGAAGGAAGGAAGGAAGGAAGGAAGGAAGGAAGGAAGGAAGGAAGGAAGGAAGGAAGGGAGGGAGGGGGTGGGCAGTCGGGCAGGCAGAAAAGGAAGATTTTAGACATATCTAATTATAACAAACATTTGGACTATGAAGAACTGAGGCTGCCAAGTAATGAGAAAGGAAGGTGGCAGTGGGGAAGGAAAAAGAGGACTCAAAAGTGACATCAGGATAGTGGTGGAGGGGTTCTGTCCATTAGTGGCAATGGATGCACAGTAACTTTGTCCACCGGAAGCATAAATATCAACACTATTGTAACCAGGTTTCCTAAACTACCATAAAAAAGAAAAAAATCAAAGTGTTCAAAATAGGAGCTTGAAAGCTCTGGGGGATGGAGGGGAAAACTAGTCTCCTCACGTGCCAGTGAGACACAGGCGGAGGAGAGGGAATGACTATTGACACAACAAATCTCTCCACATAATGTTTAATTAGATAGTTACCTCATGGCGGTTTATTCGTGGGGTCTTCACATCCCGATAACATAATCATCATTTAAAGACCGGTCGCATCAACAAGAGGAGCAAAAATAACAATATAGCGGGCAGTCTTCTGCTTCCGAAGTGCGCTACTGAGGGCACACGTGACTCCTGCGCTATGGCCTACGCCTGTGGGAATGCTTCTGCATCTTGTAGAAATGTTGCTCCCTCCTCTCCACCCTGACCTCATTTCAGCCCAAACGTGGGGATGCTCTTCTCTGTGGCCTCGAATCTGACATTAGTGCCTCCTCGACACTCCCAACAGCACGTGACTCCCAGGGCCAGAGAGCCAGTTCGAGGGTGGCGGGGCAGGAGAGCCAGTCCAAGTGGGGGGGTCGGGGGAGGCATGAGCTTGCTTGTACCCACCCCATGTTCCAGCCCCAGCACTATATATTGTCCCTTAACACTGCCAGGAGTGATCCCTGAGCCCAGAGCCTGGAGTACTGCGCACTGCCACGTGTGGCTGACTCCCAGAATTAATCCCATCACAGCCGGTTGCTACCAGCACAAAGGCCAGCGGACTCAGCAGGAAGTCGTCTTTGCCCCCCAGGCTGGTATACCTCATTAACACATTCATAAATATTCATGGCATCTGGCATCGGTATAAGGATCATTCCCACCCCCAAATTTAAGAATCAATTTAAGTCAGATGTAGTTAACACCAGATTTTAGAGCATATCCTTCCGTTAATTCTCTTTAAGTCTGAAACCAGAGAAAAGTGGTGAAGAGCAGAAAGGTGGGAGAGGAGTGGTTCATGTTTCTGCCCTGCTGTTAATAATAACCGTTACTTCTATCAGAAAAAGGATAAAAGTCTTCAGGACCCCGGGCATCTGGGAGTCCAGGCTGAAATCTTTAAACAGATTCTTCTCATAAGTTTTTCCATCCAACCTCAGACACCCTGGGACACTCCACCATCGCGCTGTGGTTTGTCTTCCCACATAAACTAAAAGACCTGCAAAGGCTGGGTGGGGTTCTCATCTTGCTCACAGCACGGCCCCACCGCCAAGCACGGTGTGTGGTCCAGCATGCACACCCCTGCAGCCTTCTGCTCCAACAGAACCATCTCTCCCTGTTCAGGAACTCGCAACCTCTTTGAAATCTTGGAATTTTATCACACTTCAGTGCTGCGTTTGAAGCACTTCTAATGTCCTTCCAAATGCAGAGCCGCTATAAGGTTAGTCTTTGAAGCCACACAGTGATAGACTTTCTCGGAAGGTGAGCATAACTTCATGGCGGAAGAATTAAGCAAGAAGGGAAGGGAATGGAGTCAGAGAACAAAGTGGAATTGTGGTAAGAAGTTATTTGGGGGACGGAGCAATAGGACATAGCATGCGTGTAGCCGATCCTTGGTTAGATTTCCGGCATCCCTTATGGTCCCCCAAGTTCTCCAGAGTGATCCCTCAGTGCAGAGCCAGGAGTAAGCCCTGAGCATCACCAGCTGTGGCCCAAAAACAGAAGAAAGGAAGGAAGGAAGGAAGGAAGGAAGGAAGGAAGGAAGGAAGGAAGGAAGGAAGGAAGGAAGGAAGGAAGGAAGGAAGGAAGGAAGGAAGGAAGGAAGGAAGGATGAAGGAAGGAAAAAGGGAGGGAGGGAGGGAGGGAGGGAGGGAGGGAGGGAGGGAGGGATGAAGGAAGGAAAAAGGGAGGGAGGGATGAAGGAAGGAAAAAGGGAGGGAGGGAGGGAGGGATGAAGGAAGGAAAAAGGGAGGGAGGGATGAAGGAAGGAAAAAGGGAGGGAGGGAGGGAAGGATGAAGGAAGGAAAAAGGGAGGGAGGGAGGAGGAGAGATGAAGCACACAAGCACTCCTTTATGTGTGACTAGATTAAAATTTTTATACATGTTTGCTGAAATGAAATAATTGAGGACATGGGGCTGGAGTGTCAGATCTCAACGTGAAGCTTGGATGTGCTCACCATCACCAGAAATTAGTCACGGGAACAATTCTTTTTAGAGGTGACACTCGTGAAGCTCAGGGGTCCAGGACCACTGCTGGCAATGCTCAGCGGCACGATGGGTCCGTGCCCAAGATGCCAACCAGCGCCTGGTGTTGCTAGGATGGACTCTAGGCCTCGTGCATCCCAGGCACACAATCTGCGACCCGGGTCACTCAGCCCAGCCTTCAAGGGAAGACTCTCCCGACCCCTTTTCACCTTACAAACCTTATCAACCTAGGCCGGGAAACTGGGCCCAGTGAGCGCTTACCGTTTTGGTGTTCTACAGCATGCTGCGTTTGGGAGAATAAATCAAGCGTTGCCATCTGAGACCCTCTCCCCTGGCCTGATAACCGCTGCTCGCCTCTTTGCTGCCCTGGAAGAAACTGTACTGCAATCTGTATTTGAAGGATTTTCCAGTCATTTTCTTTCTGTGATTTATTTCACTCACCATAAGCCCTCCTGACCGATCCCTACTCATATGGCCAGAAACGGCAAGATCTCTTTCCTTTGGGACTGATAACTAAGGCCTCTGGTTCCACGGGCCTTATATTATAATCAGTGGATATTTGTGGATTCGATTCGAACTTCTTTCTCATTGTCTCCATGGCCTGTAAGAATAGGGAGACACTGAGTAGGGGGCTGACTCCTGGGTCCCCTCCTTACTAACACTGTGAAATGGAAAGAGCAGTCCCTTCTTTTGGAAATTCATGGAAATTTCTGATGGAAATTCAAGGAACCCAGGTATAGGAAGTGCTCAGAGCCCGACACAGGTGAACACCCAATAAAACTGTTATGATGATTTCCACTTACCACTCATTTTCCCACTTTCCTATATTTACCCATCACAGCTCTCTAATTTTTATAACCTTTTGTTCTAACGGGCTGGAGTGATAGCACAGCGGTTGGGCTTTCACCTTTCATGCCGCTGACCCGTGTTCAATTCCTCCGCCCCTCTCAGAGAGTCCGGCAAGCTGCCGAGAGTATGGAACCTGCATGGCAGAGCCTGGCAAGCTACCCGTGTGTGTTGGATATGCCAAAAACAGTAACAATAAGTCTCTCAATGAGAGACGTTACTGATGCCCGCTCGAACAAACTGATGAGCATCAGGATGACAGTGACAGTTTGTTCTAACATGGGTCATGTCCAGAGAAGCTCTGTCAGCCACCGCAAGCCTGATAGTTCCAGGCAGCAATTGGTACCAGGGATCAAACCCAGGGCCTTGCACATGCTGGGCATATGTCTACCACGAAAGCTATCTCCCCAGTGCATCCGGGCTTCCTAAGGTCATGGTGAGACCGACTGGTTCTCAACTACCACACCCCAGGACTTCACTGCAGGATTCAGCTATGAGGCACATCTCAAAAAACTTAGGATATAGATAGAATAAGTTCTAGCATGATGTTCAGAAAATAGGTGTTGTGAATGCAGATACTTAGATGTTTATCCTGAAGATATCTCATCCCAATAAGTTCCCTAACCGACAGTGAGTCCTCATTAAGTGACATTAATTGACCAGATGAAGAAAAGTCTCATTCTCTCAAAACTATGACTTGAGTCGAGATTTGCACATGCAAAACTTGTGAAAGTACTCTACATTATAGAGGCCACTGACAGGCCTGTCCGCCTCAGAGAAGAACACTGACAGTCTTCAAAGAGACATTTTTTTCTTTATCATGGTCAGATTCTTAGAAGTCACACCCCACTCCCACCTTCTTCTCGCAGGGTTGAGGGGAATAGGAAACAGACTTATTGCTCCCCCTTTATTGGCACTGGCCCTCAGTGTTTGTGGGTTTTTTTTCCATGCCTCCAAAAACATTATCTTAAGAGGAGATTTGGAGTTTCATGAAAGATTTCATGATATCTGTCTTCTGGGAGAACTGGAAACAGAAACAGAGTTATAAAGGCTAGACTGTCATGCCTGAAAGCAACTTCCATTTTCCATTCTGGATTGATTTTAAAATATGGTATCATTCCCAGAATTGTTCAGAATAATTCAACTTTTACCTACCCGCCCTTCCCCCCCCCCGCCCTTCTGCGCTCACTCCTTCCCTTGAATCAGATGGCACGCATGATTTCAACATTAAAATCTGCCAAAAAGTATGAAAAACTAGTAAGCACAAATCTGTTAATAGTTAGAAATATTTTATGGACGTACATATATTAAGAACGCTGCATTTAGGGGGGGGAAACACAATATTTGAGAACATGCCTCATTGCTATACAATGATGTATTGGGGTGTGGTGGCTGGGAGTGACCGACTCAGAGTTTGACAGTAGATGGGCTGGACTGGAAAGGAAAAGGGGAAAGTGGGCAAGAAAAACAAAAGCTAGGAATAATCAGAAACAAAGTCTGGTAGAGTTCAGTCTCCTAAATGAACCTTTTATTGATTGTCTGGGCTGGCTCTCTTGATCTTCCAAAGAGATAAAAATCATAATAAATGGGGGGGAAAGGTGGCTTAGTAAATGCAAATTCCAGACCAGCAGGGGGAGTTGGCGGCAAAGAGATTTCGTACAATCAAGTTGAACCCATTAGGAACGCTGGTCTTTCGCGGCTGAGCAATAAACAAAGTAAATCCCAGCTGAGCCCAGAGACTTCGGCTGAGGTTTCCATAGCTCCTCGTTCTTTCACAAGAGTCTGAGAAATCTCAGGGTTCCCTTGGGAACACGGAATAGCTAGAGAGGGAATTCCAATCTGCTGTGAACTCGTTGTAAGAGAACATAAATCTACGGGGCGTTTCACTCTGTGCAAGCAACCCGTGAAGGAATCAGCACCCGCCTGCATTGACCCAACATGATTAGAGAGTTCCCTTGTGACCGGGTTCTCAGGACTGGCCCGTATTGTCTCCTCATCAGCCTCGGCAGAATATTCTCACCCAGGAAACCAGATCTTGGCCCCAGGCTTGGTACTCACACCCCCTTCTACCACCACCACCATCACCACCGCACTCCCTAATCCACCAAACCGTATGTGGCAGAGTGCAACAGACAAAACAAACGCTTTGTTGTCCTATCTGAAGCCCTTCCGAATGTGGTTCTGGAGTCAGAGCCATCGTAAGGTTAAGGTTTTTGTCATTGCATGCAGGCGACCCTGGTTCGATCTCCCGCACCTCATGTGACCCTCTGAGCCCCTCCCCGAGCCCACTGAGCCCCTCCCCAGCCCCCTGAGCACAGGGCAAGGGTTAAGCCATGAGCACTGCCAGGTGTGCTCCCCAAACAATTAAATAATTCATTTTAAATGAATGGGATTCTACTTATGCATGCTTTCTGAATGCTAACATTTTCAAACGCTCCATGACTTTTCTCTGAAACTTAAGAATAATGAAGTGATTTTCATAAGATGGAAGGAGAAAAGTTCTCTGAAGGCCACACATGGGCAAAATTCCCTTAACATCCTTCTTCTTTAACATCTTTCCTTTGCCCCCAAGTTTCACACTCATGTAAACTCCCCAGCTCTGCCTCTCTCCAACACAAGCCCAATATTGCACTCACATGCGCCTCTTCCTTTACATTATGGGCCCCCACATCCATTTCTACCTTCCTTCACTCTCCCAACATAACAAATTGGGACTGCAAGCACTGGAGCATTGTCATCCCATTGTTCATTAGGGCGTTTGCCTTGCACGTGGCCCATCCGGGTTTGATTTCTCCGTCCCTCTCAGAGAGCCCTGCAAGCTACTGAGAGTATCCCGCTGGCACGGTAGAGCCTGGCAAGCTGTCATGGTATATTCAATACGCCAAAAACAGTAACAAGTCTCACAATGGAGACATTACTGGTACCCGCTCGAGCAAATCGGTGAACAATGGGAGAGCAGTGCTACAGTGCAATACACTTTAATTATCTATTCACCATGAACATTTGTCTTTCCAGTTTAAGGCTCCTATGCATGAAGCTTAGTTATGAACATTCTTCACATGTCCTTTTGTTTAAAATACAAGTATAGAATTGCAAGATCATGGGGTAAGTGTATATTTAACTTCACGAGAGACTGGCAAACACATCTCTCAAGTATTTTAACAACAACATGTGAGAGCTTCAGCTGCCCACATTCTTATCAACATTGTTGTTATCCAATTTTTAAATAGTGCACATTCCACTGAATATAAAGCAGATGTCATTGAGTTTAATTTCCATTGTTCTCATGATTAATGATGCTGAACACTGTTCAATGGATTAACTGGATATTTTTATATGCCTCTTTTTTGGTATTGTACTTACTTATTTTGTCCATGCTTTATTGACTCGTTTGGTATTTCAATTATTGATTGTAGCAACATAACAAATAAATCTGCCAGTTATATAACTTACCTGTTTGTTTGGTAATAAGTTTTTTGATGAATACAACTTTGCAATTTTCATGAAGTAGTATTTTAACTTTTATGTTAGAGATTTTTATATTTTCCTTCTTTATATTTTTTCTTATCCCGAAAGTGCACAGATATTTTTCTGCACTTTATTCTGCAAGTTAAAGTCTTTTTTTGTTCTAACCATGGGCAATGTCAAATTAATTTTTGTGTATGGTGTGATAAACTTTTTTCCTATAAAGATGTCAGATCATCCCACAACAAATTATTATAATGGCTTACTTTGCACTATTGAACTGTCCAACTTCTTATCTAAAAATTAATTATGAGGATCATTTTTAAACTCAAATTCTGTTTCACTGATTCACCACTGCATAATCATTGCAGATTCTATAGCCACACCCTCCCTAAAATGCTTTACTGGGGTACTACCATTATGTCACTGTCACTGTCACTGTCATCCCATTGCTCATTGATTTGTTCGAGCAGGGACCAGTAACGTCTCTCATTGTGAGACTTATTGTTACTGTTTTGGCATATTCAATACGCCACGGGTAGCTTGCCAGGCTCTGCTGTGGGGGCGATATATTCTCGGTAGCTTGCCAGGCTCTCCGAGAGGGGCAGAGGAATTGAACACGGGTTGGCCTTGTGAAAGGAAACACCCTACCGCTGTGCTATCACTCCAGCCCACTACCATTATGTATCTTTTGTTTTTTTTTAGTTGTGTGTTTAAGACTGGAGAAACGATACAGTGGGTAATGTGCTTGCCTTGCACACGGCTGACTAGGATTCAATCCCTGGTGCCTCGTATGATTTCTCAAGCCTGCCAGGAGTGATCCTTGAGAGCAGAGTCGAGAGTAAGCCCTAAGCACAGCTGGATGTGGCCCCAAACCAAATAAAAGCATGAATAAAAAATGTGTAGTTATTACTTAAAGGCATTATTATGCAATGGCAAGAATTATGTGGTGAAACGCAGGACTCGTACTTATCCATCTCTATGCCAAGGCAGCACTCTCTCAATTCTTACAACATTATACAAAGTCTTAAATCAGTTAGCACAAACCTCCTCAGTGATTTCATCTTTTCAAAAATATTCAAGATCATTAGCACTACCACACAAATTTTAAAATTAGCCTGAAATTTCCTCACTAATTCTGCTGGGAAGTTTGTTAGAAGTGTAATAAGGCTATTTACACCAATTTGGAAAGAAGTGCCATCTTAATGAAGCATATTCCAGAAACATTCTAGACCTATTAGTTTTTTTCCCCCCGAGCAACTTTTGCAATCTTCAGTATGTGGGTCCCACACCCCTCGAATTTGAATTCACTTTTATCATTAATACTATTTAAAATAAAAATTTTCTTTAATACTTTTTATTGTAGATATATAGAAAAACCTCTTGTTTGTTTTTTATATTGGTCAGTCTCGTGTACTGAGATCTTGCTAAATTTACTTATTCTAAGATACTATGGATTTCTTAGGCATTTTCTATAAACATAATCAGACCTATAGAATAGTCTATGATTAAAACTTCTCTTTATTCTTTTTTTTGCTTTTTTTGGGGGGATCACACCTGGTGATACACAGGGGTCACTCCTGGCTTGTGCACTCAGGAATTACCCCTGGCAGTGCTCAGGAGACCATATGGGATGCTGGGATTCGAACCCGGGTCAGCTGCGTGCAAGGCAAATGCCTGACCACCCTAAGTGGGGTTGTGCTATCGCTCAGCCCCACTTCTCTTCATTCTTTCAAGCACTTTGTCTTTTATTTCTTTTACTTGCTACAACTGTACAGGCAGGGAACTTCATTATTCAGTACTGAATAGTAGTGGTGAATGAAAGCATCCTTGTCTTTTTCCAGATCTTTGGGGGAGATATAATTAATATAGTCAGTCTCTTGCCATTAAATATAAAGTTTGCTATAACTCTTCTGAGTTGTTTAATTACCTAAATTAAAATCTTATTTGCACTTTGTGACAGTATTGCTGTTTTTAATTTAAAATTTTGAATATTGGACTTTGTCAAATAATTTTTCCATGTTTGTTCTTATGATCATACAAAATTTATATTTGCATCATTTTCACTTGTTAATTTCCACTAATTTTCAAATATTGAGCATCCTTGTTTTCTTGAGACAAGGCCAGCTTTTATTTATAACATTTTTTATGTCACTTGGATTTGATTTTCCAGTATCTTGCTGAGAATTTTTTTTAACCATATTCATGAAAGATACTGATTAAAATTGTAATATCTTTAATATGTTTCAAGGTCAAAATTGTTGTGGGATCCTAAAACTCATTAGAAGATATTCTCTCATCCTCTACTATGAGTTTATGTGATACTGACATTAATTCTGCTTGTATATATGATAGAACTTACCGATTACATCATATACAAGTCTTTTTACAGATATGTAAAACAATATTTTCCTTCAGTAATTTCTTTGTTTACTCCATAAATTTTAACATTGTATTTTTATTACATTTCAGTATATTTTTTAATTTCCTTTACTATTACCTCATGACATATGGATTATTTAGAAGACTATTGCTTAATTTTCAAATATCTGTGACTCCCTAGAAACAACATTATATTGTCTTCTAATTTTATTTCATTGTGTCCAGAGAATAGAGTCTCCCCAGTCTCAATCTTTTCCTGTGTTTATGCCTCTTTTTGACCCAACATTTGATCTCCTTTGTGGAACATTCTATGTGTAATCAAAAACAACGTGTGCCCCACGACTGTTGGATATTAGTTTTGACCAATGCCAGCTATGTTAAGTGGAGGAGAGAGTTGTTTAAACCATAAGCTTCTCTTTTTTGTCTGCTTAAGCCATCAATTACTGTGCTAAGAAGGGCTATTAAAATCTACAACCTGCAGATATTTTATTATCTCTCCCATTAGTCTGTCAGACTTTGCCTCAGGTGTTCCGAAGCTCTGCTCTCAAAGGCACGCACATCTGGATGAGGATGTCCTCAAGACTAATGACCTTTTATCGTTATGAAAGTCCTCCTCTATCTGAGGCAATAGTTTCTGTCTAATTGATCTCAAAAGACAAAGGTCTGCCAGCTTTCTTTTAGACATTATCTGTCGAGTTTATCTTTGAAACTGTCCTGTCTGGTATATTTGTGGCACCCCTGACCAATTTTATGATTTTCATTTTTAGCTTTTGGCAGTTGGAGGATATATTTATGTGTCGTTCCATTTGTATTTACTCTCCTGGAGATTTGCTGATACGGCTGAATATTTACATTGATTTTTTTCTTCAAATCTGGGATATTTTTTAACTCTTATTCCTTCATATATTTTGTGTTGCCCCATTAACTCTTTCCTATCTCAGGAGCTATCATTATGCATGCAACTGATTTAATTGTCCCAAAGGTCACTAAGAACTCTTCTTCCCTTTCTTTCTTTGTTTAATCTTTTTCCTTTCATACCTCAGATTTAATGCTGTTTCAGATATTATCCTTTTCACTCCCAAACTCCCAAGTAGATCAACTTGATGGTCTGTAAAGACGCCCCATCTTATCACTCGTTAGGGAAAAAGAACCACCATGAAATGCTACTGACTCAGGTGGCAAAAGTGTGGGAAACCGGAACTCCGTGCACTGCCGACAGGAAACTAAAACCGTATCAACACACTGGAACACAGCTTGACAGCTTTCATTGATTAATATATACCTTGCACATGATGCTTTTATTTCTTTCCAAAGTATGTACCCAGGAGAAATGAAGGCATGTATCCATCCAAAGACATTCAAGCATTTATCGCAGCTTTATTTATTAGTAATCAAGGTCATAAAACACAGTAAGTGACCAACAGTTCATTCAGTGACAGAAAGGACACATGTGGCTCATCAATCTGTGAGATACTAGTCAGCAATGAAAGAAATGAACTATTGATGCATGTGATAATTTGGATGGATCTCAAAATAAACGTGTTGTGAAAGAAACTCACCAGATTTCATCTGTTTCAAATCCTAGAAATACAAGAACATCTATATTGATAGAAACCCGGTAGTTGTCTGAGGAGAGGGTAAAGTGTGTCGGGGAGGGTCTGATGATGAAGTCAGAGGAAGAAAGAAATGTTGTTGGTTGTTGATTGCTTATGATCTTGACTGAATTAATGATTTCAGAGATTTATACTTCTCCAAATATTAGCTTTAAATATATGCAACTAATTATATGTCAGTCAGACTTCAACAATGCTGTTAAAAATTCCAGTTGTATGCCATAATTGGCAAGTCTAGTCATATGTAAATTTTAACATATAAAGCTGTTTTAAGACTGATTTTCATTTCAAAAGTTCTATTTTTTCTAACATTCCATATGGTAATTTGTTCAGATTATCTGTTCTTTTAAGTACCTATATACATTACAATTGTTGTCCTAAAGTCCTTATTTACTAAATCGAACTAACCTCTGTCCTCCTGAAGTCTATTTCTCTAGATCATATTTTTTCCCGACTTCTTTATTATGTTTGGTTAGTTGCTTTTTCTACTGTACACGGAGTATTCAGTGTGATACATAATTCTGAATTATGTTATCTCCCCTCTAAAGAATTGATATTTTAAAAACACTACTTTGTCACTATAAATGTCACTGTCATCCCATTGCTCATCGATTTGCTCGAGAGGGCACCAGTAATGTCTCCATTGTGAGACTTGTTGTTACTGTTTTTGGCATATTGAATATGTCACGGGTAAATTGCTAGGCTCTATCGTGCGGGGGAGATACTCTTGGTAGCTTGCCGGGCTCTACAAAGAGGGGCGGAGGAATCGAACCCGGGTCAGTGGCATGCAAGGCAAACACCCTACCGCTGTGCTATCGCTCCAGCAATAAGTAAGTACACTGTCACACTCACTGTCATCCCGTTGCTCATCGATTTGTTCGAGCGGGCACCAGTAACGTCTCTCATTGGGAAATTTATTGTTACTGTTTTGGGCATATCCAACACACACGGATAGCTTGCCAGGCTCTGCCACGCGGGCTCGATACTCTCAGTAGCTTGCCGGGCTCTCCGAGAGGGGCGGAGGTATCGAACTCAGGTCAGCCATGTGAAAGGTGGCGAACTCACAGACACAGACAAAAAGCTCTTAAACAGAGGATGGGGGTAGAAAGAAGTTTCTCATAAAAAGCTATGGAGAGTTTTTGGCACTTTGGTGATGGGTGTGATGTGGTAACACTGTACCCCTAAAACATATGTATAGCACTGTATAGCACTGTCGTCCTGTTGTTCATCAATTTGCCCAAGCAGGCACCAGTAACATCTCCACTGTGAGACTTGTTGTTACTGTTTTTGGCATATCGAATATGCCATGGGTAGCTTGCCAGGCTCTGCCGTGCAGGCGGGATACTCTCGGTAGCTTGCTGGGCTCTCTGAGAGGGACGGAGGAATCAAACCCAGGTCAGCCATGTGCAAGGCAAATGCCCTACCCACTATGCTATCACTCCAGTCCATATGAACTCTTGGAAATTATCATTGCCTGAATCAATTGTCATTTTTCAAAAACTGTGATATTTGTGATATTTGTTGGTGCTGTTGTTGTTGTTGTTTTTCAGTTTGGGGGCCACTCTGAGTGGGAATGAACCCATGAAGGCCCCATGCAAGGAAGCACCCTACCTTCGCACTATCACTCCAGCCCAGTGAGTTAGTGCTTTCATAGGGCAAGATTCTTATTTCCAGAGTTTGTGGTGTCAAAATTATGCCCACATGGTCAAGGAAATCTCCCTTTCTCCTGTAAAGGTGCTTTGGTTATCTCTTAACACTAGATGCATCAGATTTCTCTGTCAGCTCTCTTCTCCTCAACAACTGTGATCTGCAATACCTCACAATCTGAACACGCCTGTGGACAGTCCCAGCCTGGCTCACAAGCGAGGGCAAATCCCACCCTGATCTGGGTCTCTAATCTGTATAATTCCTTTCCTGCAATCCTCTACCCACAAGGTTCAGTAGCCCCGAATCCCAAGCATTGTCTCTCCACTGTGAAAGATCCTTGTTCCTCTCCGCCTGTTCCTCACTTACCACAATGAGAAGTATGCCCCTCCCCACAAGTCAGCACCAACCAGGGCTCATCTCCTTTCTTGTTATTCAAGTGTCTGCTTTACCAGTAGTCTCCCACCTGAGAGCAGTTCTAACATTATTCTCTCTGGATTTATTATTGGTTTTATGGTGGGAGGATGACTCAGGAGTGACCAGAACTGCTAAGGACAGCCCTTCTGTTGTTCTTGTAAAGTAACCTCACAGACGAATGTCAACTGCTTCATCTAATCTAAAAGAACTTTGGCATATGATGAATCTTTTACACGATTTCCTTTCCAAGGGGCCACTTAGTCCATTAACTTGTGTCAAGAAGCTAACTAACTCTGGGCTTACCATACAGACCTCACTTCCTTTTTCTCACTCACAACACAATACCATTTCTAAGGATACACACCAGAGACTACTGAAAAACATTTTGGATGATGCAGCTTACTGGAGATGGTTTTGAGGACAACAGTGAGGTCCCATCTTCCACTAATCTGAGCTCTTACCAGACTCAATATGATGCCAGGCCAACCCAGCCCTCTACCTCAGGACCATGGTTGGATTCCAAACTGCTCAGAATGTGGCGGTGCCCACACTCTGGAAGTTCTGTATGGTTTCTGAAACTGTCCCCATGTATAATGAGGTCCACACAGCCAGAGAATAGGTGGTCCCATAAATTCCCTGTATACGTGGGTGCAAAAGGACAGCAAATACATAGAAATGCCCAAATTCAGAGCCTGAAGTCTTTTGCTTTTGCCTCATGCAATTCTGTTACCTTAGTTCAGATCTATTGGCAGAAGTCTAGATCATGCCTATTTTTATTTCTGGTTCCCCAAGGCTCTCAGATCTTTTCCCTATTAGTTTACTGCAAGGAAGCTACTGAGATTTCCTCCACATTCAAGTCAAGGCCAATAGACTTCCCCAAGAGCAGAAACCCAGACGCCTCTCAGGTATCTGGCAGAGGTTAGAGAAGACTCACGCACAGGCTGAGCCAAATAGACATTCCAGGCTGCATAAACATAGAAAACATCTCTCGAGTCTGGAAAGAGGGTGCAAGGGTTAAATAATTCACTGTACATGCAGCTGACCCTGGTTCAGTCACCCTCATATGGTCCCCTGAACACTGTCAGCAGTCACTCCTGAGCACGGAGTCAAGAAATGTCTGTGAGGGACAGGAGCAATAGCACAGCGATTGGGCATTTGCCTTGCACGCGGCCGACCCAGGTTCAATTCCCAGCATCCCATATGGTCCCCCGAGCACTGCCAGGAGTAGTTCCTGAGTGCATGAGGAGTAACCCCTGTGCATTGCTGGGTGTGACCCAAAAACAAAAACAAAGAAAAAAAAGCCTTTGAGCATTACCAAGTATGGCCCTAAAGCCTACCATGAAATAAAATATTTAAAAAAAACAAAAACAAACAAACAAAACCTTCCTCTCCTGCTGACAAGTTGCTAAGAACTTAAACGTTCCTAGGAACGCTCTGCTTTCCCACATGCTTATCCGAAACCCATCACAAGAAAGAGATGCTTGTGTGTTTCCTCCAGAGCTAAGAGTCTGACAGTCCCTTCCACTCTAGGAACCTCCAGCAGCTTCCAGCCTGACCTGTCCCACTTGGTCCACACTTCCTTCCTCCATGCTCTGGATGAAGACCAGCTGTGCTCGATCTTACAAAGCCTGCTTTACCAAGTCACAGCCTGTCCCAGAGGAACCAGGATCTGCTGGTGACACATGGCAAGAGCCTGTCTCCATGCATTCCCATGACTGCATCCCTCATTTTCTCCTCCTTCCTGACTGCCTCCCTTCCCAACCTCCTTCCGAAAGCTCAGATTTCTGAAACTAGACCCAGGCTGCTACTCCTCCTATCAATCCCTCCCCCCACTATTCCGGCACCCCTACCCCAGTGTCATGGGCAATCTCAGCGTGCTCTGCTCAGCGGAGCTTTCATTTTCACATGCACCCTATGTGGAATTCACCCTGGGAAGCAAGCTTAACAAGTGAGAAAGCTGACCAGTAGTGTAAATTTATGATGCGCAATTCTTATCTTTCATTTCTGTTTGTATTTGGAGTAGATAGTCACCTTAGAAAGGCAGCTTAAAAATGAAAACCTTGACACTAGTATACACTTAAGAGGATAAACTCTTATCTTTCAGCTGCATTTGTATTTGATGTGTGGAATGAACTCTGGCAAGCCAATTTTTAAAAATGAGGTTAATGCTAGTATAAACTTAAGATGAACTTCTCAAATACCTAGGTTCCTGGGGTGTAGTGGTAAAATTGCAAATATAAACCCTCTCATGTGGAATGTACTCAGCCTGAGCATTTTTAAATCACGTAAGTTGGCCCATCCAAGTCGTTGTTTCCATTTAAATGGTGGAAAAACAGAAATGTTATGATGGAGCCAGAGTCACTTTTCATGAACAAAATTTAAGAAGACTAACACTGAATGTCTATCCAGGATGGTGACTAGTTCTGAAGCCAAACTTTTCACAGGATACCAATACATAAATCATGTATGCTGATCAGGGAAGATAAAACATAATCATTTTTCCTAATATCAAGCATCACTCCTATTTTTACTGTCTTCAAAATGCGAAATGTTAAATAGAAAAGAATTAGCAGTTGTAAGGCAAATCAAGTTACTAAAAAACTTTGATTTTTTTAAAAAACATACAAAATAGATGATTATGAATCATGATCTCTCTTCTCAAATGAACTAAGTCTCGCCAACTTCAGAAATTAAGAGAGTCCACAGCAAGTCTCCAAAGAAATATCTCTTTGATGACAGAATGCAGAAACAGCTTTCTCACCTCCTCTGAAGAAGAATCAACACTCAGCCTACAGCTTTCAGTATCTCCTACTCCCCTCAGAAAACTCCCCCAGAAACTCCCTTCCTGGCTCCTTTTAGGAATTGCCCCTCTAGGTTCCTTGCCATCACCATGGAAAATCAACCAGGCTGACTACTAAATTTTGGAACGGAAGCCCAGCCAGAACAAGAAGAAATCATTCCTACAGCAGAGAAAGACATCACTTTATAGCAAAGCTCAGCCTCTACAGGTCTCTCACCAACATATTCTCCCTCTCCCTTCATTTATGCAAAATTAACATCTTTTGCACACGTAATACGCCATAAGTCATAAGCCAATGAACTTGTCTTCTTCAAACCAGTGATTCTTTTTGTAGAAACAAATGTAGAAGCATTTCATTTAAGCAGTTCCTTTTCCTAAATCTTGAATGCATTCTTCATTAAAAAAAAAGTCTTCTGTAACAAAACAGAGTCTGCTCTAGAAAAACGTGTGATGCGTGTTAATTATGATGATGATGATATTGGTGAATAACTTAGAGACCCTCTGGAATGATGAAAATGAAACAAAAATCCGTGACTGAGCAGGAACATGGTTTGTTCAATGCAGTATTTAATTACACCACTAAAATTTTGGATGTTCAATTAATGCTTTTGAAAGAACAGAGGTAAGGAGAGAGAGGAAGGGAAGAAAAGGAAAATGAGAGGCAGCAGATACTTTAAAAATGTGATTTCTACAGCGAGTGTGAATTTACAAGAGAGAAGGCATATTTTAATTACAGCCTATGCTTCACAAAAGATTGTAGAATGCCCCAGTGACTTTAACCAAGTTGTTTCTAAAACATGTTCCATCTGCGCACTTTGGCCATGACATTTATAGTCCTGGAATGTTTCCTTCTCTCCCAACTATTAATAATTCATCTATTGCTTACGGTCAATTCCAATTACATTTGCTCCATGAAAGGTTACCTCACTTTCCAGAGCAGAACCAATCTCTTCCTGTTCTCCAATTAGGAGAGTTACGGTGTAAACATTTCCATCACCTTTACTCAGCTTTATATTGTAGTTATCTTTCCATAAACTTATTTCTTTGATCACCTCAAGTAAACTGCAAGGACCTCCAGGGAAGAATCAATAAGACACTCAGCTCCCCCATGCATTGCATGTTCCATAAAACATTCTCCAGCCCGTTGGTGCTGAATGTTGTCTGGGTTCCTCTAGTTTTGCACTGTCCAAGCTTTCTGCCACCTCCCCTGTGCCCTGAAATACTGCCCTGTCTAATAGATTCTCCCTATCATGTCACCTCTAGTGAGACGGGCCAAGACTGAGCTGCTGAGAATGGCAAACAGCTTCCCAACTTCCTTTTCTGCAGAGAGCCAGTAAAGGAGACAGTCCCCATAGCAACCCTCTGCTACTGGTCTTCTCCACTCTTCAAGTTATTGAGAACTCTTCAGGGTTTTCCCAAATTGGTACCTCAAAGTTCTGTATAATTTTTAAGGTTTTCTTGCCCTGTCCTTGTTCACACCTTTAAAAATGGACCTTTGAGGGGCCAGAGCCAGAGTATAGTGGCTTGCCTTCCACGAAGCCAACCTTGTTTGATCTCTAGCATCATATATGGTCCCTGAGCTACCCTCACCCGCCCCCCCACCCGGAAGTGATTCCTGAGCACAGGGCAAGAAGGAAGCCCTCAGCGCTGCAAGGTGGGGCTCAAAAAACCAAAAGAAAGAAAGGGAAAGAGACCTGTGAGACAACAGCTCTGTGATTATCATAACTTAAGTACATCTTTTATTTCTTGCCATGGTCCTGAAAATGCATCTGCTTTTATTTTCTTCTAAACAGTTTATATAGAAATTCTCTTATTAATTATATTTTTACTGTGTCTTCTATACTTCACTTCACTTTACTATTTTCACAGGTTGAGATTTTAACACTAGGGGAAGTTAAGCAGAAAAATCCCAAGGAGTAAGTTACAGATGGGAAAAAAAAATCACCAATCTTTGTTTTGTTTTGTTTTTTGCCAAAGGAAATACGATACCTGCCGAAGAATTAGACCATAATTCAAGAAGCATCGCTGACATCATTGTACACTTGTTTTCTTCCTCAAAACAGAGAGTTATCACCACCTGTTACTGGATAGCCACCCAACTCTGACCTCCCCATTTCCTGCCTAGAAGGAGGCGTTTAAAATACTGACACATTAGGACCTACTCATGAGGAGATACTGGTCTCTTCTTACACAGATACCCAGAACTTAATTTCAGCATTAGAAATTGAGAAGAGAAGGAAGAACTGGAAGCGAAACCCCCCTGCTTCTTCTCTTTCTTAAATGAGAACCCCCAGTCTTGGAGGGAAACCAAACAGATGGACCAAAAGAGCCAGTTTGGGAAGCTCCAACTCACCCGGCATTCCATTCGTGCAAGGGAGGGGGAGTCGGCTCTTTGGGGTGGACGAGCTTCCCTTTCCTGACAGCTGCTCAGAGATTGAAGTGAGGGGTGCTGGTCCCAGATGAACTCACGGGGGTGTGGCGACAAAGGCTCGTGCCCTGCCATGTCCTCCAAGAAAGTTCAACAGCTGTTCGACTGCCTAACAAATGGCTCCTCTCCTTGGCTAAATGCATTATCACAGTGATCCGTGAGAACCACGAGGGGCCTAATGAAGCTGCCGTTACCTGCGATCAACAGATGGGGACAGTAAGCATGAAGATCAACATTATTTTTAGGAATCTGAAAGTCATCGGAATGGCATTTTCCGTCACTTTGCAGACGTCTCATTGTTTCTCGGAACTCTTGACCAAGTGTTTCATAATTTTCTCTGGCCTACCAAGACTTCATTGTATATACAGTTGACACCAGCCCAAGATTCCTTGAGAATAAGACTTCTTCCACATCTCCCAAATCCTCAGATTTCTGAGCTTTTTCTAGGGATTGACATCTCTGCAGGGCTCAGGCCATTATCACTTAGAGGAATGCCTGCTTCTGGGTTTACTCTGCAGAGCGCTGACCTCTCACAGAATCCCTCCATCCCGGGGAACGCAACCAGATGCAAGCTGAGATTATGTGGGGTTTGAATCATTCAGATTCCCAATGTTGCAGGAAAGCCAGTCAATTAGTGCGGTTATCACGGTTCTCAAGTAGGCCTGCCCCTGGGTACTGGTGTGGTGTCTGCAGCCCCGACACTCGGGGGAAGTGGGACAGTGAGAGGAGGCTGGGAGGGCCAAGCTAAGACATGATTCCAGTGCAGGCAGCCCCAAGGTCTGACCCAGGTGACAGCAGGAGTTGTGGGAAGAAAACATTATTGGTGGGTGAGGTGGGAGGGTATCCCAAAGAGGAATCGAAAGAGCTATGCTTGGAGTATCACGTTTTACTCAAGTGAGAGAAGGAATCCGGAGTTCTAACCTCCGTCATTGGTCAAGAATCAGGGACGCTGTCTCGTTTGCCAAGGCATCAAAAATCAGATGGGCTGGACACGTAATGCAATTTAGAGATGACCGCTTGACTAGAGCTCTTACCAACTGGATTCCACAGGATATCAAAAGACCGAGTGGCCGCCCATCTACGAGATGGTCAGACTTCTTTGTCAAAACCCTGAATGAATGGTTTGAGGCTCTCTGTGTTCCTGGAGCGAGCAGATACCATTGGGCTACACTAGCATGCGACAGGGATTAATGGAGACGTTACTGGCACCCACTCAAGCAAATCGAAGATCAATGGGATTACAAGTGATATAAGAGATAGAAGTGGGGCAGGAGGAAGGTCACACCCAGGGGAGCTCAGAGTTACCTCTGGCTCTGTACTCAGGGGCCACTCTTGGGAGACCATATGCAGTGCCTGGTTTCAAACTGGGACTGACCACATACTGAGCAAGTTTTTTTTTTTTGATCCCTATTCTATCTCTTGGGACCCCATAATTAATTTCAATAAATGCTGCACTTATTTCTACTTTTTAAATACTCTAAGTGTATAATATGTACATTGGTCCACATTTTATTTATTTTTCTGATTTTATTTATTTATTGATTGATTTAGGTGTTTTGATCACACCCAGATGCTCAGGTATTACCAGATTCTGTCCTTAGGAATTGTTCCTGGTGATGCTTAAGGGACCATGCGGGATGCCGGGGATCAAACCTGGGTCAGCCGCATGCAAGGCAAATACCCTCCCCAATGTACTATCGGTCCTGCCCCATTAATGCATATCTTAATATACTGCTAACAATTTTTCATACCTTTTTAAGTTCTTTACATTTATATGTGTATGGCATAATTCTTGTATGCTACGTGCATACAAGAATTATGTTATATGCATACAAGAATTATGTGCATAATAAGGAAATAATATGTCGGGGTATGTAAGTCCTCAAATTTCATCAAGGTCATAAGGAAATAAGTTCTCCAAACATTTTATTAATAAGTCTACTTGGTCGAAAAAGTTTTAAGATGAATGCTAGAGAAATGAGATGGACCCAGAAGGAAAATACTGCTTAATAAAAGAATCAGGATTCAGGATAGGGGGTCGGGAGTGTCAGAGAGCACCCAGGATCCCACGGGAAGAAGAGATTCTAGAGAGCAGGACAAGGCTGGACCCTGAGAACAGCCTGGAGGGTCCACAGCAGAACAAGGTGGGGAGTGACAGATGGGAGGAGTTTCTGTCTCCTGACAGAGTACAAGAGACCAGCGAGAAACCAGAGGGACGCATGTGACCTCCCAGTCCCGGGCTCAGCTCCCAGCAGCTGAGCTGGCCGACGAGGCTCCGTTGGTTCAGCTGTTTTCCTCTCCTCCGTCAGCCCCGGGTGCTATCATCCCACCGCCAGTGAAGGCGGAAGGGGTCTTCCTTCGGCCGAGTCCCCCACTGGCTCCTCTTCTCATCTCTCTCTGCTGCCACCTGTTCTTCCAAACTTCCCCTTGCTCTGGGCTCCTGAGAGGGCGTTTCTGACATCGCAGGATTCTTTCTTTTAGCTTGAAATAGAGTTGAATTTTACTCGCGTTCAGGTAACCAACATGCTTCCAATCGTGTTCACGCTGATGGCACTGATGGGGCCATGCTCCCTGCACCCACCGCCCTCACCAGCACTGCAGCACCCAGACCCACCTGCCAGAGGCCGGGCAGGGATCTCAGAGAAGCTCCACCCAATTCCCCAAGCCCCCCTCCCGCTCCCCCTACCCATCCCATTACCCCAAAGGGAAAAGGGGGAAAGCCCAGCTGAAGAACGCTTTCTAAACCTGACCAATTTCCCCTTGTGCAACAAGAATCCCCTCCCTGCTTTCTCAACGCTTTGTCACCAAAGCTAGGGGTCGGGAAGACAAAAGGAATCCGCCCGTTCCAGTTGCTCGCTCTACCTTTTTGACACATCACTGGCAAAGGTTTGCCTCCCCCGTCAGCTTCCCTCATTTCATTTCCCAGATGCTTTCATGCTCCGAGGCCAAAACTAACAGGGATCTCTCCTTCGCTGTCAGCCCCCGGCTCCATCTGCCCCGGCTCCTCTCCCCTCCCCGTGACAGCCTCCCAGCTGCGAGGAGCCTGGTTAGGGAACAGCCAAGTTTACGTACAACATTCACACTCCAGCGTGTTGCTGGTGGGGTCGCCCCTCACAAATGGAATTCACACAAAGAACCCCTCTCAAGAATGCCCCAAGTGGGTGGCTCCTGAGAGGGGCAGAGGACACAAGTGTTATACTATCCCCTGGAGACCGCAGACTTCCTGTGACCCGGGAGCAGATTTTAACGGTTTTATGTTCAGGATTAGTAACCCTCACCCGACTTGCTTAGCCAAATTCAAGCACTGTTTACATGCCACCCACATAAAGCACTTGGTTCTTACTCAACCAACAGCAGCTTAAATTAACGCCCTCACAACGACTGGGATGCCAAGGAGCTGTTTCATGGCAGGAGCTTGTCCTGACGCAATAAAGAGCAACAAACATGAGTGAGCCTTAGCATTAATACTACTGTAAACATACTACCTAAACTATGATAATAATTAAAATCATTGAATCGATGTGATTGGTCAGATAACCTTGCCTGGTTTAGAAATCAGGTGGTTCCACACAATATCTAAGACATACTTAAGCTGAGAATGAGACAAAAGCATCCATCTGTTGTTTATCTAAAATTCAATCTTAACTGGATATGATGATGTTTATTTGATAAATATAGAAATCCTAGATAGGCCTGGAAAATTAACAAATAAATTAAAAATGCTCTAGCCTTAGGGCTATCTGAACACTCTAGCCCCCAAATAAACCACATTCTTAACAATGAATAATAACCTCAATAATCAACTATACTTTCAATTCTTTTTATATAGTCAAAGCAGAATTACATGTCTTCCCAAATTTCAAAAGAACAAAATAAATTAACAGAATTTTCTTGTTTCTAAGTTTCTCTTTGGCAGTACTATTCTTTCTTTTTCTTTTTGAGCCACACCAGGTGATGCTCAGGCCGTTACTCAATGCTCTGCACTCAGGAATTATTCCTAACAATGGACAGGGGACCAACTGGAATATAGGGAATTGAACCCAGGTCGACCACATGCAAAGCAAATGTCTTACCCCTGTACTATCTTTCTCCGGCCCCTATTTCTAAACAATGTCAGCCTTATAATCTACCAGCAAACACCCATGGATTAGACAAAAAAGGAGCTATGCTAATGTACAAAAGCCACCAGCCATTCGTTGTTTGAAAAGCCTGCCTGACTCATGATTAAAGGTCAAAATTTCTGAAATAAAGGAAAACCTTCTAGTGAAAAAGATTGTTCTAAATGAGGCTGATGCTGATGGTGTTTTTCAAGCGCATATTTACCCAAACAAATCTGCAAAGCACCCAAATAATACAATGGATCCCTTTTATATAATACACACAGTAAATGAGGCACAAAAAGCTCTTCTTTCCTTGTGAGGGGGTAGGACACACCTACATCAATGCTCAGGAGTTCATTTCAGAGATCTTCAGGGACCACGAGGTACTGGGGTTAGAAATGGGGTTGGCTGCATGCAAAGAAAGCAGCTTAAGACTTTTACCTTGGAAAACTCTTAAGAATATACCCAGAGTTAGGCCTGGTATATCAAGGACTAGTCCCAGGTGTCTCGGAGCCCAGAACTTTCTCTCTGATTAAGGACAAGGCTGTTTTCCCCCTGGCTGAAGCCTTTGATAGGTCTTCCCAAATTAGCTAGTGTCTTTAATCCATTCAATGAGCCTTCCTTTTCCCCACTCACAAAAGGACAATTATAATCCTGCAGCTGAAATAAGAACAAAAGAAGATATCAGAGGGGATTTTTTTTAAAGCTTTTTAAAAGCTAATCTCAAAGGGGTTTTTATTAAAAATGTTTATTTTTTAAAAGCCAGTGTAAAAAAAATAAAGAGCTGTGAGTTTGCCATAAAAAGCTGACACTAAATACCAGTTGTTCTCCCCTTTGGATCGATGCTTTCTTTTTATGTCAAATGTTTTTTGTGAATCTCTTATTGTAAGGCTGCGTTTTTGGAATATCTCCTTTTCTCCTGTGAGATGAAATGCCTTTGTAAATCACTATAATCTCCCAGCTGTAATAGAAAAGAAAAGTAGAAGAAAACGACTTCTAATAAAATAGCACATATTTCAATACCTAATGAATGACTTAGGTACGAGAGCAAGGCTTTCATGTCTTTCTAATTCATCAGCAACTTTGGTATTAGGAGAAATATGACACCATTCAATTTGCGTCTGTATGCATTTTATCACTTGATATAAGGTTCAAATAAAGGTGTGCACACAGAGAACCAGCAGGAAGGCAGCACTGAAATGCTTCATATTTGATATTTTAAAATAAAAAAACTTTAAAATAAAAAAACACGTGTCTGTATTGTGCCGCATGCGCAGACACAAACACACAATCAGCATGCACACAGCACCTACAAATGCAGGAGGTGATGGGTATTCTGAATTGGTAACACATTTTAACAGGCTTGCCATCTGCACCGCAAAATGGTAATGTCTCAGGTCCGGCAAAGTAAATTATGTCTTTCTTATTTTAAAGCTTTGGTTTCAACTGAGTTTCCTTTCATCACTGAAATAACAAGATTCATTCTGCATTCTCTTTGTATATGTAACAGTGTAACATTGCAACACTTTGCAAATAATTGAACCTAGGAATGCCTTCTCAACACTTTTCTCCACTTCTCCACTGGTTTTCTTTAAGCTTTACAATGCACACCTGGGGTCAGAGAGTGTGGTTCCAACGGCAGAGCACACGTCTGGTATGTGTGAGGCCCTGGTCCCATCTGAGCTTTGCATCCCTTTCTGAGCACAGCCGACACACAGTGTGTTCACCTATGGACCTTGTTTGAATGTGGCTTTTGGTGTAGAAAATTTTGGATGACATGAGAATCTCCTGCCAGGCTGTCTTCACCAGGATCCCCTCGAAGGGGGGCAGGTTGAGTTTCCTTCCCCGCCCCAAGCAGAGCCCCGGGAGCCAAAAACCTCCAGAAGCCAGCCACAGCCATGCTCAAGGCCACTCTCCACATGCTCGGACGAGCCTCACACATGAAGGAACCGGCAGGGGAATGCAGGTGTGCAGGACCCGTGGCTCAGATGGACGACAGTGATACAGTGATACAGTGATGAGGATTATGCATTTCTTTTTTTTCTCTCTTGGGGCTGGAGCAATAGCACATCGGGTAGGGTGTTTGCCTTGCATGCAGCCGACCCGGGTTTGATTCCTTTGCCCCTCTCGGAGAGCCTGGCAAGCTACCGAGAGTATCCCGCCCGCATGGCAGAGCCTGGCAAGCTACCCGTGGCGTAGTTGATATGCCCAAAACAGTAACAGCAAGTCTCACAATGGAGACATTACTGGTGCCTGCTTGAGCAAATCGATGAGCAACAGGATGACAGTGACAGTGACGGTGACAGTTTTTTTCTCTTGGGGAGGGAGGTGTTTGGTCACACCCAACAGTGCTTTGGGGTTATTCCTGACTCATTTCTCATGATTGACCCTTGGTTGTGGTCAAGGAACCATACACAGCGTTGGAGGTCCTACTGGAATCAGCTATAGGCGCGGCCAGCACCTGCCCTCCTATACTCTATCTCCAGGCCAGAGTCCTGCGATTCTGACAAGCTCTCAGGCATTGCCTGTGCAGCTGCCAGGAACCAACCACATGCTATGCAGTGGGTTTTCCAAACATCGTACATTATCTTCCAGCTACTTCAAACTCGCTTGTATTAATAAACAAAAACCATGTTCAAATCCTTTTTGATAAATCGCTTATGATGTACATAGTAGCTGTTGAACAAATGCCTCCTGACTCAAGACTTAGTAAATGGCAGCCAGTGTCAAAGGCTCCTTACAAGTCAGAGAAACAGGTCTAAGAGAGCAAGGAAAAGCATGAATTTTAAGAATCAAAACATTCAAGAAGTCCACTCCCAAACAACTATAATTCAGGCTATAAGTAGACATGAGTCACTGGCTGAAATGTAAGCGATAGTAAAAATAAACCCAGAAAAGAACTTGTAAATGCACCAAACAAATGTGTAGACTATGTGAAAAAGAAAATTAAAAGCTTCACTTGTCTTCATACGATGATTACAAGGAGCTAAGAAAATGAGAACTTATAGGTTGTGGGGGGGAAAAAAGGAAAATTAACTGTGGAGAGAAAAAAAAATCATGCCATAACAAGAATACAAGGATGCATGCCAACTACAGATCTAAACAAAATCAAATGAGTTTTCATCTGAGAAAATGATTCATGCGGACGTTAACTGAATTACCAAATCAAACAAAACTCTCTTGGATTTCAAAATTAAAAGCACAGACACACGGTGAAGAAATAACATAAGTGCTTCTAGAAACTGCAACTTGTCAGAAAGCTTAAAGGCTCTGGGTGAATCTGTTCAGCTTACGTTCCTAGCTAAGTCTTTTCCTCCAATCAGATGGCTGATAGGCCAGGGCAGGTAATATTTCTTAAAGCCTGTTTATTTCAAATGCAGAATCATGTCACCTGTGAAGGCTGCCTATTACTCTGCTCAGTAAAATGAATGGGCGCTAAGACCACCCCCTCCCCCGTGATAATAGCATCAACAACAGGTACAGTCCAAAGATAAGCGTGGAACTCAATAATTCACTTTTGGCAGCTCTATTTCTTTTTTAATTAACATCTTTTCCAAGCTCGAGGAAGAATGCGCTACAGAAAGCAGACCCTGATAAGGGTCTCTTGACAGCTGCAGATAAACAGCTTCTGTGGCTGTGGGATCCCCACAAATAACAGGTGAGTGAACCCGGAGGGGTGGAACCCTTCCAGACAGCAAACTTCTAGCAAAGGCATCGCAAAGTCACAGCTTTATGATGGACAGACTATCACAGACAGCATCAGGAGAAGCTGCTCGGGGAAGAGATGTGAGGGCCAAAGACTTGGAAATCGAGTCCCACTCACCCCCACCCAACCACTAACAGCTGGAAGATGCTCTGTTCAAAATTCCTTAGTGAAGGAAAAGCTACATTTCTTCCAGATCAATTAATCCAATCAATTGGGATCCCTTGTCTTTCTAAATCCCGCTGAGAAAGATCTAGCAAGAATACTAAGCTGCTGCTTCTCTACCGAGAAGCCAAAGACCAAATGAGGAGACCCCCTGCATCATCCAAATGGGAGGTCTGAGCTGGATGCATGTGGTAATTAGTTAATCTGGAGAATTTAGCATCTGGATACTTAGCAGAAACTGAGTCTTCCTTCCATCACAGAAGAGAAAGTGCATTTCTAGTTCATTGGGTTCCACTTAACTCAGCCACAAGGAGCAGTGAGGTAGGTCCTAAAGTCATGATGCAAAAATGAATCAGAACCAATGTTTAAACACACCAGTGATGGAATGTGTGTGAGATAAACCATTACTAATAGTAATGTATTGTAAACTACAGAATCTCAAATTAAAAAGAAAATGAAGATTTAAAAAATAACCAGGACTAGGGCTGGAGCAATAGCACAGTGGGGAGGGCGTTTGCCTTGCACACGGCCAACCCAGATTCAATTCCCAGCACCCCATATGGTCCCCTGAGCACCGCCAGGAGTAATTCCTGAGTGCACAGCCAGGAATAACCCCTGAGCATTGCCGGGTGTGACCCAAAAAGCCAAAAAAAAAATAACCAGGACTTTTGTCAGAAGAGTGCCCCCACCCCATGTCTGAGTCTGCACATCCCACCCTCCTCAAGTCAGTGAACTGGACCGGATCACTTCTCTTCGGGACTCATCCACCCTCTGCATCCCAAAAAGGGATGCAGTTCCACACCCCATCTTACTAACCACCGGCTTCATGAGTTGTTACCAGACCTGCACTCCAAAAATGAAACAACTCGGGGTTCGGGATGCCTGCGGGTTCCTGCTTCTCTCTTTGAACCTCTCCTTCAACTCCCCACCCCAGTTTTCATTTTCCTTCCTTGATAGACCTTGTGGCCCCGTTTTCCTTCATGATTAATGTGCAGCCTGCTTCCATCAGAATTACATTCTGAACCTCAGTTCTGACCCCCTTAACTCCCTCCCTCAGCTGCTAGCTGTCCTATTGTCCTCTAAAGTCTTGTCTGACAAACAAGCCACAGAAAGTTCTATTTTATCTTACCTCATTACATATACAGAGATACATTCCCCTTCACCTTAATTACTTCTGGAATGGTAGTAGTGAATGGCTAACAGAGAAAAGGTACCATGGGTGAATGATAGGGACAACGAAATGGCTCCTTTAAATCAATGCTCAGTCAAATGGCTAGAGCACATGCCTTGAATGCACGTGGTCCTGGAGGTCAATTCCTGGCACCATGTCCTGGGTTCAAGGAACAGCACATAGTTAGGATGAGCACCTAATCAGTGATGAACTCCATATCACCACCAATGGCCCCTCAATCCTCAGGGATGATTGGGGAGAGCACCCCAGACCCACAACAAAAATAAAAAAGCTATTATAGTCACTGTCTTCCTATCTTACTCTTTAGATCAGGAAGCATTTTACTGTGAGGGCTAACACTGTATCATACAAAGGAATAAGCAGGAGTCACATCCAGCTCTTCCTTGGACCAGATGCACAGAACCAGAAAACCAAGTGTTGACCAATGAGAGTGAGAAAGCACCTTGGGAATCAGAGGTTGTGACCACAGCTCAAATGGTTTGGGGTTTGGACTGGAGAAAGAGCACAGCAGGTCGGACACTTGTCTTGCACACAGCCTACCCAGTGTGGCACCCCTGGCACCCCATGTGGTTCCCCAAACCTGCCAGGAGTGATCTCTGAGCAGAAAGTCAAGAGTAAGTTCTGAGCTCAGCTAAGTGTGATCCCAAAACAAACCAAAAAACAAAAAACAAAAAACCAAAACGTGACACAGTAAAGGAGGCACCTGAGTGGTCGTGGAATATGGGAACATCTTATAAAGTAACAGAATGGGAAATAACACCCAAGGATAATAGAGATAAGGGCTAGGAGGATTACTCCACGGATTGGAAGCTGGCCTCACATGCTGGGGGAGAAGGCAGCTCAGATAAAGAAGGGAACACCAAGTAAAGGGTTCTTGGAGGGCTCTCTCGGGATGGGAGATGCGTGCTGAAAGTAGACTATGGATCAAATATGATGGCCACTTACTACCTGCATTGCAAACCATAACACCCAAAAGGAGAGAATAAAAGAGAACGTGCCTGCCACAGAGGTGTGTGTGGGGGGGGGGGGAGGGATACTGGGAACATTGGTGGTAGAGAATGGGCATTGGTGGAGGGATGGGTACTCAATCATTGTATGACTGAAACATAAGCATGAAAATGTGTAAGTCTGTAACCGTATCTCACAGTGATTCATCAAAAAAAAAAAGAGAAGAAAGAAAAAAATAAGGAAAAAAAACCTGTGGGAAAGAGATTCAAAACAGAGACAACTGTAGAGCAGATACAAGGAGGCAACAGAGAGATTTGGCAGAAAGCAAGACCTTACAGCTGAAAAGCGCAGGTCAGAAGCCAGGCTCTACCACCACTAAGAATCTGAGAGCCCTGAAATATCCTCAAGGTCAGTGGTTTCCCTTCCTCTGTAAAAAGAAAATATAAAGTCTTCCACACAGGACTTCTGGCATCATGTACATGGTCCCGGGTGCTCAGTGATCTTCACACTGAAGATGGTCAGCATGCCACCATTCATTCATTCATTCATTCACAGCATCACTGCAAGGGGATGAAGATGAAGGTGAGGCATGGCAAGTGAGGCAGGGCTATGTCCTGGGAGTCACCAGGGGCCGAGTCCAGAAGCCTACAGTCATTGAAATGTTCCGAGCAAGAGGGAACATGGGCAGAGCTGGGCCACAGTCACTTTACTCAGCGAGGGAGAAAAGGGCTGGAAGAAACAAAGGCTGGAGAGGCAAGACCCACACAGGTCTAAGTCAGTCAAGAGAAGAAAAGGGTGGGGATTAGAATAAAAAGAGAATCCCAATTCTAGGCATTCAGAAAAATACAGAACTGCTGACATCTGGGGAAATATGTGCATGCTAGGGTCAAAAGAAATGCAAACGTGTCATCTGGGAAAAAAAAACAGAGAACATACTATCCACAGTCTGTGAGAGCCCAAAATGAGTGGGGGGCTGGAAAGAAAGGCGAGTGCAGTGAAGTTTGAGGTTCCAGGGGACACCTCATTACAGTTTGGGACGTTCAGTTTTAAACTCCAGAAATCAAAGCGTAAGACAGAAACTGTCTGCAAACAGGCTCATTTCTATTCTGAGGAGAAGATGGGAGAAGATCTGTTTCAATCTCACCTGAAAAGGTCTGTTTTAGCCTCCTAAACTGAATAGATGCAGAGCGGGGATAGATCTGTGTGAGCCCATTGGCATGGACCACAGGTGCCCATGGGGTACCATCTAGATGAGCGTTTGGGAGGAACCAGAACAGCAGAGAGGAACTTGATCCATGACAGCTTGTCACCTCCGATGACGCTGGGGATAGCCATCTAGGTGTGCTCGTGAAAGGCTAAGCAAGTTCTACTTTGCACTAACACAGCCAAGGCAGGTCACACACCTTCCCCTCGTGCCTGGCAGATACTGTCAGTGCTGGTACCCAGGGCTTGGCCAAACAGAAAGTTCTGCAAGCAGTATTACATTTTTAAACAAGTGACGCAAGGGAGCAATATGGAACTCAGTCTCAGCACCCAAGAGCAGCAGCTCTATGAGTTCATTTCTGCAACAGAACCCGGCTCTGCCAGGTGACTGCCAAACTCTCCCATCCCACTTGCTTGATGTGGGATTCATTATTAAATGAATAATGAATTACGTCCAAATTCTTCCAAGATTGTTTTTCTATATAGCCAGAGTCAGTGTCCATTGCCACTGATCCTCAAAGCTTCTCTTTCATAATTCAGTTCCTCTGTGTTTACTAAAAAGTGCTGGATGGAAGTATGCAGCCAAAACTGCAGAAAACTCTTGGTTCTGCCTTTTAGTTTTGCCCCTGACTAGTTGTGTGATGGTGAGAAAGATCACATGATACCCTCTGCCTCAGTTTCTACATCAGCCGAATAAAATCCTAATAATTACGCAGCTCCTGTGTTGTCTTAAGTTCATTAGATCACACAACTGCCTACTAGTCGGTGTGGCACATGGAGTGTAAAAGGCAGCTGTGTTTATGACAATTTGATGGCAACAATGGACTGAGTGCTTCTGTTTCTAAATAAGGGCCACACACCCAGATGCCTTAAGGCTGAGGGTGGAGAGACAGAAACATGCTCAGGGGGATTGAATTCAGTACTCTGTATGTGCTAGGTATGCCTCTCCCTAGCCTTGCAGATGCACCCTCAGTAAGCGTGATCACTGGCTTTAGCACAATGGACTTTAAGTGAAGAGTTAAGTCTGTACATTCAGTATTCCCCAAGTGGGAGAGGACGGCATAGCATGAGTGAATGGGACAATGCATGTAAGTATAGGACTCACATCTATGTCAGGCTGAAGCTTGTGACCAGATCAACTTAGGAAATTTTCTTTCCTATTGTTTATAGAGGCATCTCCTGATCAGTGTCAGGGTCCAGAGAGTATTGGGTAGACAGGGGGAGGGGAATTGTGGCTATATCAGCATATTGGGGATTGAACTTAGGGCTTCATACATAAACTGAGGGCCTCTTCCCAGCCTAAAACACTATTTTGTCTAGTAGCCATGGCCATACTATTGGAATACTATGTCAGATGCTAAAAGCATGAAAAGGTTTCAAGGTTCACCTAAAAAAAATCAAGAGAGAATAATATTAAAAGAGGAAATTTGCAAAAACAAGCAAAAAAAAGAGGAAGGGGCAGAGTGATAGTACAACAGATAGAGCTCTCGCCTTGCACATAGCCAAAATGGGTTCTAGCCCCAGCAAACCATATGATCCATCAAGCATGCCGAGAGAGAGAGAGAGAGAGAGAGAGAGAGAGAGAGAGAGAGAGAGAGAGAGAGAGAATCAGCAAAGGACATTTGTTCTGAGCTTGGTCCAGGTCAAGAGAGCCTGACCCCAGTGGTTCTAGTGAGATATGCAGAAATTTCAGACAGAGTAGAGTGAAAGTAGGGACTCACAAACCCTTCCTGAACCATTCTGAGAAAAAAAATGGCCCTGGAGGAGCTCACCAGAGTCCACCTAGAGTCTCTCCTGCGGGGAGGAGTGTGTGGTTATAGAATTCTTAGGCTTTCACAGCCCAGGTCTGAACCACGAATGTTTTTACATGAAAACATGAGCTATATGATGTGGCATCTATCCATCATCTTTAAACATTTATATATCCCTGCATCATATAAAGCAACCACACTTAGCAATTCAATTCCAGCATCATCTAGGACAACAGCTTTTAGAGATTCAATTTCATGTTCCCCTATAAATTTCCCACTGTCTCAGGCCCATTTATTGAAAACGATCATCTTGCCCAGTGGCCCTGCAGTGTCGCTTCAGAGATCCATCAGGTGTCTGTGCTTCTTTTTCTGGGCTCTCTGCCCTGCCACTGATGGATGCACCGGCTCCGATGCCAGCGATGCACTACCTTAATTACTGCGCTTTAATTAGAAAGTCTTCTTTCCTGGAGCTCAAGTCCCTCGCCCTTGCTCTGAGTCTTCAAAGTGCTTGAGTAATTCTTGGCCCTCTCCATGTTTACATACATTTTAGAATTCTCAAAGTCCACCCCAAAACCCACTGGGCCTTTTATTGGGATTACATTGAATCTACCAGTCAACTTTGGGGAACATTAACATCTTTATAATATTGCAAACGAAAGAAAGCAAACAGACCTCAGCTGGGAGAGATTTAATACTAAATTAAATTCTGTGTTTGGGCTGTGAGGGAGGCTGGGAGTCTCATTTACTGAAATGAGACTGTGGGCAACTTAGAGGGAACAGAAGACTTATTACCTGAGAGAAACCAGAAAAGACAGGGGCTGCTTAAGTTGCAGCGGCCCCAGGGCGGGGAAACTCTCCTCCACTGTGAGATGGAAGAAACTCACCAAAACTCAGAGTCCACTTCGATGCTATGAGGACTATTTCTAGGAACCAGGGGTTAGGACTCGAACATGTGTTTCGTGGAGCCACAAACCAAACCCTCACAGGGAAGGGCAAGTATGAAGTAGGAGAGACGGGAGAGATTCTGGAGAGTTCTCACCAGGCCTCCCTTCAGAACCTCATTGCCCTCTGAGGTTGGAGCCGGAACTCCGTTCCCACAATCCACCAGTCGCCAGGCTGCCACTAAGGTCCCTGCTGGCTGAGTTCATTGGGGAACTGGAGAGAGAAGGAAGGAGAGTCAGGATACAGTCCAGGGGGACACCGAAGAAAAGGCATACTGAGGGGATGGAGGGATAGCACAGCGGGTAGGGCGTTTGCCTTGCACGCGGCCAACCCGGGTTCAATTCCCAGCATCCCATATGGTCCTCTGAGCACTGCCAGGGGTGATTCCTGAGTGTAGAGTCAGGAGTAACCCCTGTGCATTGCCAGGTGTGACCCAAAAAGAAAAAAAAAACAAACAAGGCATACTGAACTGTGGGAGAGACAAGTTCTGACGCAGCTTGAGGATACACGGAGGTTTCTCTCTCTCTTCCTCTTTCCTTTCTTTCCCTTCTCTCTCATACAGTATTAATGTTTAGCACTGTAGCACTGTCATGCCGTTCGTTCATCAATTTGCTCGAGCAGGCATCAGTTATGTCTCCATTGTGAGACTTGTTGTTACTGTTTTTGGCATATCGAATACGCCCTGGGGAGCTTGTCAGACTTCCCGGGCTCTCCGAGAGGGATGGAGGAATCGAACCTGGGTCGGTTGCATGCAAGGCAAATGCCCTACCCGCTGTACTATGGCTCCAGTCCATTAATGTTTAAGTGAATCTTTTAAACCATGTTTACATATAACAAAAAACTCATATTATCTTGATAGTTTTATAAGCTAGTCTTTACTTAGACTGATAGCTCACATTCTTCCATATCAATATTGAACCAGAATACAATTTATTAATTCTCTATCACTGGCTTTACGCTAACTGCCAAATATATAAACAGCAAACATCAAGAAAAATCATCCTTATTCACAAACTTGCTGAACACATCTGCTTCTCTCAGTTAAATTCCCAGAAGTGGAAACAAATGCTAAGTCAAAGGGTGTTTGATGGTAACTTCCGGTCTGAAAGTTCCCCAAAGATAAACCAGTTTTTCTTCTACCAAAATGGAGGAATCATTGCCATCCATAATAATATCCAACTCAAATGGGGAATTTTTCGAATCTCACTAATCGTATTATTTTTCAATTCAATAAAAATTACAGTTTTTCACTTCTGAAACTACTTTGTTGATTCCACTAAGTTTGGATCCTTGCTACCCAAAATGTAGTCCCTAGACCAGCCTCATAGAGGACACCTAGCAACACCATAAGTTTCAATCTGCACATCTGAAAAACCTGTATTTGAAGGAGCTACTATACACACACACACACAGACACCCACACACAGACACACAGACACACACCAGTGATCTCCAGTGCATAAAATAGTGATATTCCCAGTTTTAAGAAAAAAATTAAAATTTGGTCATATAAATCTTTCCACTGATAACTTCATGGTGACAAAAAGGAAAGATAAATTTGATGACAACAAAGAAGGGAAGCAATCTATTGAAAACCTAAAACTAAAGAAGCTAACCCAGACTTTCCTTGTGTGTTTATGGAGGCCAAAAACAGTAACAAGTCTCACAATGGAGATTTTACTGGTGCCCTCTTGAGCAAATCGATGAGCAAAGGGATGACAGTGATACAGTGATACAGTTGATGGAGGCAAATTCCCACCCAAGGAATTAAGTAATTAAGTAAATCAAGAAAACAAAGACTTTTCCTACCACTATGTCCTTAGATAAATATTTATGTCCCCCCCCCAAACATGTTAATACTTAGCCCCAGTTTGATGATATTTGAAAGTGAGGTATTTGGTAGGTGATAATGTTATGAGGATGGAAGCCACTTCAAAGGGAATAGAAATGGAATGGAAAATATTTCCTTCTCTTTGACCTTTCCACTACATGTGGGTAAAAGAGCTTGGCAGTATACTACCCCAAAGTGGGGTTTCGTCAGAACCTGATCATACCCTTTGGCTTCCAGTTTCCACAACTTTAAGAAATGAATATATATTGTGTATGTCACTCAACCTAAAGTATTCCATTACAGTAAACCGAAGCTAAGACATTCAAATATTCTTTTATCTTCTACCGTTTATATTATCCTTTTCAGGGGCAAAATATTATTATCTGGCAAACCAATTTCACCTTTAATTTTATTGCTGCTCTCATCAATAAATATTGATTTCGGATTGGAGCAATAGTACAGCATTTAGGCACTTTCCTTAAATGTGGCCAACCCAAGTTAGATCCCTGGTATCCCAAATCGTCCCCCAAGCACCACCAGGAGTGATTCCTGAGTGCAGAGTCACGAGTAAGCCCTGATCATCACAAGGTGTGGCCCCAAACCGAAACAAATAAATAAATAAATAAAGTTTGATTTCAAGTCACATTCTTTATTTGCATATGGTTTTGTGGTTGTTTTTTTTTTTTTACTCCAAGCATATCTTTCAACTTCTCCCTAAGATAATATTCTATTGATATATAACTATAGCACAGTGGATAGGACGTTTGCCTTGCACACGGCCAACCCAGGTTTGATTCCTCCGTCCCTCTTGGAGAGCCTGGCAAGCTACCAAGAATATCTCACCCGCATGGCAGAGCCTGGCAAGCTGCCCGTGGCGTATTTGATATGCCAAAAACAGTAACAACAAGTCTCACAATGGAGACGTTAATGGTGCTCGCTCGAGCAAATCGATGAGCAATGGTATGACAGTGACAGTGACAGTGATAAAACTATACCATTGTATTTGACTGTGGGGGCTAATGTTACTACAGTCCCCTTGGAGATGGCAAGATGGTTACTACATTGGTTGCCAGTTCAACTCAATCAAAGGTCATTCTTTCTGTCTTGCATACTTTACTGACAAACGCTGAATTGGTACAAGAGTGGTAGAGAACATGAAGCCAAGCTAATAATGGCCCACTCTGGGTGGTAACAGAACTAGGAAGCCTCCTGGTTTCCAATGATGAACAGCAATCAATGCCCAAGACGGGTTAGGAGACAGCCAACAAATTTCTGGCTTTCCATTCTGCTAAATGTCTCTTCTTAGCTAATTATGGGCCCAGTGCTCACTATTTCCACTATTTCAACGTTAGACTGTTCTTTGGTAACTGCTACATTGTCATCCTCTCCTTCTTTTAAGATTTTCTTAGCTGTTCTTGCCTATGAATTTTATTCTTGAAAAGAACTTCACGATCATTTTGCCAAGTTTAATTTCCCATAGGCTTTGACTGAATTTGCACGAAAATCTATAAACTTATATTGAATCATCCAACTCAAGAACATGGTCCATCTCTCCATTTATTTGGACTTTCTTTTATATACCTCAATAAAGTTTAATAGTTCTCTTTCTTCAAGTCCTACATACTTCCTGGGGGATTTATTCTTACAACTGTCTATATGCTTGTCTCTATCAATACAAACATGTTTTTGAATTTTTCTCCTTTTAGTTAATTGTGCCTTGTGACATGAATTGAAAGTCCAATCATGATCGAGTAGTAAAAGCAAAGTCTCCTGTCACTCAACCTGCTGACCTCTACTCCTCGCACTAGCAGAAAAATATCTATGAGAGCTGGGCTCATATCCAGCAAGGCAATTTTCCATGTGCTGGATTTTGCTGTGTTTCTGGCTTTGTTACATTTTACATAAAGGCAATGGTACTTCAAACTTTCCCTATGGCATTTATGCAGCAGATGTCTTAAAAGAGCTCACATGACCCTTGATGCAGTTATAGCAATAGATGCATACTATGTCCTTTGAAGAATATGACAATGTGGTCAGTAAATTTCCCATTAACCGAATCTGATGCTTTTGTTTTCTTATGATGAAAAGGTCGCTTTGCCAAACACTCTTATCCCTACTTCTGTATCTATCTGTTCTATGAAATAGAAAAATAGGCCAGTATTTTTTCAAGGAGAAATTTCAGAAGCAGATAAATTTGTAGAAATCATTATCAACACTTAAAAAACTGAGAACTCCTAACAAGTTGCCTTCCCTCCAAAGAAAGGAATTTACCACTGCACCAGCAGTGTGATGGGATTCACTTCTTCCACAGCCTTTATATTTTACATTTTTGCTCTGGGCTTTTGGCATTTTGCCAAAACATTATTAAGTAATTACTTCTTAATTCCTACTTCCCTGAGGGTCTGAAAGGTATATTATGTTTACGTTGACCATACCAATAACTTCTATAACCTGTCTGGCTGTAATCCCTCTTGATAAACCATGAAGTTTCTCTTTTATACCTAGAATCCCCTATAGCAGTTGTATGCATCTTATGACTGTTTCTCTCATCTGTCTCATACACATGCCTTCGGTCATTTTCTTTCTAACATTGGGTGTCCCTTATCAAATAAAATCTTTAAATGTATATGTGGTCAAATGTGAGTATACCAAGTATGTGCTTGTTATCACATTTAAAAAAATAAAATAATGACATTTAGGGGACAAGGAGATACAAGGACACA
Source organism: Sorex araneus (assembly GCF_027595985.1). Lineage (NCBI taxonomy): Eukaryota > Metazoa > Chordata > Mammalia > Eulipotyphla > Soricidae > Sorex > Sorex araneus. Next base: position 57,997,367 of record NC_073308.1, on the reverse strand, counting down.
TGTACTGGTCCTGAGTTTGAATCCCAACATCATGTGACCATCCCCAGCACCAAAAGGTGGGACGCCAGAATGACCCCAAGCAGCACTGGGATATCTGGGTAGTCCCCATACTGCAGGGCTCATCTGTGGGCCCAGCACTGAACTGCCTGACCCAGCTGATGTAGTATCACCAGGAGCAAGCTCTGGGAACCCCAAGTACTGCTTGGTTGCACCCCCACCAAAAAAATAAAATTTAAATCACTGTATCACTGTCATCCCATTGCGCATTGATTTGCTCGAGTGGGCACCAGTAATGTCTTCATTGTGAGACTTGTTGTTACTGTTTTTGGCATATCGGATATGCCACGGGCAGCTTGCAGGTTCTGCCGTACGAGCAAGATACTCTCGGTAGCTTTCTGAGCTCTCCGAGAGGGGTGGAGGAATCGAACCTGGGTCAGCTGCATACAAGGCAAAGGCCCTACCTGCTGTGCTATCGCTCCAGCCGGATACCTACCCTAACTGAAATAAAAGGGCATATCCTTACTGTAGGATGTTGCATGGGAAGGGGTGAGGAAAGCAAAACCACAGGTTTAAATTGGACCTCTGGACTAATGAATAAATTTAATTAAATTTAATCAAAATTTAAATAAAAACAAAAATAATGGGGCCAGAGCAATAGTACAGGGAGTAGGGCACTTGCCTTGCATGCAGTAAACTCAAATTGGATCCCCAGCACCACATATGGCCCCTTGAGTCCTACCAGGAGAAATTCCTGAATGCAGAGCCAGGAGTAAGCCCTGAGTACCACTGGTGTGGCTGTAAAAACCGAAAAAACAAAAATAATGTCTAGTGCTGGATATAGTTAAAATCTGTGATTTCCAAATATTTATGACCATAGACAATATCTCAAGATATCTGGACAAAATATAATGTGCTGAAGAAACAGCTCTGATTCCTATTAGTGAAGAAGTCCAGATACTGTTCATTCTACCGTGGTTTGCCACATATAATTGAAGGAAATAGTAAATTTCAGATGGAGTTAATTGAAAGTAAAGATGTAATTGCTTTCCCATCCAAGTTTGCAAACTCCACTCTTTATTGAATCCTTTTGTAACCACCTTCCAGCAAAATTAACTATTTCTTCCTCTGAGATCCCTCAGCTGTCTACACTCACGGAATATTCCATCCAAGCACTTTTCTCTCCTGTCCCAGCTAAGGTAGTTAGCAACTCGAGGGTAAGGAGCAGAGGGAAATGAAACTGAACCAGCAAATGCTGAGGCCCTGCCTCAGAACCCTGGCATACAACAAACCAGGCATATGCCAAAATGTCTACTGAGCCAGGAGCATAATGAGTCAGCCAGTTATAGACAGATTGATAGACTAAAATCTATGCAGCACCAATGGTGAACAAACAAAATTATATGGTGATAATCTCCCACCAGAATTTAGTTTCAAAATATTTTCACGCCTGTAGTCCTTATTTTATTTGGTGGGTGAGTTCCTCATTTTATTTGTGGGCTGAATTTCCATCTCCAAATACTAGATCAGTATTTCTCTGCCTTTTTTTGAAATTACTGTCCGTCAAAGTAATATTTTTAAAACTCATTCAAAAAGACACATGCACATATTATTCATTGCAGCCCTTCGTACAATAGCTAAAAGAGAGATCTACCCAGGTGTTGAACAAAGGATGGATTATGAAGATGTGCTACATATACACAATGAAATACTATGCAGAGGCAAGAAATGATGAAATCATGCAGTTTGCTGCAACCTGGATGGAACTGGAAGACATCATGTTAAGTGAAGTAAGACAGAAGGAAGAAGGGAAAAACACAGGATGATCTCATTTATTTGTGGTATATAGAATAATAGAATGGGGTGGGAGGTGGGGGGGCCCCAAATGCAATGATGTAAAGGAGAGATTCCTAGATCGCCTTTGGCCCCAGAGTATAGACAGGAAACGAACAGTCTCTGAGAAGGGAGGAGAAGGAAAGCAATCTAGGCAAGGAGTAAGAAGAAGCAGATGGGAAGCAACTGCAGGGAGTGGAAGGGAGCAGAGGGAGAGAGGAGGCAGAGGGCAAGGACCTAGGGTGCATCCGTGGGGTAGAGGAGAGGCATGGTACGTATCCAGGCCACAGAGCCATCAACACTGGAAACATGAGATCCAGACAACCACCAAACTGAACAATGTTGCTGTCAAGATGACAGGCTGGAGGAGTGGAAGGGTATCCGGGAAGACTGGTGAAGGGAAGTTGGCACTGGTGGTGAGATTGATGCTAAAATATTGTACATTTAAGACTCAACTCTAAATAACTTTATAGGGACTGGAACAACAGAAGAGCAGTGAAGGCGTTTGGCTGCCTCGTCGTAAGCTGCCAACTTGGGTTGAACCCCAGCATCCCATATAATTCCCCAACCACTATCAGGAGTAATTCCTGAGTGCAAAGCCAAGAGTGACCCCTAAGCACCTGTGAGTATAGTTCCCAAAATATAAATAAATAACTTTTTATAAATACAATTCTTCAATTAAAAAACTTAAAAACAAAGTAACCTTTTCAGTCATTTTTTTTCTAATCCTCCTATCCAGGAAGTGGATATCAACTGAAGTAGGGTGAGCTTTCAGGAGCCAAAATAATTACTGAAGACATTTTATAAAACCAACTGTTGCCTTCTTGGACAAAACAAAGTATGGTTAATAACTCACAGATTTGATGAAGTTTTATGAATGACTCAATCTATTTGTATTCTGAAATAAAAATCGTAAATCATTCTATGAGTTGAAACAGTTGCTTTCTCCTCCCCAAAGTCAAGCAATCATGAAATTAAAGAACCCCGTCTAAAGGAGACACAAAGCGAGGCATTTTTAAACAACACAGTTGAACCCATTTCTTGCCACAGAATTCAGGCTTTTTCTGTTTCCCCAAATAATGTCTTTCAGATGTTTATTACTCCGTATGTCATTGGAGAAAACCATGTTCCAAAGTGCAAAAGACACACATATCTATATCACCAGTATGCTGACTATTAGCGTGACATCGCTTTGAACTCTCCCAGTGTTTTAGAAAATTGACTCAAACTTCTGCTGGCAAGGGTGAAAATAAGGAGGCACCCTGTCCTGACTGTCCTTTGATATCAGGGCGCTCTGCGAGGAAACCACGCAAAGCCTTTGTTAGAACCGTGGACTAAACAGAATGGAAAACCTCACAGACTTAAAGGCTGAACAGAATTTGGTTTGATCTTATTTTCTGACTTTAGCCAAGATTTCTTCAACAGGATACCATGGCATGTTCAAACGATTTCAGCACCAACAGCGGAAAACTAGGATCCCGAAAGATAAAAGACTCTGAATCAGCAGTTTGGGAAGGACAAAGGAGTAGTCGAGTTCACCAATTCCAGTGATTGAACATCATGAGTGGCTTTTTCCCTGTATTTTATGCAGCTACCTTCTTTTTTTTTTTCATTCCCATGCATTTATTTTTTTAATTTAAATTTATTTATTTTTTAATTAATGAGTCACAGTGAGGGTACAGTTACAGATTCACGAATTTTCGTGCTTGTTTTTCCCTCATTATGCAGCTATTTTCATACATATAAAGTTCATTTATGCAACCATATAAAGTATAAAATATAAAGTAAAAATAAACTGGGGGGGTAAAAAGGTCAAGTTCTCGGTATTGCAGGGATGGGCACTGGCAAATCATATAGGTGTGCATACATTTTCCTCCAACGTTCTTTCCACTCACTTGGACTCCACTTACTTCTTTTTCACCACTATAGCCCCTGCCCCATCGCCCAGAACAGAGTTCAGGTGAGATCGCCATTTCCCCCTTCCACCTCATGCTGCCCTTTTGGACAGGCCCTCACCGGCAGCTTCCACTGGGGAGAACCCTCGTCAGCCATGGCACACATCTCACCACCCTTCAAAGCTCCGCGCTGTTGCTCTCAGTCCCCAGGAAGAAGCCAGTCTCGATTCTGGCTTTCTGGCTCCACAGAGACCTGGTATGCCCCGATTCAAACTCTCCTTTCCTACCTCCCCCAAGCCCTTCTTACACCTCAAAGAGTCCAAGCTCATCATCAGAATATTCCCACACGTTCCCACCTCTTCTCTGAACTTTTCCCTTCTCCCTCTTCATGGAATTGATGATTGTATCCCCCAGTCTTGAGTGGCAGCTGTTTTCCCACACCCCATTGTCTGGGAGCGAGTCTTAAAACTCATAGTCCCTTGGAGGAACCATCCGGCTACTTCTCCTACTATAATCACCACAACCATAGTATTTGTGAATGCGCCTCATTCCCTTAGTCTTAGGGCCCTTTCTTTACCTTGGTACCCTTTTCCTCTTCAGCTCTGCTCTGGCCAAGCTCAGGGATTTCACAGGCCTACATAGCTGATCCAAAAGATAGTGTCCAGAGCTGGAGCGATAGCATAGCGGGTAGGGCGTTTGCCTTGCACTTGGCCAACCCGGGTTCGAATCCCAGCATCCCATATGGTCCCCTGAGCATCACCAGGAGCAATTCCTGAGTGCAAAGCCAGGAGTAATCCCTGTGCATTGCATTGCCAGGTGTGACCCAAAAAGCAAAAAAAAAAAAAAAAAAAAAAAGATAGTGTCCAGCATGACGCACTCCCTGGGGCCCAGTGATCCTATCTCCTGGTGCTCCTCAGCCATGCACACCTCTACTCTTATCCTGACACAACTGCCACCAATGACTATATCACCTATAGCACATGGCAGCTTCAACCATGCTCACAGTCAAATGAAATTACGGCTTCACTATTCATCTGCCATAACCTAAAACAGTCGCTGAAAATGTCTGTGGGCCAACACTTCACTGAACAGATGTCGCTTTTCCTAGACCTGGTGTAGGGCTCCTTTAACTCTTCTTATCGCCTCCACCACAGGGAGTCTGCGGATGTCCCTCGTGCTTCAGAAGAGACCGGAAGTAATCAGAAAGAACATCTCTCTTCCCCAACCCCATTGACCACCCGGCGACATGTGAAGTTGCCATCTCCCCACACTGTTACAAGTCAGGGCCACCCCTCCTCATCTGAGGCTCTGGGCCCTCCCTCTCCCACTTTCTCCCCAACTTTTTCCTCAGTTACCACAGCTCTCGGGCTGCTTCACCTGGCTTTCTCTGTCATCAGGACTATTCCTTCAGCACATGAACATGCTGCTAGTTTTGAAAGAAACAAAACAAAACAAAAACACCTCCACTAAGACACGGTCTCCATCAGTCTCCTGTTCCCTTCTACTTTCGAGGGGTGGTATGCACTATAGGACTTTATTTTCTGTATTTTTCTGCCCCATTAAAATTGCCCAACAGGGACTGCAGCAATAGCACAGTGGGGTAGGGTGTTTGCCTTGCACGTGAGCGACCTGGGTTCGATTCCCAGCATCCCATATGGTCCCCCAAGCACCACCAGAAGTGATTCCTGAGTGCAGAGGTAGGAGTAACCCCTGAGCAATGCCAGGTGTGACCCAAAAAGCAAAATAATAATAATAATAATAATAACAAAATAATAAAATTTCCCAACAAAGTCAGTGGACAGCTTCTAGTGGACACCAGACAGTGGACAGGTTACAGCTTATATCCATCCCATTAGCCCTCTTTCTTCAGCACTCATCTGACAAAAGTGACTACTTCATTCTACTTATTGTCAGAGTGCAGCGCCCCCTCACTCCCTCCCCCGGACATCCTGCCAGCTCTGCTAGTTCTCCGTGTGTCCTTCTGTCTTGGCATCAGTTGCCCCAGGCTGGAGCCATCGCCTCCTCCCTACCTCCATTCAATCCCTGGTGATAGGGTCCACATCAGTGGATGCAAACACCTGTTACGTGATGACTCTCAAACCCATTTCCAACCCAAGCTCCTGTACACATCTCGGAACCCCCTGAGGGCCAGATGTTGTCTCATTTTGATATTTCATAGCTGTCTCAAATGGAACATGCCCCCAAATCAACGCCTCACTTCTTCCTCCAAACTAAGTCCCTGCACCGGCTCTTCTTGCTACCCAATGACTCAGACCAAAAGCCCAAAAGAGTGCTTGACCACCACTGCCCAGCCTTGTCTGGCCCTCGGTCAGGACAGTGTGAGTCTGAACCCTCCTCCCGCCTTCTCGGGCAGCACGACAGTCTCTCACGTGCATTGCTGCCCCCGCCTCCTCACACCGTCCCTGCTCTGGATCCTGCCGAGTCACTCCCCTCATCTTCTCCCCCCAGCCCTGCCCCCTAATCCAGCACAAGACTCCTCCACACGGGGATAAGTGATAACCAAACCACACTAGCTGGGGCTGGCAGCCTCCACACACGCCCTTCCCTGCTCAGGCTGAAGGTGATTCACTTGTCGGGAAGCCTCATGGCAAGCCTCTGACCCTTTGCCACCTCTCACGGGATCCTTCCCACGCGGACTCTGCGTTCCTCCTTCAGCCCAGTCACACAGGCTCCAGGTGCTTCCACAGCAGACAGACTCCTCCCTCGGGTGCTCACTTGTCTCTGCAGCCAACAAGTCCGTTCCACAGAAATGGACAAGGCCAATGGCTCCTCCCTTCCTCATATCTCTGATCTGGGTGTCCCCTTCAGAGAGGCCTTCTGGACCCTCTTCAATGGAAAAGCCACACCTGCCACTCGGTCCTCTCATCCTGCTTTATTTCTACTCACGATGCTATTCTTTTTTTTTTGCTTTTTGGGTCACACCTGGTGACCCTGGTGTGACTCCTGGCTCATGCACTCAGGCATCGCTCCTGGCAGTGTTCAGAGGACCATATGGGATGCTGGGAATCGAACCCAGGTCGGCCTCGCGCAAGGCAAATGCCCTACCCGCTGTGCTATCGCTCCAGCTTCATGACGGTATTCTTTATTCCTTTATTATCTTCCACCATTACAATGACTTCCTGTAATGGGGCCTATTTACTTGTCGGGCTGGAATCGAGTCTGGAATCGTATAAAGCAAACATGTGTTTGATAAATAAAGGACTATCCAGATTTCTCATCTTGAAATACTAAGAACCTAACCCAGTGCAAGTAGAGACTCATTAGCCACGGCCATAGGATAGGGGGAACCATTTTCCCAGGTGATTTTTGCCAACTAAACAAAAACAAATTAATCGGCATAATTCATTCTTCATATTCCGCTCAGGACCCCTGAGCACAGGCTCAAATAGTGGTGTGAGTGCCTCTCCACCTAAGAGCAAAGCACAGGTCGACAGCTCTCCTGGCTGAGTCTGTTCGTGTCCCTTGAGTAGAATAAGAAATGCTTACTGAATCCTGATGTACAAATGTGTTCATTCACCCCTGAATGATGACTCCAGAAACGGAGGACAAGCAGGAAAAGTGATTCCTTACTAAATTTATAGAGGATGAAAATATTCCTCAGAGAAATTTTGGTAATTTTATCTTCATTTTCCTGTCAGAAAGAATACTTCACCTTATTTTTCAACAATCAGTCTAACTCTCCCGTGTTAGACCTGTAGTATCAGCTCTTAATAAATTACTAAGAGTCCTCAGGAAATAGCAAAGATTTAACTCTAATCCATAATCACTTACATGAAAACTTCAAAAGTTAAAGTGACTGTCTTTAAGGTTTTTACCATGGCTTTGAAATTAAAATCCTTTATCTGAGTCAATTTATCCCTGAGAGATAAATATACAGCAACATACTTCTCCCCAGAGTTAAACACATATGAACAGCACCAAAAGTATCACGGGCTGGGTGCAGGAGAGATAGTACAGTGTGGAGGGACCATGCTTTGCCCACAGACAACCCAGTTTTGATTCCCAGCATCCCATATGGTCCCCAAACCCACTAGGGTTGGTCCCTGAGTAGAGAGCCAAAAATCAGCCCTGAGCACAGCTAGTGTGGTCCCCAAACAAAAAACAGACCTACTTTCAGGAGAAAATCTTGCTTTATACTGAATGAAGAAAATTCCAAGTACCATTTCCAGAACTTTCACTGATGGACGATTCATAAATGTTGAAAGAATTTATTCAAGATAATGGTATTTCTTAGTTATATAGTGCATTAACCCTCAGAGGTCCTGCTATCATGCCCATTTTACAGATGAGAAAACTGAGTCTGAGAGGGGCCAAAGGACATGCCTGAGATAACTCTGACAGGAAGGGAAGGAAAGAGCTGAACTCAAGCCCAGGAAGCCTGGTTCTAGAGTTTATACTGAATTTTCTGATGTACTTCAGTTCTCTGTTAAGATCCAGATTTCTCATCTTAAGATACTTAGAAACTAACGCAGTGTAAGTAGGGACTCATTAGCCATGGCCATTAGGATGGGGGCAACCATTTTCCCAGGTGATTTTTGCCAACTGAACAAAAATAAATTAATCGGCATAATTAATTCTTCATATTCCTCTCAGGACCCCTGAGCACAGGCTCAAATAGTGGTGCTGCCTCTCAAAACATTCTGAAATGACCAGATTTTGATAAAAGGACCAGAAATTTGGTCATATTTTCCCATCAAGTGCTTCATCTGAATTTATTATTATGAATTATTCCAAATTAGAGGGGTTTTTTCTTTAAAATATTTATATAAGGGAACAAAATCTTGGAAAAATGAACACACACAAATAAGGTAAGTACAAGCAAAATTAGAGAAATTAAAATCAATGAGCTACAGGAATATCAATATCCTTGGTGTGAGATAATATTACAACTTGTGAGTTTTGAAAAGTATAACCACAAGATGAAACTTAGTAAATGGCATGCAGGTACTCTCTGTATAACTCCTCATAAATCTAGTAAAGCAAACAAGTGTTTGATAAATGAAAATATTTTAAAACGTTTTAAAAGATCTTGCAAAATCTCCAAATACGTTTTATTTAAGTTACATATCTTCAGATGTTTCCGTGTTTTGAAATGCTATTTCTGAAGCTCCTGAACAGCCATGGTCCAGAGACACACTAAAGAATCTTGGAACGAGCAGCTCACTGCAGAGATGCCTCCGGACCTTAAGCCAGGCCAACTTGACAGGGAGGGCTCAGATGGGGGCAGGTGTTATGACTCCAACTACTCCCCAAGAACCCCAGTGGCCATCAACTTCCAGAACCCAATGAGAAGCACAAGTACCAGGGTTCAGTGGCAGCAAACTCCAGGCCTCAAGGGATAGGGGATGGGCTGGCCAGTCTCATCTCCTCATCCTTATGGGGTCATGCACACGAACTGCCCCTAGCTGTTATTTATGCTCCAGAATGGCCATGATCCAGAGACACACGAAAAAAATCTCGGAACAGAGCAGCTCACTGCAGAGATTTCTCCAGACCCTAATTATCTAACATTTTAGAATTCCAGAAGCTTTTACTATTCATAGCAAGCAATACAAAATGAATTATCTGGCACCTGCCTTCTTTTCAGCAGGATTGAGAGGTGTCAGGAAAATTCAAAATAATGGTGGTGGGAAGGTGCAATGGTGGTGGGACTGGTGTCGAAATACTGAATGTAATCTATTATTGTATGAACAACTTTATGAAAATAAATTTTAAATTTTTAAAAAAAGAAATTCTATTTCTAAAGATTTTCATTTTCTATGCTGAATTTCTGCATGCTTTCATTTTTATGTGTGGGGTGTCTATCAGGGTTCTGGGGTCTTCCAGGCAACCGGTGGTGCTGGGGGCAAGGTCAGGATCAAAGCCAGGGCCCACATGGGTTGGCATGCCCTCTACTATCTAACCATGTCTCCAGACTATGCTGAAGCCTTTTTGTTCTGAAGAAAATGGAATGAGAGGGAATTCTACTTACATATTTCTCTGCCATCATTCCTACCGCCTGCCTTCAAGAGGGTGTCTTATAACCCAATGCTTAAGGTGTTTGAATCCCTTTTATCACTATCACTGTCATCCAGTTGCTCATCGATTTGCTCAAGTGGGCACCAGTAACATCTCCATTGTGAGACTTGTTGTTAGTGTTTTTGGCATATTGAATACGCCATGGGTAGCTTGTCAAGCTCTGCCGTGTGGGCAAGATACTCTCAGTTGCTTGCTGGGCTCTCTGAGGGGCGGAGGATCGAACCCAGGTCGGCAGCATGCAAGGCAAATACCATACTACTGTGCTATCACTCCAGCCCTTATAATAATAATAATAATAATAATAATAATAATAATAATAATAATAATACAAAAGACCTCAAAAATATCATTAGCTAAAAGGAGCCCTATGTGTATACAATGAAACCCCTGGGACCTTATAGCAAACAATGGAACCTTGGGGCCAAAGTTATGTCCAAACTTTCCAAATCTAACAGTGAAACCAGCGAATTATTTTGTTTTATGTTTGGTGGTCACACATCAGGATTTACTCCTGGTTCTATGCTCCGGGGTCACTCACTCCTAGCAGTGCTCAGGGGACCAAACGGGATGCTGAGGAATCACTTTTATATAAGGATCAAAACTCCTTCACATGGTCCCCAGCTCCCTCCCCACTCCTCATCACTTGGGGACTCAAGGAACAGCGCATCTTTCCTCTGCCTTCAATGCATGCCACCTTTGTGTCCAGTTCCTTTGACTAGAGGGGCAAGGCAAGTGTGAAGCATCCAAATGAGAGGATTTATGCCCAGCCTTCAGGATAATGTCTTTGCAAGCAAACTTACAGCTTCCAAGCAGCGTCATGAATAATACCGGTTCAAGCAAGACTTTCTTATCGTCCTTGTGAAGAGCGCTTGCACAGCCATTCACTGTCTCTGACCCTAGGAAACTGATTCAGCTTCCTGCATCGTGACTGGCTGGTGGATGGGCCTCCTCACCAGACCACATACTCCAGGATAAGGAGTCGTTCATGCAGTAAAAACACACCTTGTTCATACTGAGGCTCGTCCCCTCATAGGACCTTCATAAAACAACATCAAAACGTCAAGAGCACATTAAAGTGTGCTCCTGCCTTCCTCCATTCTTTCCGCTCCTGCACAGCCTAGCTAAAGAAGAGAGTCACGTTTTACAAAAACATGCATGATATGCTCTGTTGTATTAAATATCTCCAGGGCTGAAAAAAAAAGTCAGAGATGTGGTCATTATTTCAACACAAACACCCATGTTTATAATTGCATTCTTTGTTTAAATTAATTAACTTAACTCTCTCTATTTTTAAGTTAATCTTGATTTGTCCAAGTCTGCCCTATAGGTAACAAAAGATAAAATAAATAAAATGTAGAAATAAAATAATTCTTAAAAATCTTCTTTATATCCAACCATTAATCCACAAATAACCATGAAATGTGTATTGATGAGGTTTTTTTTATTTTTTATTTTTAATCATAGTTATTTTATTTTATTCTTTATAATTTATTACATTTAATACTCAAAGCTCAATCCCACCACCATTACACCTTTCCACCACCATACTTCGAAGGTTTCCACCCCAACTCCCAAACCCTGCCCCCAAAGCAGAACCCAAATAATCTCTTTTGTATTGTTTGTTATGAATAATCTGCTAAAATTGATCCAAAAAATTTCCTTAGAGGAAAGTGTGCAAAGATTGTTGTATTTCCCCCTGGAGCCATTAAGACCACCTATAAGAAATTACTAAGAGATTACTTCTGCTACTAAGAGTAAGGCCTTTTTCTCATGTTTTAAATGATATTTGTGGGGAAGGGGCATTTTAAACACATTTTAATTTAACAAAATAATTGTTTTTGGTAGATGGCCCTCACAGAGTAATTTTAATTAATTTAATTTTTCTTCTCTTTCAGAAAAAAAAACTATAATACAAATTTTAAATTCATAAGCACACGGCCGACCCGGGTTCGATTCCTCCGTCCCTCTCGGAGAGCCCGGCAAGCTACCTAGAGTATCTCACCCTCACGGCAGAGCCTGGCAAGCTACCGTGGCATATTCGATATGCCAAAAACAGTAACAACAAGTCTCACAATGCAGACATTACTGGTGCCTGCTCGAGCAAATAGATGAGCAACAGGATAACAGTGATGATGACTAAGAGATATCAATGATAACTTAGTAATCTCTTACTAAGAGATTACCTCTTGATGCTAAAGATTGATATATTCCCCTCCTGAGATTGGTTGTCTTCTACTTTAAACCCCATCAAATGTTGTGTGATACTCTTGGTACATCAGTGGTGTAAAGTATGAGATGTTGGAGTTCATCTCATTCTCTAGCTCCAGGAATTCTAAAATTCAAAATGCAGCAGATTCAGTCATGCGTAAGGCTCATCCAAGCCTGTGGAGAGCAGCTGTGGACATGACAGCGACCGAGTTCTGGAGGTTTCGGCTGCTGGGACTCTGTGGGCTGAAGAGAACTCACCTGCCCCCTCCGGGTTGCCCAAGATGAGACAGCCTGGCACGGTGTCTGGAGGCATATCTGCAGCATGTCAGTCCATGTAGTTCCTTCCAAGAACTTTATTTCTGAGTCTGGGTCACGGCTGTTGGAGAGATTATATGGCACCAAAGGCAGTTCGTGGGCATGATTGCCAAGCGACTGGAAACACAGGCAGATGGGATGTTCTTTGTTTTTAAATAATTATTAATGAAATTTATGTTAGCCTGTATTTGTATTTGCTTTACAAAAATGGCAATATTGGGAATACTCTTTTTTGGCATCCTTTTCTTGCCTTTGATTTCAGGAGCATCATTTATATATTTATATCCTTATATCATTTATATAAGGATAACTGTGCTTTTGTTATCCTTTTCATGCCATTCACAACTATGCAAGAATCACAAACACCTCTTCCTTGGCCCCAAAAATCTCGATACCATGACCAGCTTGGCAATCCCCTATGTCTTTTTTGTGTATATAAAGGGCAAGATTCCTAGAAGAAAACAATAAAAACTATTTTCATCTTGGGCTCAAGACAGCAGAAGAAGACCTATTAGCAGCTGGCTGAGAATCCAAAGAGAGAGCAGAGAGGGGAAATATCAAAGATAAATGAGCATTCTTTTGTTAGAGCAAAATCTTTGTATTCCAAGGATCCAGAGTACCAAAGAACACAGAGGGCTTCAGAATCTTTACTGATTTTGCCTCGGATTATATACAATGAGTCAGTCTCTTACTATGGAGTTTTGTAGGCAGGTGGGAATTACTGTTTAGATTGGGCTTCACTGAATGATACTTGCTCCTATCAAAAATCCCTAGAAAAAAATGTTAATAGAAATACTAATTCTAATTTATGAGGATCTAGGCAATTTGACAGAAAGCTCCCGGTACTAGGACCCATTCCAAAATGACAGGTAAGGCATCTCTTTATTACAACGTAGAAAATACATCCAACAAAAGTACAGAAGTCCTATTCCTCAGACTTTGAAGGAGTCCAGGAATGTATGGGGATGTCAAGATATCACACTGAAGGTGAAATACAACATGTTGTATCTAGCCCCTACTGGGACCAAAAAAGAAGGTAAGAGCTTCCTGCATGGTTCTCTGCATTTTGAAGATAATAAATACCTCACGTGGGTGTGTGTCTGAGTCTGTTTACTGAGAGATTCAAACAGTTGCTAGTTTTGAGGGGGGCCCAGAACTAGAGAAGGCTCTGCAGTTTGTCCTGGTTGTCATGCGAGCTGGCTATCACCTGTACTGGACAATCCAATAGATCTAACAGTGTTCATAAGATCAGCTACAGATACAGATGCTCTTTGAAGCCTTTTCCAGGACTCCCTAGGTGAATCACACAGCGCAGATGCTTATTAAGATTGAAAGCAAAGTTCTTCCATTCCCTAAAGAGAACTAGTGCTTTTTGTTGGCTACTGGGCCTGAATATAGCCTGGACCAGGCGATCTCAAACTCACTTGGCCTACCACCTATTTTATAGCAAAAAAAAAAAAAAAATCAGTCAAAGCCCCCCTGGAAATCTAATTTCTTTATGCAAACAACAGGAAATACCCTCTCCCAAGCCCCCAGAAGCCATAACCAAACCCTTGTTGGTTCCAGTGCCCCTCCAGGAAGTGTTAATCACTCACTCTGGGGAACACTGTCCCTGGGTATTTACTTACCAGGAATTTGCACCATAAACTTCCCACGAGCTGAGCTGTCTATCCATCCTAATTTGGGTGTGGTTGAACCCTCCAAGCAATGAAGCTGGATGTACACAGGGACACCCCATTATCAAATGGGTGTTATTTACAAGCTCCAAATGGCAGCAAAAGCATAATATAGTGACACTAGTTGCACCTCAGATGCCCCTGCCTCCCACTCCCCCATTCCACTCCTCCTCTGTCCCAGTCCATCCTGCAACCTTACGATGGGTTCCGCTCAATCCTTCGAGGGAGAGAAAACCCAGGCCTCCTCCTTTACAAACCGTTCCACGGGATGTGCAGTCAGCACCTGAAAGCGAACAGCTGCAACACTCAATCCCTCTGTGAGCTGTCTCGGCAGGACAGTGGTGTGGGGAAATCCTCCCAGGGGACATCACTTCCAGTAGTGCCTCTGGTTATTCATTTTTCTTGGAAGGAGTAATGACCAGAGATGTGAGTCTGTATTGATTCATGGCCTGTGACCAATAGCTTGGCTGGATGGTCAGGAAGTTGGAAGGAAAATGGTTGGAAAACTGGTAAGAAGGAAGTCTGGGGAAGAAATATGTGGCTTCTTCGAATGAGCAAACTAAGCCTTATAGATACGTGTGTCCACGGGAATGCTCACCAGAGGGTTCTCTCAGTGGACAGGAGTTTAGTAACCCAGAGGACAGGATGATCCATTGTGTAGAACCCTCACCCTAACCATTGCATTTCCCAGCCAACTGTTCTTTCCCCAACCACTGTTCTTCTTGCTCACAGGACTCATGAGATGGCCCCCGCTTGAATGTGGTCATGTGATACACCATATGCTATGTGATACACCACAGCATACACACCAAATCTAAAACACAACTGTCATCAGACATGTGATGGCAATAAATACTCCATGGAGAGATTTTGACAGGAGAATAGGATGAGAATATGAACAATATATTATTCTAAAAAGATTGTAAAGTATTTCAATAATATAAAAGTAATTTACCACAGTGACTTTCAATATTCTTATACAACCTAGCAGAGTTGTGTCTCATCAATCGTTTCTCATTACACACATACTGTCATATGTATATAAAAGCAATGAAAGTTTCATCAAAGAATGTTCACTTTAAAGAAGAGTAATGGAAAAAAAAGAAGAAGAAGAGTAATGGAGTCGTTTTGTGCTCACAGTGATACCTATTGGTTAGAAAGCAATATATAGTTCAAAGAATATACCTTTTTTTTATATACTAAATAGAAAGCAGAATCAAGTATGGTAGCAAATTTTAGCATTTTAAGAGTTTCAATAAGCTCTACTTAGGAAGCTTAACACTTCAAAAGTTGAGTGCATCTCCTATTATCTCTCACAAGAAAAATGCAAAATCATCCAACTAATCTTCTATTTCTGAAGCGAAATAGTTTCCATGAGTGTGCCAGAAGAAAACTGTTAGGAGAAGAAGCAGCAGTATTTGTTACTTTGTACAAATGGAAGGGCGGGGGGATCCAGACAGCTGGGCCGTTTTTGTTTGATGATAATAGAAGCATCATAATAGCTTTTCAAACAGCAGAAACCACACGCCTAAGCACTTCCAACTCAAGCGGTATGGAGGGCTAGGCATTCTGAAAATTCCTTAGGCAACAGTTCAGATGAAACCGAGAATAAGGCACTAAGAATCTCACTGTCAGCTGCTCTCTGAAGTTCAGGCCTGATCCTACAATAAAATAAGGGAAGAGGGGTCTAATGCTTGGGTACACCTAAGCTGAGGCTGCCCCGTGCCAGTACCA
This sequence comes from Sorex araneus, assembly GCF_027595985.1. Lineage (NCBI taxonomy): Eukaryota > Metazoa > Chordata > Mammalia > Eulipotyphla > Soricidae > Sorex > Sorex araneus. The sequence goes on along the minus strand of NC_073308.1, from coordinate 57,981,670 downwards.
AAAGGTGGAGAGCCAATCCTTAGAAGCCCTCCATCCAGCCAGAATTCCTGCAGGAACGACCTCTTGTATTTCAGAGGGGGCTTCAGAGGATGGAGGATGGAGGCTTTAGGGTACCACCTGGTAGGGGAATTGGCACAGAGGCCACACATCATCCTAGACAGGAAAAAAGAAGAGGCCAAAATAAGTTGAAGAAGGTAAGATGTTTGGAGTCCCAGTGACTTGTTTACCTCTCTTAGCAAGAGCAAAGTTGCAGACTGCTTCGAAGTTTCCAGAAACAATTTCCTTTGGCTCTGACCCAGGATGACGCAACAGGAGCTGGGGATGTGTTTCTGGCGGGCAGAATGGCAGGTCAGACACTCAAACCTCTTCACAGAAGGACGCACACACTGGGCTCCTCCTCCTGCTGTGAGCTGGAAGGATGACTTTAACAGCAACACACCAGACAGAGAAGGGGGCCAACAAATCCCTGTTTATGGCAAACAGAATTTTATGGCTCCTTTTATATTTAATTGCTTATTCCAGCTGGAATTAATTTTGGCATGTGGTTTAATTTGAGGCTCCAATTTGACTTGATTCCAAGCACTTAACTGATATTTTTCATCCATGGATGTAGGATCCAAGAAGTCACAGAGGAAAAGAGAGAAAAATCTAACTCCATAAAAGCTTTAAATTCCCCTACATTTAAAAGATATTGCAAATAAAATGAAAAGGCAAAGGGCATGCTGGAGAGAAGAATGCAAAGGGCTGATACGGTATTGAAAGAACTCGTCAATCCATATGGAAAGCACTGATATCTTATGAAAAACCAGGACAAAAATAGAGCTCATGGAAACTAAACAATGGGGCCCAGAGAGATAGTACAACAGATAGGGCATATTCCTATCACACGTTCGATCCCTGGCACCCTTTCTGCTCCCCGCCCCCCCCCCTGGGCCCCACCAGGACTGATCCCTGAGCATAAAGTCAAGCATAAGCTCTGAGCACTTCCAGGTATGGCCCAAAACAACAACAACAACAAAAGTAAACAGAAAAGCAGGGAAAAAATCAATTTTATGTATCTTCACATATTAAAATATGGAAGTTAGTTTCAAAGTATCTACAGTGATGAAGTGAATCTTGCATATTTTGGCAATCTTGCATGTGGCCTATGGGACAATTATCTCGAAAGTCATCAGGTAGTATGCATCACAGTATTAAAGCGAGGCTCCCTTTGCTCAGCAATCTCACTGGGCGAGCTGGCCTCGGGGAACTCTTCCAAGATGTGAGACGAAGTGTAAATATGCTCATTGTACTTGAAAATGTATTTTTAAAAATCAAAAATAAGAATTTTCCAAATAAAAAAAGTTGAACAAAAAACCAAAAGTACGGAGCTTCAAAATCTAAAATCCGAACTTCAAAAAAAAAAAAAAAAGACCATTCCGTTCTTCCGCTCAAGATAGCACACGTGTATCACAGAACATCTGCATCTTTTTTAAACCCATGTTTACTAGGAAGTCCTAATGATTTGGACAAACACCATCCACTATATTGTTAAACAAAAAGTAGACATTTTAACAATGATTTATGATCTCCGTTAACTCTAGTTGTGATCGCACATGTGTGTGTGCACGCACACACACACACACACACACCACACTCTTCTTCCTGGGTAGTTCTCTCCAGCTGTAAGAAACACACGGCTCTGAATCTTCAGGCCAGCACGGGGCCCCCGGCCAGCATCTCACGCAGGCACCTTCCTCCTGGACCTCAGCAGCTGCCTGTGTGCTTGCCAAGTCCCGCCGCAGCCAACCACGTCCAGAGATCTTTCAGGCAACTGCTGCACACTCCCGAGCTTGCTGAGCACCCCCAAGTACCGTCTCGGCTCCATGGACCTGCCCCTGCGTCACTGACACTATCCAACAGCGGGGCCTGCTCTCAGGACACACACGGTGACCCAAGCAAACTGGCCCTTTCCTTCTCTTTCAGTCCATGCTATACCATAATCCTCCCAGAGCCATATTTGGAGTCATGGCATCTTTGAAACTGGTCTTGGTGGGATCCTAACATGTTGCAGGCCTCTGGAAAGGCGCAGAGGGAGGGAGCCGCGGCTGCCTTAGCAGGACAAGTTCGTCTAGAGCTGGATTTTCTTCTCTAAGCATGAGCTTGCCTGTGAGTCCGATAGACTTGTGGTCCAGGAGCACCGCCTCCAGCTCACAGCCGACATATTTCGGGGATGGGGCTAGAATCTCCCCCGGAGCCCCCTACACAGTCACTAAATCAGTGACTCTTGCAGAGTTTAACAATTCCTGTTACATGCACAATTTAACAGAGTCACAGAAAAGACACCACAAACCATCAACTGAACACATTTTTGAATAGATTAAAAATTACTCGTATTTCCACTTCGTAACTTTTTTTAAATTTATTTTTAGTTTTGGTGCCAGAGAGACAATACAGAGAGTAGGCTGTTGCCCTACATGTAGCCTACCCAGGTTATATCCTCGGCACCCCATTTTGCCCCCCCCCCCCCCGCCAGGAGTGATCCATGAGCACAGAGCCAGGAGCAAGTCCTCAACACTGCTGGGTGTGGCTCAAAGACCAAAATAATTAAATAAATTTCTGAGTTTTCCAACTAGGAACTTGCATTATATTCAAAATTAGATTGGTTTCAAAAGAATATCAAAACTGCTCCGAGATCCTAGAATGAAATTCTTAGAGATGTACATGAATACTAAAAAGTAATACCAGTTGTAAATCCTAAAATAAAATGAGATGAGCCTCTAGATTGACAGAAACAAACCAATTCCATGTAAGTTCCATGACTTACAATGAGTCCACATTTTCCAGCACAACTTATTGACCATCAGTAGTATTTAGAATAGAATTTAAATTGGGGAATTCTTAAAAGTCATTTAATATTTTGTTCCATTACTGTGTGGGTGTGGGGAATCAGGATGTGAGTCTTAGATCCCCCTCCCAGGATGATGCTCAGGCCCCCATTCTTGACCCTACTTTCCCTTGGTCAAAGCCACAATCTCCCCAACCTTCCCCTCACTGGTGACAAAGTGCAGTGGGTACTAAGCCACTCTTGCCTTTGAGACAATGTAATCGGCTGTTTTTGATCTGGGAATTGAACCCGGGTTAGCCAAGTGCAAGGCAAAGTCTGACCCTGAGGTCAGACCAAGAAAACTTTACAAAGTTTGAGGCTCTTTCACCCAACCCTCTCTGATTTCTTCTTTCTTTCACAGGTGTCACCATCTTTCCATGCCATCTATTCCTGCTCCCTCATCCTATATTCTGTACAATGGGTCTCTTGGATCCCTAATCCTGTCATGAACAACTAGACATAAGAATAATGTAGCAATGCTAGTTTAGTATTGGTTTCTAAGTGACTTCATAGAAAGGTAAACACTGTTGTTGTAGATATGGTATACAATAAATCTCATGACGCCAAGAAATTGCTTACTTTTTAAAAATGTTTCATTTTGGGTCAGGGAGACAACCCATTGAGCTCTGAGCATGCTATGCATGCAGGAGGCCTAGTTTTCAGCCCCAGCACCACATACATTTTCCTCTGAACTCTACCAGAATTGACTCTAAAGCATAGAACCAGGAAAGCCCCTGAGGACCACCAGGTCTAACCCAAATTCCAAAAGATAGGGGCTGGAGCAATAGTACAGTGGGTAGGGTGTTTGCCTTCCACACAGCTGGACCGGGTTCAATTCCCGGCATCCCATATGGTCCCCTGAGCACTGTCAGGAGTAATTCCTGAGTGCAAAGCCAGGAGCAACTCCTGTGCATCAACGGGTGTGACCACAAATGCAAAATAAATAAATAAATAAATTCCTGTGACAAATAACAGTATAATTCCTTGCTCTGATACACTAAAATATATACTAAAACTAATATGAAATTGCTGCACACTTTGCAAAAAATTGATATATATTAGTTGATCATAGCATGCTTAGGTCTACAAGGTCTACAAAAGAAATGGTACCCGGGTTCAATTCCTCTGCCCCTCTCTGAGAGCCGGGCAAGCTACCGAGAGTATCTCGCCTGCATAGCAGAGCCTGGCAAGCTACCCGTGGCATATTCAACATGCCAAAAACAGTAACAAATAAGTCTCACAATGGAGATGTCACTGGTGGCCACTCGAGCAAATCAATGAGCAACGGGATGACAGTGACAGTGAAATTCTTCTTGAATATTGGCATAGAGCATTCTGTCAGTTTTGGGTCTCCAGCATTAAAATTCAGCATCTTCTTTCCCTCTACTGTGATCCCTATGCAGCCTCTACTTTCTATGCACAACCTCGAAATTGACCCCTTTTACCCTTCACTAATCCCCCTTCCCTTCCCCCCCTTTCCCCTCCAGCAACCACCCATCTGTTCTCTGAATTTAAGAGTCTGCTTTTGCTTTGTTTTGTTTGTTCATTTGTTTTGTCTGTTTTACACTTTAATATAAGACATTAACCTACTAAGAATAAGGTATAGCTTTAAAAAGATTATGCTATTTTTGAGCTGGATCAAGATTACACCTGTATTCTGAATTACCTTATCATCGGACAAAAAAAATATTTTTTATAGCATCAGTTACCCTATGCCCAGGCAAAGCCACAAAGCAATATTGCTCAGGACCCCTTTTTATTCCCTTTCTACTCCTGACGCCCTTCATCCCACTCACCCTTGGAATGACCTCCCCCAGTCATCTGCCTGGATGTTTTGTATGACCTCCCTCCCTTCAAGCTTTTCAGGAGCAGGGGAGACGGTCCAGGAGCTGCGGCGACACCTGCCTTATATGGGACCAAGCCTAGTTAGAACCCCCATACCACATCGTGCCCTGAGCATTGCTGGATATGGCCCTGGCGGCCACCAGCGCTGTGGCAAAACCTGGAAATCCCTCAACACGGCAGAGCCAGGCTTCCTGAGCATCCCTTGGGAGGCTGCCCACCTCACACCAAGAATCAAAACAGTCTTTTCAATCGTCAGACATTTCCCTCCTCTGCGGACTCCAAATGCAGGTGTCTATGCTTTTGAACATTCTTCTCTTTGATAAAAGTGAGGATAATCTGGCCCTTCAAGGTGTTGGCAAGTGATGCCAGCTCCTTCTGTGGTCGCTTTCAGGGAGAGAAGCCTCTGCCCTGTGTTTAAAATCACCCATTCCAACCAACCCTGTGACCGGATTGAAAGGGATAAGAGGACGCGTCCCACTGATTCCATAAGTGAGAGAGTCGACTTCTGTTTTTATACTGAGTCACGGCTTTCTGGCTGCTCTTCATCGAGATGTGTTACTGCGGAGTTTCTTCCCAAAGATGCTAATGGGAGGCAGCTGCTGAAGAATTGGATGAAGTCAGAAGTTTCAAGTACAACAGCTGTATAGATAAACTTTCAATTTGTCTATAAGAATGTCTACAGCCAATGCAGTAAACACTCCTCCCCACGTATTCAAAACCCTCGCTGCTGTTCAAGTCATCGAGTCTAGGTCTACTTTCTGTTGTGATGCTCGTTTTTGTAACATCTGATTTTCTACCTTAGAATTCGTAATTAATTTAGCATCCATTTAAGTTCAGGAACAAACTCGCTTAATAACGATCCCCCAGGCCAGCTCTTGAGAATAACTGGCACTGGGCCATTTTATATAAACAAAGAATCATCTGACTTCATAAATTGTCATGGGAAATATTGTCGGAAGGAAGAGATGGGGATGGAAAAATTAAATACTTCAAGCAATTCCTGTCTCTAAATGTACAAGGCATTTTGCGATAGAAATTCCCACCATCTCTGGAGCAGGAGAGGCATTTCTGGTTTTTGAAATCCTTTTCACACACAGTTTTTCACTTAATTGTCAAAACAGGCCTGTGCTGTAGTTTTGCGTTGGTTCTCCTTGGCAGAAGATAAGGAAATGGTCGTGGGTGGAAATTTAGTGAAATTTTTAAGAAAACATAGGCAAAACACTCCATAAAACTGGCAATCTAATTTTAGATGAGCTCTACACTTACTGTGTGGCAGGCAGGCAACTAGACCCCACGTAAGAATACATGAATGTCCTCTTCCAGGCTGTCTGTCTGTCTTTTCTCTTGGCACAGAATGTCAAGGGAAGTAAGTAGTAGCTCAACTAAGTTGTTTATGATCACCAAAGGTAACCATGTTACAGGATTAGAAGGAACTTAATGAAGAAAAAATACTCAGAAGGCTCTCTCTAAAACGAAGAAAATATAATTTCTTTATCTGAACTACAAGTCAAATATTTTCTCCTGGAAGAGAACACAGTACTTGATATAGCAATGTAATCAAAGTCAGTACTTAACAAGGCATAAGAAAATCTATAGTGGGTGAAAACAGTGTCTAAATTGAAAAAATTTCTCTAATGCTCTGGGTGCCCAGATACTGTGGAGAGTCTAACATCTTATGAAGTTGATTTATGGTCACATCTGTCCATCTTAAATTCTTAAGATTTTCCTTTAAATTTTTTTTTAAATTTTTTATTGAGTCACCATGTGGAAAGTTACAAAGTTTTCAGGTTTAAATCTCAGTTATACAATGCTCAAATACCCATCCCTTCACCAGTGCTCATATTCCACCACCAAGAATCCCAGTATAGCTCCACCCCGCCCCCTCACACCCCAAATCCCCCCACTCCTTTAAATTTGAACATCAATTCTCTGTTACAAAGTAATTCAGTCTTTGTCCTCCAGAACGTTATGTCTTTGATCTTAATATTTTAAGAGATATTTAATGTGGGGGCCACACAGATACTGCAGGTAGGGCACTTGCCTTGCACAGAGCTGACTCATGTTCAAACTCCTTAATCCCAGATGGTCCCCCAAGCTAGCCAGGAGTGACCCCTTGAGTGCAGAGCCAGAAGTAACCCCTGAAAACACTAAGAGAGAGAGTGACAGAGACAGAGGCAGAGAAATTTAATTTCGTTCTTCATTGTGAAACTGCCACAATGTCCTGAGGCCAGGGAAGTGACTCAAAGGGCCAGAACACGTGCACCGTGTTCCATGGTGCAACCAAGCACCCCTGGGAATAGTCCCAAAGCACTGGACCAGGAGCACCTTCAGCAAAAAGAGAAATTGTTACGCCCTTCATTAGGATCAATGTCTCTTTCAGGAAACTCTTTATCCTCCTTTTTTAAAAAAATTAGGATTAGTTTACATTTTAGGGGTCTAGCTTAACACCTTTGTGTTTAAAACTCATAGCATCCACCATCAAAATCTGGTGTCGTCTTGCCACCCAAAACAGCTCTTTACTCCCTTCTTCTCACCCTTCTTCCCTCTAGTCAGTGCCATAGTTCTCACCAAATCTTCAAATTCATTTTATTGGGTTTTGCCGTTCTTTTGCTTTAGTTTATAATGCAGTGTAAATTAAACCACCAGTGGCAGTCTACCTCACTTATTTCATTAAGGATAATCATCTCATTCTATTCATTTTATCCCCCAAAGGCCTGACTTCACCTTTTTATAATGGCAATGGAGTATTCCATCAATCTATACACCATAGTTCTTTGTTTATTAGTCATCTGCCATTGACTATTTAAAATAGTTCCGTGTTTTGGCTATTATGAGTAATATGAGTATGACACAAGTGAAAATACTCCTTTGAATTAGTTTTCTCATGTACTTGTGTACATGACAAATGTGAAAGATTGCTGGACCTTACAGGAGTCTCATTTTTATATTTTTTAAAGAATCGAAATACCATTTTCCTAGAGGCTGTACCTATTTAGATTCCTACTGCGTTCCAGCGTTTCTTTCTCCAGAAAACTCTCTTTCAATTTTTGCTATTCTAAAAGGATTCAGGATTAGAAACCAAATGAATGCATTAAATTCATCAAAGCAACACGTATCAATTCCCTTGTGCTTATCATCAACATATATGCTGATAACACCATATATGACCATGCATGAGACATGATCCTTATCCCTCCAAATTCATAGGTGAACAGAGAACAGGAGCTCAGAGGAATGGATGGTGGCACTCAGGCCCCAATCCAGACAAGACCAGGAGTGTTTCCTGAGTGCAGAGCCAGGAGTAAGTCCGGAGCACTCCCAGGCATGGCCCCCAAATGAACAAAAACAAAAACCACCAAAAAAGAAAAGTTACTCTTTCCAAGGATCTATCTCTCCATGCAGGCCCTAAGAGCCCCTCCATCCATATCCATGTAACTGCAGCTCCCCAGGCCTAGGCCTGAATCGCCTTCATGTTGACTCCCCAGTACCTAGAGTGCTGGAATGTTTCTGGCACAGAAACATTTATTCAGTGCTTTTCAATATACAAATCGAGTTCATATTGATTGGAAATTTTTTTTTCTTTTTGGGTCACCCCTGGTGATTCACAGGGGTTAATCCTGGCTCTATACTCATGAATTACTCCTGGTGGTGCTCAGGGGACCATATGAGATGCTAGGGATCAAATCAGGTCGACAGCGTGCAAGGCAAACGCCCTACCTGCTGTGCTATTACACCAGCCCCTGATTGTACTCTTTAACCTTCTAACATAAGACAGAGCAAAACAAGTTCCACTTAAAATCACACAATGCTCCCACTTGGCTGGTTCTTAGTGCTCCTATTACCGTGGACCTGAGCAAAACAAAAGAACAGAGGGTGCCTTCCTCCTGAGCCCTCTATGGCCTTATCCTAATAGTGCCAGTGTGACTGCAAGAAAGGGCTTTCCCAAATTAAATCACCAGCATCAGTAGTATTCACAGTTTGCGTTTTTGTTCTTTGGTTGTTTTTTTTAGAATATTTATACCATCTGCTGACACCTGGCTTCTAATAGTGTGCTCTTAAATCAGACAGAGACACCAAATTGCAGTGATTATTTGAGGCTCCACAGAATCAAGCAGAGGTCTCCTATTGCAGACTTCTGTTTGAATAATTCTGAGGATGAGAGCTAAGAATTAACATCTCTAACAAATTAGTGATGCTGATGCTGCAGGGGGAGGGACCCCACTTGATAATTACTGACCTGGAAAACTTCCGATGAATACCACATGCAAAAACAGAGTACCACCAGTTTAATTCCATCATCGCCACTGCATCAGCCATGCCCTGCACTTTTATGTCTAACTTTGGGCAGGGGTATTTTTCCCCCACATCCAACCTCAATAAAGACCTAAATAAGTGTCGGATGAGTTATTTTTATGAAAACTATAGTTATCTTCATCCTCCTGCAAAGTGAGCTAGAGAAATGTCTATGTGAAATACAAAAGGACAGAGTAAACTATAGATAATTTGGAAGAGTCTACTTAAAAATGAAATGTTTCTGTTTAGAACAGGACTTTTCTGCACAAACAGAAGCAGTTATTTTCTATGTTTCTGCATGTAATTTGCTGTTTAAATAGAAAACCAGATTCATAGTTCCCAAAGAATGGAATTTTCATTATAGAATCAAGTTACTTGGTTCATAAAGTTACTATGTGGAAGCTTCATAATTCCCAAAGACAAACCAAAAAGCAGCTGTTATGGTATTTCTCTTCAAGCCTTCATTTCACAGAGATTCTTATTATTTATCTCAGAAGTGCTTGACAGCATTCCTCATTATGAAATCCACCTTGTTTGTTTTGAAGTTCAGAGGGTGATAATTGCCTGCTCAGGTGCAGGCTCTTGAAGTTCGAGAAGGTGATGAACTCAATTATGCACTCAAATGTCATCTCTCGCATGCACCATATTAAAACCTAGACATTTGTACTTAAATAGTTGTTAAATGATCCTCCATGTGACAATCAAATATCCATACAGACTACATGAATATGTGCATACATGCATATGCTGAAAAATAAACAAGTCTAATTTTCCATTTTAAGGAGATTCTAAATTCTAATACTCGGTGGTTGTAAAGGTTGTTGAAAGGGCTGTGATCAGCCTGAGCACTATCCTTTAAGGTTGCAGTTTCTCAAATACTCCAAAGATGTGCCTACAATTAAAAAGTATTCTGACAGGGCCTGAGAGATAGTACAGGGGTTAAAGCTCATACCTTGTGTGCCCCGGACCCAAGTCCAAGCCCCAGAACCACAATGTCCCCGGAGCACCGCAGGTGCAGCCCTGATGCATCACCACCACCAGGATGACCCAGGCAATCCCAGTCACTGCAGGACACGAGCAGCATCACATCCTGAGCACTTGGGCAACCCAAAGACAAAAGAAAAAATATTATGACAATCTGACTTACCAATAGCCTACTTATTGGTAAGTCTCCCTCTGGGAGAATCTGGCAAACTACAGAGAGTTTCCTACCCACATGGGAGAGCCTCGCAAGGTCCCAGTGGTGTATTTATATGCCAAAACCAGTAACAACCTGGGCCTCATTCCCCTGACCCTGAAAGAGCCTCTAATGCGGCATGGTTGGAAAGGACGAGTAAAGAGAGGCTTCTAAAATCTCAGGGCTAGGACAAAAGGAGACGTTACTGAGACCGCTTGAGAAATCCGACAATCAACGGGATGATCAACGGATGATGATGACTTACTAATTCTTCCCCCAGAAAATATACATGAAATATTTCAAGCAAACTAATACCTCTGTGTGGGATGCTAGCATCATGGAGAACATTGAAGAATTCCTAATTACCATGCGTGGAAAGAAGCTAGAAATGAACAAGTCTAATCTTCTATGTTAAGGAGTTTCTAAATTTGAACATTCGGTGATTCTCAAAGTCATTGAGGAGATTGTTACCAGCCCAAACACTACGCTGTAAGGTTGCAGTTTCCCAAATACTCCTTAGATGAGTGCAAAGCAAAAAACAATGCCCACCTCAGAGATGTGCTCTTCCACGGTTACGTTCATAGGGAGAGGTATGTGTCCTCAGAAGCATTTCTTCATCACAAAATATCATGACCCCTGTAATGGATCCTAAATAGGGGATCCAGTTGGGAATCCTGGGCTCCTAAAGGGAGTCACTGTCACTGTCATCCCGTTGCTCATCGATTTGTTCGAGCAGGCACCAGTAACATCTCTCATTGTGAGACTTGTCGTTACTCTTTTTGGCATACTGAATACACCACGGGTAGCTTGCCAGGCTCTGCCGTGCGGGCGCGATACTCTCAGTAGCTTGCCGGGCTCTCCGAGAGGAGCGAAGGAATCGAACATGGGTCAGCCGTGTGAAAGGCAAATGCCCTACCACTGTGCTATTGCTCCAGCCCAGTGGTCAGAATAAATGCAGAAGCCTGAGGAAAAGATTCCTGCCTTCAGTCCTCAGCATTCCCAGGAGAAGTTTTGTGTTTCATTTTTTTAAAAAAAAAGAAAAAGAAAAAGGAAACACAAGAGATTTGACAGCGCCATAGAACCAGAGCACAAAATAGGGCATAAAAGCAAAGAAGCTCAACCACTGTCCCCATAAGTGCTGAGCCAGCCACTGGCCCCGCCTGGCTCCCCTGCACTCCAGGCCCCCCCCCCCCCCCCCCGTGCAGGCAGCTGAGTTCATAGCCCCCGGCCAAGTGGTTTGTCCTTGGCTACTATGATGGGAAGAGACAGGGCCCCAAGGGCCACAGAGCAGGAAACACCCACTGCCTCCAGTGGCACCTCCTAGCTCCTGATGGCTTCACGTCACTGGACCCCATCAGCACATTACCGTAATTATAATACATTTTTTTATTCTTTTGCTTTTTGGGTCATACCCAGTGATGCACAGGGGTTACTCCTGGCTTTGCACTCAGGAATTACCCCTGGTAGTGCTCAGGGGACCATATGAGATGCTGGGAATCGAAACTGGGTCAGCCACATGCAAGGTCCTACCTTCTGTGCTATTGCGCCAGCCCCTATAATACATTTTTTAACTTAAAAGTTTTAAAGAGCTGGGATGAAGTAATAGTGCAGGACTTGCTCTGCACGCAGCGGACCTGGGTTCAATACCCAGCACCCTACATGGTCCCCTGAGCCCACCGAGAGTGATCCCTTCCCAGAGAGCCAGGAGTAAGGAGTACCAAGTGTGCCCCCAAACAAACAAAAAATTATAGTCCTGTTACATAAATGCTGAACGTTATTTTAATGATCTCCAATACCTTCCCCATCCCCAATTTTTCAACACATTTTGGTGAACGATTTACTCTGGGTTCATAAAAAGTTTTGCATCTATGTGAAATGGAGCTCCTTCTGCTAAGAGACTCGTCACCTGAGAGAGCGGCAAACCTTTGTAATATTCCCAACACAGGCATCCTGACTCGGCCATTTACGACCTGTTTGATCTTGGGCACATTGTGTTACTGCTCTGAGGCTCCTTTTCCACTCTTATAAAATAGTTTAAGACTGGGACCAACTTCATAAGGCTTTTGTGCAGATTCAACAGACGTCGCACATAAAGCAACCTGCCAGTGCCCAGCACATGGTAAGAACCCAATAAACGTCAGCTATTATTTCATGCCAGTTACAGGAGGGTGAACTACGATGAGAAAAAGTGGCTCACAGAAAGATAAAAATAAGTCAGTCAAAAATAGCCATGCAATACGCACAAGCCCTATTTTTAGCCTCAGCTTTTAACTACTGGGCACAACTTGATTATCGCGCGCCAGCGTTACCTAATGGAGCTCCCAGACCAACAAAAACTAAAATTAGTTAAAAGGAGAAAAGAAGATGTGATTCATCAAGCAGAAAACTAACATAAGAAGCGTGGGATCAACCACTGAAGGGTGCTCGAGTGAGATCTGCTCCAACCCAGGCCAAACTCAGCCTAAGAAACAGCATCACTAAAATTCACACACACACACACACACACACACACACACACACACACACACACACGCACGCACACACGCACGCACGCACGCACGCACACACGCACACGCACGCACACGCACGCACACGCGCACACGCACGCATGCGCGCACACACACAAACACACTGTATATGAACTCTTGAATCTCAATGGGATGATGGGAAGGTATTTGGAGGAAGGGTACATTGGGAGGTTGTGGGGACTAATCCCCCTAACACACACCCAACCCCAAGGTGAGGCAGGGGATAGTCTTCCGGGCAAAATAGTTTAGGTCTTAGTATATAAAGGCAGCTCTTAGGATATAAAGAGGCAGCAAAAATACACCCAGGAAAGAATAGAATAAATGACAGGGCAAGCAAGAATGTGCCCAGGAATTAATAGAATAAAACAGTTAAGGGTCTTCTAGATATAGAGGGAAAACAGGTAAAAACAAAAGAGAAAACTTCAAGACCTTAAATTTCCAGGATGCCTGCTAATTGTCTATGTAATATATCCCAGTCTCTGCAATATATCCCAGTCTCTGATTGATTTGTATGTACCCATTGAATTTTCATGTGCTTGCCTCAAATGCTGTTGTACTGAATAAATGGCCAGCCTGTATGCCCACATACAGGACAGCATAGACAAACACATACGTTTGCCTCCGTATGTGTTTGTTTGTTTTGCTTGCCAATCTAATTTAGACAAGAGGTAATTAGGATAAATACGGTCATAAGGGTCAAGTCACCAGGATAGGATCAATGTCTTCATTTTTCAAAAAGAAAGATGGTAAGCTCTCCCATTTCCTTCTCCCATTCCTTCCTCTCTTTCTCCCCTTCCTTCTTCTCCTTCCCTCTCCCCCTCATCCCTCCACTTCCCCCTTCTCCTTCCCTTCCTTCTTTCTCCAGTCTTCACACTCCTTCATCTCCACTCATTTTCTCTCTCCTCCATTCTCTGCCCCTTCCTCATTCATTCACCCCACTTCCCACCCTACTCTCTCCCCTCTCCCCTCTCCCCTACTACCTCCTTTTCAGTGGACCCCAATCATCCTGGCACCTTGTTAGGCTCCAACCTCCAGAACTCTAATATATTTCCATGGTCAAAACCACCCAGTTTATGACACTTGTTATAGCTGCCCAAGATAAAACAAAACTTTAATAGAATTTTATACCATATCATCTAAAAGTCTAGAGATTTCCCATTAAAAACATTTATCTTTTTCTTCTATGAAATATGTTCTGTTCTTTCAGTATCAATTTATTTTATATCCAATATATAGCTGCTCAGGGACTTGTGAAATAAAGTTGATGGCAATAATTTTAAGGAAAAAAATACAATTCTAGAAAATGAGTGATTCTACTTTTTTAATCTCAGGATGCATCAATATTTAATATATCCACATAAAATTTATATTTACCCACCTCTTAAAAGGTAACATTAATTTTTCTACCTTACTAGGGGTATTTCCCAAGAAAGAAGATGAAAACAGACAAAATTTAAAATATTGAACTGTACTATAATGGTACATCATTACTCACAATAGACTATATGTAGGTAATTAAGTAGAAAACATTTTAATAAATGAAGCATGCACTAAATATTCAGGTTAAAGCCCATGTTTAGTAAGAAGAACTAAAAATATTCTTTTATCTCTCATGTGCTCTTAAGATTATTACCATCTGGTCACATAAGAGAGACACTTTAGTAACTGTATTAATCATTTAGAGAAACGTAGACTAAAGACTTGGAAAGTTTTAGTGGATCATCCAAGGGATAGGTAAAATGGGAAAGTTATCCAGAAGAAGTCTTTCCCATACTTGTTCAATTTCTACAGTGTTCCAGAAAGTTCTCCCAAAGGTCAGGTGCTGACATTCAATGCCCTGCACTTGATGTTAAACTAATCAAAAGCAAGAGGGAGGTCAGGCATTTAAGATCCAGAGGCAGGAAAGGGACAGGAGCCACCTGGCGCGAGCACCCCTGTCCTGCCCCCAAACCTCCCCCTTCTGATGCAATGACTCGCTCTCTTCTCTTTCATGCAAGCAGCAAATTTTATTATCTAGAGTCTATGTCCCCTTCACAGAGCCTCTTGTTTTGCTCCTTATCTCAAGTTACAAAGGATATATTTAACTTTTGTCTTGGATTGGTGACTTTGTAGATACAGATGCCTTCAACATCGTTTCCTCCTTCAAAGTAGGGAAAATAGTGTATCTAACTCAGAGGCTGTACTGAACACTTTACGGTGGAACAGAGGACCACAAAGAATTGCTCCTCATGTTTGTTTGCATATTGTACAACTTATAAAGACTCTCGAGCATACCAAGCTCTTCCTCCTCGTCACAAAATTATAAAATAGGTGAGAAAGATATTATCATTATTCCAATTCTCAGAGAGAAAATGAAGTGTCTGGAAAAGAGTTGTAGCACTATTAATGGAGGCTCTGCAAGCACGTTGGGCGGAGAATGGGCAAGTGGGAACTGGTTGCTTAAGTTTCTTGCGCAAGTTCTTACAACTATTAAGTGTTAGAATTTAAACTCCTTCCAGAATTTCTGATTCTGGATTTTGTATACAAAAATTGACAACTGTTCTGGTGTGAAATGTGATGTAAGGAGATTTAGTAAGTCTTGTAGCACATATTACCAACAAGTTTTAAACATTCAAGTGAAAAGAAAAAGCTAATCTGCAAAACCTAGTGCATACACTATCCATGCCTTAACACCAACAGTTGCACAGATATTTAGTAGGAACCTAAAGAAAAGAGGAATAATAAGAAACAGGATGATAAAATCAATTTATATATAGCATTCTTTGCAATTCTTTAAGATTGCATTATTAATATTTGTCCACTCTGATTCAATTAGGTCAAATTAGTTCATTGGAAATAGATATATATATAATGATTAAAAAATCATTACATATGCTGCTCAAAGGGCAGGAACAGAGACCTAACATGCATAGAGGCCTGGATTCAATCCCTGCACAGTGTAACATACTAAGCAACACTGGATGTAACCCTGGAAACACCCACTACATCTTCGGAGGCCCAAACAAACAGAATGTCAATGAATTGATTATATACACAGAAGAGGTAAAAGCCTTTCATATTAAATCTTCAGTTCCTTTTGTCACATTTTTCTGTATCTTTCAAGTAATCTGTATAATGGTAAGCACACACACACACAAACACACACACACACTAGAACTTTGATATGCTGTTACGTTTTTGTCTGCAAAAATGTATCTTGGCATTTTTTCCTAGATTAGTGCACTGTATAAATCTACCCTTTAAAATAGTACACAGGCCACCCCCACTAGAAGAACTCAATATTCTCAAGCATTAATTCAAATACATGGCTATTAGCAGGGACAATATATTCCATGTGATTTGCAATTTGTAGCTGGAACTCAACCAATTTACTTCCTTGCAGAAATTCATATATTAAAACAAAACTGTCAAGATTTACTTTGCATAGGATAACAAATATCCAGAGATAAAACTTGATATTAGGAAATATGCTAGTTAGCTCCCTATTACACTAGTGACATCAAGATGCAACCTTTCCTAAATCAATATCAGATTTAACACCTTATAGCCAATCCATGAGAACTGGGACACTAGCTCACCAAGTGAAACTTATATGCAGTCAAATAAGCTTCATGATCAGAAAAGCACCCTCCAAAGTATTGGCTGGCATATACACAGAATCATCACAGCATTCAATAAACTAACTTATCGGAGTCTGTTTCTGAATATACCTTGAGACTTAGATATGTGCAAAAAGAAACATCATGGCTTTTTATTTCTCTGACAGAGAAATGATGGTGGAGTTTGAATTCCATCTCCAATAAAGGAAGACCACGTAACTTCAGTCAGTTCTCAAAGGTCAGCAAGAACGCTTGACAAATGTTTAAGAAAACCTCGTCTAAAAGTTCATTCAGCAAGTTCATTCTGCAGTAAAGATTTCCTGGGAGGATGATCTGGAAAGGAATTCAAGTTAACACACTCCCAATTCGGAAGCTCTGCTTTCCCTGGGATGCATACCAACTGCAGAAGGCAAACAGGAAGGGTGAGAGACGGAGAAGGACTGGCAACAACATCCCAAGGGCTGGGATGTTAGTGTGTAGGGCCTATGGCGGTTAAGGAGAGCCCTGCTCAATTCTGTCACTATGGGTGGAAATCTTGCTCCAAGCCTTGTCCCTTCAGAGTCACAATGAACCACAGGTGGCCAGAAAGGCTGTAAATCAGCACAGGATCTTTTCAGTTTCCAAGTTTCTATCTGCATGACTGTGGTGCCCTGGGCATGCCAACAAAGCCCAGCAACTGGCAGAAGCAAACAGATCTGACTATTTCAAGATTTTATTGCTGTGTTGGTTAACAATGGCCACACTCATTTCAAACAGTTGTTTAAATTTTTTAAAAAATATATATATGAATCATTGCACAGTTTCTACAGATGAGGGATCTGGAAAGAGCAAAGTTTAGTGGTTCCAGCTCACACCTCCTGACAGGATTTACCCAGGCCACTTACACTCTGCCTGGCTCTGACGGAGCTATTTGCACAAGGCAGAGTTCCAGTTCCCTCACCAGGTAGATTTCTCCACGGAGCTGCTCACATTATAGCTTCTCCCAGAACACGGCATCTAAGAACAAGAAAGGGAGCGATTACCTTGTAACTTAATCTGGAACGTGCCATAATATTAGTTCCCATTTATTAGTCAGGATTGAGGAGCTAAATTCCACCCACTTTCCACAAAGGAGTCTACACAAGGATGGGGGCATGAGAGGCCATCTAAAAGCCTGTTACTCTTGGTCTCAAATGATTTTAACCAATGGTTCTGCAAATACATTACTCAAATAGAGTCAACAATAACCAGGAATATAAATATGAGAAAGAAAAACAAAGAGACAATAAGCAACAACAAATCCAAACAAAGCTCCAAATATAAGTGTTGAGTTGTCAGCAAGAGACTTAGAAAGCATGGGGAGGAAAATAGGCAACGATGAATTTTTATTTATTTATTTATTTGTTTGTTTGTTTGTTTGTTTTACGGGTCACACCTGGCAATGCACAGGGGTTACTCCTGGCTCTGCTCTCAGGAATCACCCCTGGCGGTGCTCAGAGGACCATATGGGATACTGGGAATCGAACCCAGGTCGGCTGCATGCAAGTCCTACCCGCTGTACTATAGCTCCAGCCCCCGATGAATTTTTAGGGATAAGTATAAACCAAAACAAAATACATAGTGCCCTAAATTTCTACTCTAGGCAATCTGGGGTCACCAAGATTGGACTCGTTTTGTAATGAACAACTAGGAAATTAGATTAGAGATAAGAAACATCAGGCATCAGATGATGCAAAACCCATTTCCCTAAACAGAGAGAGAAATAAAATGATCCTTATGATTCTCCCACATGGAAGCTAAGAGGAGACACAAGATTCTGGGCCAGAGATGAAAGACTTGGCTTGTTACAGCCAAAGCAGCAGTCATAACATCAGCATACGACGTGTTTGTCCCCAAGCCCAATTAAAGGCTGGAGGTACCCACAGAAGCACTAGTCAGCTTTATGGAGCTGACGAACCCAACATTTTAGAGCAAGAGTAACTAAGCCTGCTCTTTGTCTCAATGGAGACATTACCTCACCCTTCAAGGTGGCACACTGCAAACCAAGCCTGATAAATAAGCCAGGTAAAAAGAGAAAAAGTCAGGACCTTGTATTCTTAGCACACTCCACAAAATGTGTAGGACTGATGGAAAACTGGCAGAATGGAAAGTGAGGTGTGCTTCATCCACAGGAAGCATGTCAGCAAGGTCAAAATCAGAGTTCTAAATCCAGTGATAGTTTTATGGAAGCAGTCTTGCTTATACTTAAAATGTTTATTAAGCAAGTCAAAAATTAAAGTTTTAGTCATCAATCCAAGATTTTGATCTTAGATCAAGAGTATAGATGGTGAACATTAAACTTCCTAGGCAAAAGGGGATTTAAGCTTTAACTAGCATTTGCTATAATGTCTTTTTCATTGCAGCTTCATTCAGTGGCATATGAAGAACGCTTGGTCAACTTACGTTCTAGAATCTGTAGAGGGCTTAACCACCCTTGTCTCCCATCTTCACAGACATTAAATGTTGTGCCAGTATCTGATACAACAGGAAATGCTTTCTGGTGTAAGCTTGATGAAGATTCCACAAGATGGTCAGCTTTTTGAATGTTGAGGAAGATTTACACTAGTTCAGCTTATAGCCAGAAATCATCCCAACTACTCTGCTGTATGTGAAGACTAAAGACTGCGGGTGAATCACTTTAGAATAAAAAGTAACTTAAAAGTTAAATATACTACCAGCCCTGGGAACCGAAAACTTCCAGAACTCCACTGCCACCAGGCTCACAGCCACTCTCTACATGCTCAGATGGGCCTCACCCATGAGTGAATCTATTCCTGGACATCTCAGACTTTACACCACTAATATACCAAGAGTAGCACATCACATTTGATGGGGTTTACGGCAACCAATCTTAGGGGGAAATACATTTATACATATATATACACATGTATATGCATAAATGTATATATATATATAAGCACATGAGGTTCAATCTTTAACAACATGTTACTAATCTCATACATGGGCTTAATGGCTCCTGGGTAAAAGACAACAATCTTCACACACTTTTCTCTAAGAAACCTTTTTTGTCTCATTCTTAGTGGATTATTCATGACAAGCAATACAAAATACATAATTTCAGTTCTGCTTTGGGGGCAGGGTTTTGGGTTCAGGATGGAAATATGGTGGTGGAAAGGTGTAAGGTGGTGAGATTGGTATTTGAATATTAAATGTAATCAAACATTGTGAACCACTTTATAAAAATTTTTAAAAAATTTTAAAGTTAAATATACTGTATGTGGGCTGTGTGTCGATTTGATAGTGGATAGACTCCATACTATTGTTCTAATTTGACTTGACTATTATACAAATAAGGAAATATTGGAAGGCATAAAATGAACCTATTCCTGCACTTATAAACAAAATATGGCATATCTCAGTCTTTGGCTTTTATTAAGACTACATTTCAAATGTCTTGAATTCTAAACATATCTACTTTGTAGCCATTGTAATTATTTAAACATAGGAACTTGTCTTTTTAAGTTGTTAATATAATGAAAATATTCAGTGATGTATTAGATAACTTTTCAAACACTTGTTATAGACTTGCAGAAATGTCAAAGTTCATAAAATACTTATAATTTTCCATACACAAGGAAGAACGATTATTGCCAAGAATAATACATAAAATACTTTATATGTTTCTGAAAAAGTTTTCCTGAAAATAGGTATTTATAAGCTAAATTAGACTTCCAGGCATGATAAAAATGATACATACAGGTAATTTTAAGGAGCTAATTTGTGAACTAGTCTTGTGTGTGTGTGTGTGTGTGTGTGTGAAATAAGTGAACTTTTATAAACCTGGCCTGTTTGAAGAAAGGTTATATCTTTGTATGCTTTATGAGTGTTTCCAGAGTGATATTCAATATTATAATCCCTGAAGTCTGATGAAATCATTCTGTCATATGTTCATGCCAAAATTATTGAATAAGCATGAAAAAATTTTGAAGATATATGCACATTTAGTCATTGTGATGTGTAATATCTGGCAGGTATACACTTAAATTGTGTGACTAGGTAGAGTTTGTTTTAATACTTGACCATCATTACCCTAAAAGCAAAATTTCATCTGCCTATTATGCTATTTAGTGTCCACAGTCTTGTCTGATTAGTTATTTCACATATAATGGGTTATTAGATGTGAGCAGTACTCCAGCTGGACATTCCTACCCAATGACAAGAGATTTTTATTGCACATACATGTTTCATGAGCATCTTAAATGTTTTAAATTTTTTCTTTAGCTCCTCTAGATACAAATCATAAAATAATTGAGACTAGAATGTGTAGTTAGGCGACTGAATACTGGATGTGCATCCAGTATTGTCACCTAACTACACATGTACTATTATGCATAAAAATGTTGAAGCATTTTATCTGAAGGTTTTCCAAACTTCTTAAGGTACTGTGTCATCTAAAGCTCTTAATGCAGAATATCCTCTCTCAGAATCATTCTTTGGTCTGATCAGTTCTCTACATTAACCTTCTAATCTAGTCACTGGACATTTTTCCTTATAAATGTTTTCATTAAAATTCTCATTTGCTGTGGAGTATGAGATTTCATTTGCTCTATAGTCATGTTCTAATGGAATATCGTTTTAATTTGTGGTCTAATAGCATACAGTAGAATACTTTATTCCATACTTATTCCATATGTCATATTCCCTTATTACTATTTATTCCATATTTCCTTATTACTATTGATCAATTAAATTTTCTTAAGAACTAAAAAGCTTATCAACATTCATTAACTTACTCATTAAGAGGCCAGGGAGCTAGCACAGGGTTAAGGCAAAACACGCACATGACCAAATTTGCTCCCCAGCACCACATGACTCCCATGAGTACTGCTAACTCAAGTCCTGGAGGCCTTTCAAAGTTGTCAGGCTAGCCATGGTGGGTCCTGGCACCACAGGGCCTGAGCAGCAACGGGTTCCAGCACTGAGCATCCAGGCCAGTTGGCAACGCGTCACTAGAAGTGGTTCCCTGAGCACTCTGATGACTACTTGGGAGAACTACACACACACACACACACTCAACCCAATATCTTCACTGACCCAGTCATCACATTTATAATGAATAACTTAGCTCTGCTAGGGTTAGTAGAAATACTACTATACTTTAAGCAATTCATTAACATGTTAAGTATGTTTTTCTACTATATTCCAGGCATTGGTCAGTTTAGGCCAAAAAATGCAAACTGCGGTATTTAGAGTCATGTGGATAGAGGTATAAATATCAGGGAATAATAATAATTATAATTCAAGAGCATCGAAGAAGTGGTTAAGAGGACGAAGAATCTCTGGCTCCGGGCACATCTTTTTTGACTCCATTGTTCTTCCAGCACTAACATACGCCTCAGAGACCTGGGTCCTATAAAAACAGGATGAGAACACTATTCGGGTATCCCAAAGAGGAATCGAAAGAACTATGCTTGGAGTATCATGTTTCACTCAAACGAGAGAAGGAATCCTAAGTTCCTGATGATCAACAATCAGGACACTCTTTCTTTTGCCAAGACGTTGAAAATCAGATGGGCCGGACACATAATGTGATTTAGAGACGACCACTGAACTAGCGCTGTTACGGACTGGATTCCCCAGGACATCAAAAGACCGCATGGCCGCCCACCTGTGAGATGGTCAGACATCTTCGTCAAGACCCTGAATGAATGGTTTAAGGGTCTTCGTGTTCCTGGAGCGAGCAGACGCCATTGGGCTACACTAGCACACAACAGGGACGAATGGAGACGTTACTGACGCCTGCTCGAACAAATCCACGAACAACGGGATGACAAGTGATACAAGTAAATAATAACAGAAAGTTCTGGGTTTACTAAATAAAGCACACAGGTTTTATCTATTTAGTCAGTATCTTCTTCAGTCAATATTGAAAGTGATGGCACTGGAGAGATAGCACAGTGGGTAGGGTGCTTGTCCTGCATGCAGCCAGCTCAGGTTTGATCACGATCATTCCATATGGATACCTTGAATATCATCAGAGTGATTCCTGAGCACAGAGCCAGGAGTAACCCCTGAGCAGCGCCAGGTGAAACCCAAAACCAGCCAAATGAGTAGCCTATAGACACATATACAACACATAATGATATATATATGATATATATATATAAATTGATGAGTTGGGGCTATGAAAATACATGAGAAGAATAAAAATGTACAACCAACTGTTAAGAACACTATAACCTACCATATGTTTCTACCGGAGGTGCAGAAGTTTTACAATATCAACAGCACCTTTAATATCTACTCAACTGGAGTTCCTGTTTAAACTTCCCAGTGTCCTTCCATTTAGTGAGATGAACCCAAACCTTGTACCCACATCTATGACATCCACTCCCCAGCTCCCAAGTTTACCAGTAGCTTGGCAGCCACGGCCACAAACTGCCCCTGGCGCCATATCATCTCATCAACTGCCAAGACCAGAGACTCAGAAATAAAGCTCCTGGAAGAGAGTGACACAAGTCTTACCTATGAGTGAATCTGCTCTATAATTGTATTCCAAATCTCAGAATTCCTGGAATGACCTCTCATACTCTACCACACTGATGTACAAAGAGTAGCACATATTTGTTTGGGTTGAACATCCATGTTTATAATCCCTTATACAAGGGTTTAATGGCTTGTGTATGAAATACAACAATCTTATGGTGATGGTAAGGTGCAATGGTGGTGGGATTGGTGTTTGAATATTAAATGTAATGAATTATTGTGAACACCTGTATAAAAATAAAATAAAATTTAAAAATTAAAAAAAACACCTATGGCATCCAACAGGACTTACCTGGTTGCACCTGTCCCACTTATAATGTTTTCTCTTGATCATTAAGATGCAGCAGCACTGGACTGGTCTACCTATAAACTCCTACCTGCCTTGCACTTGCTCTTCCTCTTTCCCTTCAATGCTATCTCCCTAGGAAGCAGTAGCATGACAGCCTCCTTCTCATCATTCAGTTCTCAGCTGAGCTCACCCTCCTAGAGAAAGTGAGATGCTTTTAATACTCTCACCATCCAGCCCTTGGCTTCTCACCGTGTTTTGCTATCTCTGTAGATGCACCAACTGCAGCTGTCTGTTACATGTTTTTATTTCATTCTGTGTGTCCCCACAAGAAAACAACTTCTCTATTAAGACAACTTGTCCATTACTATTTCTTGAACTTCCTGTGGCTAAAACAAGACTTGGAACATCTTGGGGAACCAATAATAATTGACAGATGAGTCAATGATCATGAATAGGAAACATGGTCAAACAAGGAAGGAAGAAAAGCACAGAAGAAGAGAGGAAAGTTTTTTAGTCAATAATAATAGATTTTTTTGACTAATTTTAAGTAAGATTTTGTTAACTAATGGTGATGCTACCTTGCCTAATATTTATAGACACAAATGTCATATGTACAATTTTCAACCAATATTACACCCCAAGTTTTGATGCCCCTGTACATAGTCATTAATCTCATAAGGTATGCATCTAAAGAAACTTTCATGTAAAATTGTACATTAAAAAACAAGGGTGCCAGGAACTAAGGTGCTTACCCTGCATGTGGTCAACCCTAACTGTATCTCCAGAACCACATATGGTCCCTCAAACACCACCAGGAGTAATCCCGGAGCACAGAGCTAGAAATAATCCTGGAACACAGCCAGGTAAGGCCAATTCCAGAAAGAAAGAAGACAAGAAGGTAGAAGGCATGATGGAAAGAAGGGAGGAAGGAAGAAAAAGGGAGAAATAAAGAGTGGAAGGAAAGACGGAGGGAAGGAGGAAGGAAAGAAGGACAACTTAAACTGAAAGATTCTTAAAAGTGAACTACCACTTTAATTTAGGTTATATTTATAATTACTTAGTAGGGTTTTTTCAATTATCTGCTCAAAAATGAATAAAACAAGACTAGTGTTCAAAAAAAGATTTTTATTATCACACATTTTTTTCATAATATACTCATGCAAAATTAACTAAAGGTCATTCTAAAACAAATGGGAGTTTCATAAAATTATCCCTTCCCCAATTTTTTTTTAAATCGCCAAGGGGCTGAAGAGATTGTACAGTGGGTAGGGTGTTGGCCTTGCATCCGGCTGACCTGGGTTCAATCCCCAGCATCTTATGGTCCCATTCCTGTGTACAGAGCCAGGAGTAAGCCCTGAGTACCACTGGGTGTGACCCAAAAACAAACAAACAAAATCACCTGGAAATGGATATCCTGAGCCACTGAATTTCTACTACAGTGAGATCCAGAAGAAATGGGATGGAGGGAGGGGGCAGGGGGGAGAGAGAATGTACCAAAATGTCTTTCTTCCAGCCACTTCACAGTGATTGGAAAGAAGACGCATACAAGTGGTTTCTATTTATTGGACCAGAACTTAACCTCACTTATTTATTTATTTATTTTTGTGCAGGCTAGATTTTCTAACCATTGCCATGTGGCTTAGGACACACCGCCCTCTTTAAAGTCACACATCCCAAGTGTCTCCGAGCCACAGCATCTCTGACAGCACAGTTTGGTATCAGATGCGTCCATGATCTACACAAGTGTGTTCAATTGCTCAGACCAAGATTACTCCCTATTATATGCATCTGTTAAGGCGCATGTGTTTTATTTATTCCAGCATAGGTCTGAAATACATTATATGTGTGTGTATGTGTGTGTGTGTTTTACATGTGTTCCTGAAAACTCTCTTTTCATGTCCCTGTATGAAGAAAACTAGTGTGAAAGCCTTTCCACCTTTGATCAAACAAACTGTGTTTTCCTTGATTTTCTAGGTCGGCTACAAAAAAAGGAAAAAATGGAGTTAGAAATGATTTATCTCCGTAAACTCACATCACAGGCTATCTCCAGTCACCAGGTGAGTTTTGCTTTGCATAAACCCTGGGTCCATGTGAGAGACACTGCGAATCCTGATTTACAGCTGCACAGTCCTGGGGGCGCCGCTGTATCCGGGAGCAAACATCTTGCCCGTCGCCAGCCTGAAATTGCCCAAGTGGAGAATCACGTGCATGACATTTGTTTTGTGTCTTTTCCATTCCCTAAACTTGAGAGAATGCTTCAGCGTTTGTGAGTAAACTTTTCCCTGGAGGAGTAGTTCTGATGACTGCCAATCTATGCCAAACGTTCAGAAAAGGTAGAGGGGAAATACCCGCACCCCCAGCAGCGACCAGAAGTGCTCAGAATCCAGACTCCGAGCTGAGAAAGGTGATTTGAACAGGGCTGGATTTTTTCCGACTGAAAAATGTAATCCTGTTCTTTGACTAGTGTAACCGCTAATAAGGATTCATCGACAAAATATTGTAGGTCCTTGAGTCTCTAGCAAAAACAACTTGCTATTTAAAGCATAGCTTTGGGGCAAAAAAAAGGTGGTTTGGATTGCACGGAGTTATTAATTAACATGACAGCAAAGCTTCAGGACATGAAACCACAAAGCAGCTCTCTGGCTGCTTGTCAACAGTGTCACACATATGTAAATAATCCACAGTTTTAAAAGGCCTTTTTCTTTTCAGTGCTTTATCCCCTTGACAATGACTGTAACGTTTTGTACTGAAACCCCTTCCAAGTCTAACATTCTGTGATTACATGACAGTCCAAATGAAAGCTTGGTTCCAATTACTTTTTTCTACATTTTCTGGTTAAAAAAAATCATAGAAATGAGGTTGGCTATTCTCTTGAAGATAAATTGATGCCAATCAGCATAAACGCAGCCAACCAGGTAACACCAGAATCAAGGGGGCTAGAAGTGCTGGGCACACACACCTTCCAATCTTGTGGCTACATTTTAAAATCCCACCCTATTTCTTATCAGGAAGTCAACCAATTTAAACATTACAAAAAAGCAAAACCTTCTCCCTAAAAGTTTTGGTACACGAGGTAGTTAAGAGGAAACTTTTGATCAGCACTAAATGCAAGAAGGATCTAACTCCCACTAAAAGGTCAAAAGTGTCACTTATTGTCTAATGTTTATTTCTCAACAAGGAGCAAACACTCGTGGAGGCACGGATGGATGCGCACAACTCTCAATACTGGAGTCAGATACATATGTCTCGGTGATGATTTGATTCGACGTGAAAGGCGCACACATGGAATGAAATTTCTCACTACGAGGAACCGCTGCTCCATTCCATTAATAACATTCCAATTAGAAGCCAAATTTGAAAATCTTTCAACAGTGTCTTAGACATCAACCAGCATTTCAGTAAGCAACTGAGGCTCCTCTGTGTAGAGTCATGAGACGCATCATGACACCTGGGTGACCGGAAAAGGTGGGGTCTAGTGCCAGCTCTACAGTGTGATGAACTGTGGCTTCTCCCCAAACCTAAAAGAAGTGAGGAAAGTTGGGCAAGTTGTGCTTCACCCAAAGGTCCACTTCCAAGCACTCCTGCAATGCAGCTGGTTCAACTGACTAGTCCATGAACCACTTAGAAAACAATTTGGGGGGCCAGAGAGATAGCACAGTGGGTAGGGTACTTTTTCTTGCACATAACAGACCTGGGTTCAATCCCCGGCACCCCAGATGGTCCCCTAAGCCTGCCAGGCATGATCTCTGAGTGCAGAGTCAGAAGTAAGCCCTCATCATCGCCGGATGTGGCCCCTCAAAGAAAAAAAAACAAAAATCGACCATCCATCCCCACAACTCTGGTTTCTGGGAGCCAGGTGCTGGCATTAATAGTGTTTCAGAGATGCCTGGTAACCGCATTCTCTGTGCCAAGTGAACAGTGGCAGAAGAGATTGTCCTGACAGAACTGACTGGCCCCGCTCAGGAAGCAGAAGCAGAGTCGACAGGACATGGGAGACACCAGGGAATACAGTGACGTACAATGGACACCAGGCAGCAGGGACAGCCTGGCAAGAGTCAGGGGCCTCAGACCCCTTAGCCAAAGGAGCTGCCGAGCCTGAGGGGTTCTAGAAGTGGGGTGATGGGCATCAACTTAGGCTCCAAGCCAGACACAGCAACGGGGCTGTGAACCCCACTTCCTCTTTCACCACAGCCTGGAGGAGCAGCTCCCAGAGAGAGACACTTAGCATAGGAAGCAAGTGAGCCCCCGAGACAAGGGGGTGCTGGATTGGCCTCCCTGGGCCGCCCTAACAGAGCACTGCGGGCTTCCACCACAGAAATGCAAACATGCCGAAAGTGCAAAGCCCAAGTACCATCCTTGCCTGTCTAGCAACTAGGGGCTCCTGGAACTTCTAGATTTGAGGCAACCTTGCTTCATCTTTACAGGGTCCCCTTTGGAAGCCCCGAGCTTCCCTCTCTTTTCTCTCAGACCCCAATCGCCAGGTTTCGGATGTGCCCAGGCAGATTTCACTGTGTTAGGGGCCTTCCTTCCATGTGTGAAATCCAAAGCGCACATGTTTCCGGTCACGGGGGTGCTGGGCTGGCCAGAAGGAACCGCCCAGGTTGCACACCCAGGCACGAACTCCTCTGTCGCTGCAGCAACACTGGAGAAGCCCCAGGGGAACTTCCTCCATTCAAGGGGGCTGCCTCACCCCTAGATCTAGCCCTTGCTCAGAGACAGCGGAGGTCGCTACTCTGGACAGATCACAGGGCCTCCTCCGGCCTTGAGTTCCCAAAGGATCAACCAAGGTCACTTCTGTCCCTGCTGAGTCATCCTTCCTGCAGCTTCAGCCGGCTTCCCTCATTCCTACATGTGGGACTCCCAAGATCATCACCCCACCTCCACCCCCCACTCCTGTCGTCTACTTTCTCCATCCACTCTCCATCCCAGCCCCTCTTCTCCAACAGAGAGTGTCCAAGACAAAGCATTCTTAATGAGAGGGAACTTGGGACAGAAAATCTAACCTCTCTGTTCCTAAGTTCTCACCCAGACAATAGAGATGACGCCAGTGCCTTTCAAGCGGCTGTTGTAGGAATAAAACAGTCAATTCACCCAATTCTCTTAGAACTGCGTTCAGCCTAGAGAGCGCATTCAAAAAAAATGTTTATCAGAAGCCCTGGTGAGCACACTTTCTTCTGTAGAAGAACCACTCATCAGGAAATAAATTCAGAAGCAGGAGAGATAGTACAGAGATTACATTGCATGCATGCCTTGCACGTAGACGACCCGAGATCAATCCTGGACACCACAGGAGTGACCCAGCTAATTCCTGACACTGCAGGGCCAGGCAGCTCTGCAGCCCAAACCATCATCAGCAGAGCCACCAGCTACGCTGGCCCAGAATCACATGGGGGAACTCTCTAGATCTTGGAGCACCACTGGGACATGCCTCCCCCCGAAACAAAGAAATTCATTTTTATATTACATATTTTTCCAGCTTCCCCCAGGTTATAAATCAGTAGAACAATGAAGTGAGAGGCAGTAAGTTGTATTTTCCTTGATGTTCCAGTGAATATAAAATTATGGTGCGAAAAGTCTTAAAAATCGTATCGCGTTAGCATAATATCCGGTTTGGTATTTTTCAGCCAGGGAATAAAAGCATCTTTGCATGTGTGTTTCTTATGAGTGTCAAGGGAAAGAATGTATGAACTTCTGTACGCTCACGTATTTACTCTGAATTTAACACATCAAGCACAAAGTCAAAAGGAGGTGGTGCAATTAAAATTGAAGCTTCAGTTTTTGATAGTGACTGTCGCTTCCAGACAAGTGCTGGCTAGGCTAGCGTTTCCCCGTGCACACGCTGAAACATATTGAGGCAAGACCCTCAAGACACCGAATGAATCCCAAGAGAGCAAGATAAAGTTAAGGACAGATTCATAGAGTCAATAAGCTGAAATCTTAATGGAATAAATCAGCCGCACATTGCCGCATTTAAGGCAGCCGTATCTTAAATTAGTTTTTCTCAAGATTAGGATGTATGGCTTATAGCCAAGTCCAATCTCATTATTTGGTAGGACAAAATAAGCAAATGTGAGTAAGTCAATACAAATAAGTAAGACGCGACCTTCACACAGAAGATTTCGCATTTCATTTGCCTTATGGAGTATGTCCTGCTTTGCTCCCTATAGAAATTCCCCCCCGTCCAGCGAGAACCAGTCCTAAACTGGCTGGCTGGGTACCTCGGTCTCCACTCATAAGAAAGAGCTCGGACATGTCCCCCCTCCTTTCTTTCCCTTTGTCGCTGGTGTCAGAGCGCTGGTCATATACTCAGCCACAATTGTGCACTGGGCCTTGAATGCTCTCATTTTAGTGCCTGCATACCTGCTCGCCCAGGGTCACACTCATCTAACCCCTGGTGCTCACTGTGGCACTGCATACAGAGGCACACTGCGCACTGCACAGCCTAGCACAGCGAGGCTCAGGGCTAGCACAGCTTTTCCCCTGCAGTGACTGGCAGGGGCCACATACACTCTAGCTCCAGTGCTCTCACACACCGAGTCCTGGAGACTGCACATGCTCGGCACATATGAGTGACACCAGGATTGGACCTCCTGGTTGTGCACTTGTAGAGTTCGTGTTTAGCCACTTAGCCACCCTCCCCTGCCCCGAGCCCCTCCGTTCTGATGTTTTTACTGCTTTCTGACCTGATCGTGTTTGAAACAGACTATCTTCAGGTCTCAAAATGCAATCCCCCTCCAAGGTACAAATTATTATCCAACTTTCCAGATAAATAAAACGAGGTTCAAAGAACACAGCTCAGGAAACAGCCATTCGGAGGAGCGAGTGTCTGCTCGGCCCACCTCTCCCACTGAGCACATCACTATTAATAAGCCAGCTCAAATTCTGCTTAAAAGGGCTTCGGAAAGTGCTCTACAGTGTGCTGGCGGGCCTCCAGAAAAAGGAGGAAATATACCGACTGTAATTGTTCTTTTTTTTATAAAAGTTTCAAACTGGTTTGTTTATTTTTCAAGTTAGACAACAGACAGAATAAACTTCAAACATTAAAATATTGCTGCACTTTCAGAATTGTCTGTTTCTTTGGGTAACAAACGAGAGAGGGAGTTGAGAGAGAGAAGAGAGAAAGAGGGAGGAAGGAGCAAGGGAGAAGAGAAAGAGAGGAGAAAGAGAGGGAGGAGAGAGAGAGGGAGAGGGAGGAAAGAAAGAGGGAGAAGAGAGGGGAGAGAGGAAAGGAGAGAGGGAGGAGAGAGGGAGGGAGTGAGGGAGGAGAGAGGGAAGGAAAGAGAGGGAGGAGAGAGGGAGGAGAGGGAGAGAGAGGGAGAAGGGAGGGAGGGAGGGAGGGAAGGGAGGAAGGGAGAGAGAGGGAAGGAGAGAGAGGGAGGAGAGGGAGAAGGAGAGAGAGGGAGGAGAAAAGGAAGAAGAAGGAGAAAGGGAGAGAGATAGAGGGAGGAGAGGGAGAAGGAGAGAGAGGGAGGAGAAAAGGAAGGAGAAGAAGGAGAAAGGGAGAGAGATAGAGGGAGGAGAGAGGGAGGAAGAGAGAGAGGGAGGAGAAAGGGAGCAGAGGGGGAGGGAGGGAGAGAGTGAAGAGAAAGGGAAGGAGAGAGGAAGGAGAAAGGGAGAGAGGTAGAGGGAGGAGAGAAGGAGGGAGAGAGGGAGGAGAAAGGGAGCAGAGAGGGAGGGAAAGGGAGAAATGAGGGAGGGAGAGAGAGTGAGGAGAGAGGGAAGGAGAGAGAGGAGAAGAGGGAGAAGGAGAGAGAGGGAGGAGAAAGGGAGGGAGAGAGAGGAGAAAGGAAGGTAGAGGGAGGAGAGAGGGAGGGAGAAAGAGAGGGAGGAGAGAGGCAGGGAGAGAGAGAGGGAGGTGGAGAGAGGGAGGTAGAGAGGAAGGAGAGAGGGAAGGAGAGAGAGAGGGAGGAGAGAGGGAGAGAGAGGGAGGAGAGAGGAAGAGAGGGAGGTGGGAGGGAGGGAGGTAGAGAGGGAGGAGAGAGGGAAGGAAAGAGAGAGGGAGGAGAGAGGGAGGGGAGAGGGAAGGAGAGAGAGGGAGGAGAGAGGGAGGAGAGAGGAAGAGAGGAGGAGAGAGGAAGAGAGAGAGGGAGGTGGGAGGGAGGAAGGTAGAGAGGGAGGAGAGAGGGAAGAAGAGAGAGGAGAAAGAAAGCGAGAGAGAGAGAGGAGAAAGGGAGGAAGATAGAGGGAGGAGAGAGGAAAAGAGAAGGAGGAGAGAGGAAGAGAGGGAGATGGGAGGGAGAAAGGTAGAGAGGGAGGAGAAGGAGAAGAAGAGAGAGAGGAGAAAAGGAGGGAGAGAGAGGATAAAGGGAGGAAGATAGAGGGAGCAGAGAGAGAGGGAGGAGAAGGGAAGAAAGAGAGGGAAGAGAGAGGGAGAGAGAGGGAGGTGGGAGGGAGGGAGGTAGAGAGGGAAGGAGAGAGAGGGAGGAGAGAGGGAGAGAGGGGGAGAGAGGAAGAGAGAGGAAGAAGAGAGGAAGAGAGAGGGAGGAGAGAGGGAGGGAGAGAGGGAGGAGGAGGGAAGGAAAGAGAGGGAGGAGAGAGGGAGAGAGAGGGAGGTGGGAGGGAGGGAGGTAGAGAGGGAAGAGAGAGGGAAGGAGAGAGAGGGAGGAGAGAGGGAGAGAGGGGGAGAGAGGAAGATAGAGGGAGGAGAGAGGGAAGAGAGAGGGAAGGAGAGAGAGGGAGGAGAGAGGGAGAGGGGGAGAGAGGAAGATAGAGGGAGGAGAGAGGGAGGAGGGAGGGAGGGAGGGAGGGAGGGAGGGAGGGAGGGAGGGAGGGAGGGAGGGAGGGAGGGAGGGAGGGAGGGAGGGAGAAAGGATAGAGGGATGGAGAAAGAGAAGGAGGAGAGAAGGAGGAGAGAGGGAGGGAGAGAGAGAGTGGTGTCTTCTAAAGACAGGTTAGAAGACTGAGCAGTAGGTTATTAACCTGAGATTTAAGAAACAAACAGACTCTAGTAATATTCCTGCTAATGAGCAGAATTCATAGCTTCATATTCTGACAATAAAAAGAGGCACTGACAGAGATCATGTTTTTTACATGAAATGACAATTGTCTGCCACTCCATTTCTGCATAAAAGGGATCCGAAGTGTCTCACCATTTGATACCATTGTCTGTAGCAGATTCAGTGACAGCACGAAGCAAAAAAAAGACTCTGCAGGGGACGGCCAATGGCCGCAGCAGCCAGCACCGCTTTCCCTGGGTATCACACAGGTCACTCCATTTTATCATCGAGCAAATCTTACTGCTATGACGGGCGAGCATTTTAGTATGCACTTAGCAGCAAGCAAGACAAATGAGGCCTCCGCCGTCCGCTCTGCGCCTTCCAATGAGCGGGGAAGCTAGAGCTCCACGGGGCCAGCGCGGCAGGCACAGGGCACGCGGGGCGGGGCGGGGCCGTGGCATCTCCGGAGCGGTAGGAAATTGCGCCTGATGATCAGTGATCATGCTGGAGCTCGGATCATCGGGGCGCGCTTCCTGAGGACATATTTTCTTTTTTTTTTTTTGGTCACCAGCATCCTTTTTATTAATTTTTTTTGGTTACACTTACACATATGATTATTAACAGTAGTATATTTGGGGTTTGTTGATCTCAAGTTTCTCTAAATCAGTGTTGTTTAGATCATCACTTTTATTAGTAAAATTGGTACATTCAGCAAAATGTATTTGCTTTCTGGGGGTTTTCTATTTCTTTTTTTTTTCAGTGTTTTTTTTTAATTTTTTTTTAATTGAATCACCATGTGGAAAGTTACAAAGCTTTCAGGCTTAAGTCTCAGTTAAACAATGCTCGAACACCCATCCCTTCACCAGTGCACATATTCCACCACCAAGAACCACGGTAAACCTCCCCAAACCCCCAACCCCCCAGCCCCCCACCCCGCCTGTGTAGCTGATAAATTTCACTTTACTTCCTCTTTAGTTTGATTACATTCAAACAAAAAAACTCACTATTATTGTTTGGAGTTTCCCTGAGGACATATTTTCAAGTAAGATGAGGGTCAGCCGGGCAAGGGCACCTGAGTCAGCTCCAGCTGCCGTCATGTCGCCTGATTCCAACACGCAAATCTATTGCTCCCACGTTCCGTAGACTGGCAGGACATCCCAGATACGTGTGCTAATTTCTTTGGTTCCCCGTGGCCCCTCTTTCTGGCCCAGACATTCTCCTTTTTGCTGTTCCCTTCACTGGCGGAAACCTTCACCTCCTCCCCCTCGCCTACCCTCTTCTCTTTTCAGGACACTCATCCCATCCTGGAGAATTAATAAGATAAATATTATCTCACTGAAAGCAATTTACCTCCCCAAACCCCGCCTCCAAATACAACAACAAGGGAAAGAGCTCAAAGGACGGGAGCACATGCTCTGTCCAAGGGGTGTCTGCACCAGTGGTCCCTGAGCACTGAGCAGGGAGTAGCCCCCAGGCACTGCTGGACAGGACCCTCCAAATTACCCGCAAAGCGAGGGGGTAATTTAACACGTCTTTAGGGGACACCAACAGTCTGTTCGGGACACAGAGTTAAAAAGGTCTGATGTCAGAAACAGCGTGATGTTTAAAGGGGATGGGCAGGGGTGAGGCCCTTGGAACAGGCTCGGAAGGCGGGCAGAACGGCTTAAGTAAGGATTTTAATCATGCTCTTACAACTAGTTCAAAGTTATTGAAGGGTTTAGGCATGAGTAATATAAGCAGATCTGTGTTGCAGATGAGTCTGAAGGAAAGCAATTATCAAAGTGAATGTCAGCTTCTATCTGATCTGCGTGGAGAACAATGCACTGAGGGAAAGAGCGGGGTGCTGTGGGGATTGCAGGCTCTGTGGCTTTGATTTGTAAAAAGAGAAACAGCCAGCGAATTCCTACCAGGTTCTTTGGACAGGACTTGTTAAGAGCCGACTTTCCTCAAAAGGGTCACAGTAATGACTTTTCCTAAGTGTCTCAGCCAAATCCCAAAGCCAGTGTGAAATACCAGCAAATTCATACAGTTGATTTTCATTTCGAGCTTTTGATGAGGATTAATCAGGATTCTAGACTTACAACTACAAGGAGTTATTTGTTGATATAAAATTCAAACGTGTTTAGTTTTATGGGTAAAACTCAAATATGCTTAAATGATTGTAGTCAGTTAACATTTTCTACTAGTAGTATAAATTATTAACCTGTGAAACACTAAATCAATAAGCACATTAGCAGCCACTTGATTATAATCTACTATAAATAGAGAAAAATTCTACAGGCTTTATTTTCAATTTTTTTTTACTATTTAGTATTTTTGATCTTGTTTAAATTCATTAAAATTTTAATTTAAGGAAAAAGCAGGATTTTTACTTAGCTGAATACACATCTATGAAAACCTACCTTCCTACAATAAACTGACTACATCAGGGGAAAAAATACCTGAAAACTCTGGGGACCAACTAAAAGCATCAGCTATTCATAAGGAATCAAAAAGTTGACTTATGAGTTCATTGAGTGACGAATGATAAACTGATGTGAAGTGGATTCCTCATTTCTAACTTAAACCTTTTAGCCTGTTACCTAAGGACAAGTAGTCACGGCATCACTCTGGTGGCCTAATGTAGCAATGGAAACAGTATTTTTGGATTGCAGAACATTTAATCAGAGCTGAGAGAAACTGCAATTATTAGACAGTGAAAGAGAAATTGCTATAATAGAAAACCCAGGAGTATGGAGTAGGGAATGATTGAAACAATGAAATCTCTTAATTCTATACAGAAATTCTGCCCAAATCTCTCACTATGCCCTGAACTACAGAAGAAAGACAGATTGCATGTTTAAAGAAAATACTCCAAACTGAACTTAAATGTGCATCGAAATATCAGCTTGCAGTTGAGTTTAGCCAAAATCACTGTCCACTAAAACAAAAAAAAAACAAAACTTCTCAGAAGACTATAACAGAATCCAGAGTCTCCACAACACAACATACACATTCAGAATAAAATGCAAAATTATTCCACCTAGAAAATAATGGGAATGGGGCTGGAGCAATAGCACAGTGGATAGAGTGTTTGTCTTGCACACCCAGGTGTAGGGAGCCAGAGCACGTGGAGCAAAGATGGCGCCGACTCCGGCTGCCCTAGGTAATAAATAACCTCGAGAGCGCGGGCCCCGGCATCGCCCCCCATGGGGTGATTGGAGGGCAGCCAACTGGCGAGCAACACGTCAGAAGTGAGGGGTCTTCTCTATAAAAAGGGTATCGCTCTGAGGGTCGGGGCCTTCCTCCCCCATTTGTGTAAGTGTGGAGATCTCCAATAAACTGCTGCAGAAGGACCCTCAACCGGTGTCGTCTCTCTTTGCTGGCGAAGGGAAACTGCGACAACGCGATTAACAACTGGTGCCGAAACCCGGGACGCCGGGTAAGTTTCATTCGCACCTTGGGGAAGGCCCCTTCGTTCCGAAGGGAGGGTTCAGAACTGCAGGACGGGATGGCTCGGAGAGGCAGACTATAAGTCTGTCAGAAACCGAGGGGTGGCTCGGAGAGGCAGACTATAGTCTGTCAGAAACCGAGCGGTCGGAAAGATTAAGCGCGCATGAAAGGGTACCCAGGATTAAGAAAAAAAAAATTGCCCGATGATGGAGGCAAGGGCGAGGGAAGGGGGAGGGGAGAGTTCTCACCCCGCGCACTCGCAACCAAGGAAAAAGGACCGCCCGGAGGGGGCGAGAATGAGACGGGAGAGGAGGAGGCCACACCTCCCCCCACAGTTTGCGTACTTGCAACCAAGGAAAAAGGACCGCCCGGAGGGGGCGAGAATGAGGCGGGAGAGGAGGAGGCCACACCTCCCCCCACAGTTTACACAACTTGCTCTAGGCCGGGTGGGCCGAGGAAAATCTATCCCTGGGGGGATATGGCTGCAGCCAGCCTGAAACCCAAGGAGAGCTCTTCAGAAGACTCCCTTTCGAGCTCTGAAGAAGAGCAAATTCTAGACCAGGAAGCGGCACGCTACAAAGCGGCACACCGCTACGAAGCGGCACGCTATCGCCCCCCTGACCTCTGTAATCGAAACCGAAGCAGCAGAGCGCACTTACCGCGCCCCGTACCCTCGGCTCCCCCGCCCCCGCCATACGCACAGGGAACGGAAGGAGCCCATGCATCCCAAACATCGTTACTTTCTGCTGAACTACATAAGCAGATGAGACTAGCCTTTCCTGTCTTTGAGGGAGATGGGAATGGAAGAGTTCATGCTCAGGTAGAATTCAATCAGATTAAAGAGTTGGCAGAAGCGGTCAGAAAATATGGGGCAAATGCCAATTATACCATTTCCCTACTTGAAAGACTGGCACGGGATAGGATGACCCCCCCCCCTTTTGCCTCTAGATTGCTAGCTTCTTATTAGAAAGAGCCGGATGTACATTGTAGCAACCCCATTGTCAGGGGGACAAGACCAAAGGTAATGTGGACTCCCGTAGGGCAGGTTTAAGAATTTCTGTGTGAATGTGCTGTGTTGGGTGCGCACCGGAATGAAAGAGGACCGGTCCGAATGAGTGCAGGAGTGTGATTTGCGCGAGTGCCTTTAGTGTGTGTGTATATTTGTCTTATTATATTTCTCTTAGTTATGCTTATTATTATCAGCAGAGAAGTCAGGAAAATGCAAGATCATGTGGTTGAGTGTTTAATAATATCAGGAATGAAAAAGAGTGTCGCTAAGGTGGTCTATCCACCTCAGAAGTAGTCTTGATCTTAAAATTGTAACATCTGACAACTTAGGTTTCAACAACTTTGTCATGGATTGTTTTGCCGGCTTGTATCAACAAAAGCGCTTTCTTGACCCGTTTTTAACAAGCAGGAAACTGGCTGGTCAGACAGAGAAACGGGGAGCAATGTTCCCAATCGGCCGACAGGGCTCAATTTGCCCTGGGGACTGCTCTTTCCTTTCTCTGTCTATCAGTTTTTCTCCCTGCCGTTTTTGAAGGGTCAGATCGATCGATCAAATGTATACATGTGCACATGTAGTGGTGTTTTTTGTTAGTAAGTTCATTGTCTGTCTGTCTGTCTGTCTGTCTCTATGTGGAACACTTGAACTTGAGTGTTGGAGCCAGAGTGAAAATCAGCAGTAAAAATTAGACCAGGGAGGGGCTGGAGTGATAGCACAGCGGGTAGGGCGTTTGCCTTGCACGCGGCCGACCCGGGTTCGATTCCCAGCATCCCATATGGTCCCCTGAGCACCGCCAGGGGTAATTCCTGAGTGCAGAGCCAGGAGTGACCCTTGTGCATCGCCAGGTGTGACCCAAAAAGCAAAAAAAAAAAAAAAAAAAAAAAATTAGACCAGGGAAAGCAGGATCACTACCAGAGATCAAAGTGGTATGTAGTCAAGCAATTTAAAGGGTTGAGGTGTTTTTTGGAACTTGTTAGACCAGGTTTAAACAAAGATTTCTTATCAGAATGTTGAGCCTACAGAGAATGCAAAATTCTCAATCTAGATTTCTTATTGGAAGAACATTAATGTTTATTAACAGTTGTAACTCTTCTGAAATTCGTAGTCAGTACTATCTAGGAAGAGCTGAGGAAGTAGCTCCTAAAACTAGCCTAAAACTAAAGTGAAATAACAATTCAGAGGATGCAAGGCTTTATCTTACAAGCCTCAGCTAATTTTAATGAAGAATTTAGCTGTTTTTAAAGCAACAGAGGTATAGAAACCACCAAAATAGACAAAGTTTTCTTATGTTTCCATAAACATTGATGGTCTGAGTGTTTTTTTTTTTCTTTTCTGTGCTAAAATCAAAGGTTGGTTCAAAAAAAATATATAAAGGGGGGGGTGGAGGCTCTCTCTCTGTATTTGAAAGGATGTCTGTATGGTGGACTTGTTTAAAGTTAGAGAGCTCATGATTTGAAATAACTAAGATACAAAAACTATTGGATTTAAGCCAAAGAAGGTTTACTCATGTTTTATAAAAATTGATGGTTTAAAGGTCTTATGCTGTTGTGTCAGTGTACATATGCATCTGCATTGGATTATTAGAATGTGAGCTGAAATAATTGTGGAAAAGCAGGTTCAAAGAGTAATAGTTTAGTTAAAACATGAGTTTCTAGAGTTATGAATTTGGTTGCAAATCTTATCCTACTGGTATTTTATTTGATCTCTGAGACTTTTGGTAACTAAAATTTCTAGAGATACTTAGCAAAGAATTATAATAGATTAATCTCAGGTGTCAGCCTGATAGTCTGAAGCCATAGCATTGTGCCTTGGTTAAAGTTTGAGATAAGAATGGAGTATTTCATGGAAAATGTGGGAAATTTTACTGACTATTGTTAAATCAGTCTGTCTAGTACATGAAAATGCATGTTATTATTCTGATAACTTTATTCATTGCAAAGCTTTGTCACCAGATATCATATCTAGCTCTGACCATCACATAGAAGTTTGTATGCAAGTGTGAGATCCTTAATGTTTTATGGTAATCTATGAGTGTTTTAATCTTTATATTTGTGTTTTCCTAGAAATCAGAATTCTAAGATGTCTCCTGGTTAATTTCTATGTGGAGTGAACCTTTGCCCAATGAATATGTTGTAAGAACTTTAGTTGTGAGCATCTTTAAAGTTGTTGAATATCTATAGAACTGACCTAATGCTTTTGAAATAACACTGAAAGTAGTTTTGTCATGTCAAATGAAATGATTGGTAATTTGTGCCCAAACTTGGAAGATCATGTTGTACTAAATTCAGTAAAAATAAGAGTTTAAACTTGTGGGACTATAAAGAATATAGATGTATGTCTTAAGTCAGAAAGATAATGGATGCAGATATCATCAGTTGGAAAAAGGAAAGAAACTGATCACTGTTTTAAGAAACTCTTTAAATCACATGCAGAATTGTTCTAGTATGTTTTTGGTAGGATCTATGAAAAAGATATTGGATGGATTGTCTGGAACTCCTGTTACAGTGCTCTTAGATTATTGAATTCTTCAAAAGTTGTGGAAAATCAAGTGTTTTTTTTTTAATGGGATTAAATGAATTAGACATGTTTAACTGTACACTGGACTCCCAGTACAGTGCTCTTATTAATGGGAAGTCAAGGTTTTCAACATGGAATTGAATGGGTTAAACATGATGTAAATTGTACACTTTTCCTCTACAGATTTTAGCTTCTTTGACTAGGGCCCACAACAAATGGGTGTGTTGCATCTCACTGTGAGTAAAGTGAAATGTTTGCTTTTCTCTTCTTTTGTACCTTCAGTATGTTTTTGATGCTTCATGGCACTATGTTGGTTTGCATAAATCCAGATAAAAGTCTTTCCTCTCTGTAATAGGGTCTACCCCTCATGCAGACAGGAAAATCAGTTATGAGACCCCAAAGCCCTCTTTCAGGGAAAGAGTCAAGGGATTGGTCTAAATGACAGGAGCAGGTATTTAACAGGTACTGTTTCAAGTACCCTACAAACCTCAGGGAGACCCTAGAGGCCAGTTGGCTTAAGGAAAGAATGGAAATCATCACTGCTATGGAAAATGAGAAATCCGGCAATCTGTGTGACTGACACAATCTGGGCCTACTCAGCATCAAGGAAAACCCTGGAAACCAGGATCTCTCCCAGCCCTGAAAAAGGGAGGGGATGGACTCCTTTCTGCCAGGATGCATCTACGGAAAAGGCCACCTCCAGTTCAACCTGAAGGCTCGAGACCATCCAGTTCATCGTGGGACATTTATGGCCAGGCCTGGGTAACTCTGACGTGCCACATAGAATTAATGCCATTATTGGCGTGCCTCCTGTCTTTAGCCAACCCCCAGGACTTCTCAGTAAATAATGGGGTACCCCAAATGGAGAGTTCTCCAATCTTGCTGTATTTATGCAAAAGAACAAGTCAGATTTGTTAAGCCATCAGGCAAATTTTAAAATGAAGGTGGAGAGAAAACCATGTTTCTGTAACTTGCTTTTTAAAGAATCAGATTCAAATTCTACAGAGTAATCTAGTAAATGTATTCTAATCTGGATCTAAAAGGTATCCCTTTTGGGTAATTCAGGTATAATGTGTTTTGCTGACTGTAAAGTAAGCAGCCTAGTCTTTGGGACTCAATGTTGAAGATGCTGTCACTAGTCTGACCAGGGTATTGGAAGCCAGAGCTTTAGTGGGGGGAACCTCAGCTCAAAGTGCAGAATTAATGCTTTCCCCCAACCTGTCAATTGGCTACAGTGCCAAGTGTGGACATTTAAACTGGTTCTAAGTATTCACTTTTAGTTCTATGAACACAGTCATTTGGAGAGAACTAGAATTTTAACAGCTCTTAATTCTCGTTCCATCATGGGATTAATACCCCATCCAGAGAATACTCATCTAAGATACTCTGCAAAAGAGGAACAATAGGCATTGGAACAAGGTTTTCAAAAGGAAATTGATAAAGGGTTACACTAAGCTTCCAACACTAGTGAAAGCCATCTTTCATGGAAAGGAACTCAGAACTGTGCTTTCTGTTTCATTAATGAATTGTGGGCCTCCTTTCCTAACACTTGTAACTTCAAGGAACTTGCCGAGGAAAGGATTGGCAGATTGACATGCAAATGATCAAACGCTCATATATTCAAGATACAAACATCTACTGCTTCCAAATGACAGCTTCAGTGGATGGGTAGCTTTTCCAACCTGAGAAGCGGTGTGGTGCTTCTAGGCCACTAGAAAAATCTGAACATAGGAAGTCATTTTCTATCAACCAATGGGTGAAGTAGTTATTCCTTTCCATTGTTTTTATGACAGAAATAGGTGTAGGATTATGTTGTGTTGGTTTCTGCTGCTTTAATTTCTGTCTCACCATCCCAGGCAGAATGTTATCTAAAACTGTAGATCACTCTGCTCTTGCTAGATCAGAGGCAATATTCTACTCCAAGGTCTAATCATTTCAAAGTGACATTCCTCAGTCTAATTGATCTGATCTCTTCTTTCAGATAACTTCAGGATCCCAACCAGTTCATTGCCTGGGGCCCACTAAAACTAAGGTAGCATGAGGTTTCACCCCTTGTGCAGGCAGGGCCAGCGCCCCTTTGTCAGCATGAAGCAGCTCCAGAAGATGGACCTTCAGCCATTTTCCCCTTAAAGATTTAAGGTGGTGAAATCTCTAGGGGGGAATATGATGTAGGCAGGTAGATAGGGAAAGGCCCCTGGCAATGAAACTTAGATCATCAAAGTCTCCGGGGAAGAGAATCCTGAGACCCCTCCCCCCTGTGAAACCGCACCTGATAAGACCTTCAACAGACTCTGAGGATAGTAGACCCCTCCCCAGGAGGTTCCCCAAAGAAGGCTATCACCACTCTCAACCTCCCTGGTATACTTGAAAAGAAACCGCATGTGGGTGGGGGCAGGCTGTAAAGAACCTATAAAAAACAGCCCAATAGTCCATTCAAGGCTCTCTCTATCTTTGGAGGAGCCCGCGTTCTTTCTTGAGCACGTTACTCCTACTGCTTTCTCCTTTACCACTTATCTCTTCCTCCTTCCCTAAGACCTTCTAAATAAAGTCTGTTACTTCAAAAAAAAAAAAATTTTAAGCTACTTAGCTCAGGGTCATAAGGAGTGAGAGTTTTTAAAGATTTCCGAGTCCGCAGAATGCTCCAGGGGGAACCCCTGAGAGGGATTCTCTCTTTTCTTCTTACAGAGAACATGCGGCTCGTCGTCCGGTGCCGACCCTGCGGGTTTGCAATGATGATCCTGCTGCTGACTGTGCAACCCACGGAGGCCGGATTGGGCCGGCCGGCTGACCCTACACGCCTCCTACAACAGCTGTATGGGACCCCGTGCAACTGTCAGGGAGGACAATCTTCGGTGACCCCAACGAGCTACACGAAAACCGTGGACTGTGGGACTCTTACTATATATCTCGTCACTCGGCCCAGTGCTCGGGGCGGACTAACCCAGTTTTGGCAGTGCGTGCCCAAGCCTACTTTTATAAATAAGGGGGAATTTGCCTGACACTTCAGGAGAAATGCTGTTTTTATGCCAACAAGTCGGGTATAGTGAGGGACCGGGTTAGAAAACACCAAGAAGAATTAGAAAAAAGGAGACATGAGTTTTATGAACACCCGTTTTGGTCGGCGTGGGGGGGTGTGTTGCCCTATCTCCTCCCCCTTTTGGGGCCCCTTGTTGGAGCATTATTACTGATCTCCTTTGGTCCTTGGGCATTCCAACGCCTAACTCAGTTTATTAAAGATCAGGTGAATGCCGTGACCTCACGTAAGGTGGAAGTGTACTATCACCGCCTGGTGCAAGCCTACCCAGGGGAAGACTCTGAATGATACTTGTACAACATTCTGTTCTGCACCTCCGTATAATACCGTGCCTTGTTTTTGATTGCGTATAATACCGTGCCTTGTTTTTGATTGCGTATAATACCGTGCCTTGTTTTTGACTGAATCTTGGCAGAGTGTAAGTTGGCGTAGGTGATAATGCCTAGTCTTTTTAGATCGTTTAGTCCCAACGGTTGCTCAGCCTAGGTGGTCTGTCCCCCCGCCGGAGGCATCGCCGCTTTAAATCAAGCTGCTCAGTGCTTTTTTTATGCTGAGTGTAGCCCCTGCACACTCGGGATCTGTGAATCCATTGCACGAGTTTGGGTGCACCGGCAATGGTCTCAGGGAAGGGTGTCAGACTAGATGGTACTGCACTGGGTCTCTCTCCTCCCTGACCCAGGGCGACGAGCCGCTTGCATAGGGCCGCCGTCGAAATTTTGCCCTGCCTGGAAAAGCGGACGGCGGGACAGGAGGAGCCTCATCGGATCCTGAAGAGGGACCCGTTGAGGCCACCTCAGTCCCTGATATTTTTACAGGCAGTGGTGTCCGTCGCCCCCTTTCTCGCAGAGACCGGCTCCTTAGTAAAGAGATAAGGGGGAGTTGTAGGGAGCCAGAGCACGTGGAGCAAAGATGGCGCCGACTCCGGCTGCCCTAGGTAATAAATAACCTCCAGAGCGCGGGCCCCGGCATCGCCCCCCATGGGGTGATTGGAAGGCAGCCAACTGGCGAGCAACACGTCAGAAGTGAGGGGTCTTCTCTATAAAAAGGGTATCGCTCTGAGGGTCGGGGCCTTCCTCCCCCATTTGTGTAAGTGTGGAGATCTCCAATAAACTGCTGCAGAAGGACCCTCAACCGGTGTCGTCTCTCTTTGCTGGCGAAGGGAAACTGCGACAACGCGATTAACACCCAGGTTCGAATCCCAGCATCCCATATGGTCCCCCAAGCACTGCCAGGAGTAATTCCTGAGTGCATGAGCCAGGAGTAACCCCTGTGCATTGCCGGCTGTAATTCAAAAAGAAAAAAATAATGAAAGAAAGAAAATAATGGGAAAATGTGATCCATTTTAAGAAATGGATCGCAAAAGGGCGGCTGACCCCAAGGTGATCCAGATCTTGGAATTCACGAAGGTTTTAAAACAGCTTTTAGAGTTTCATGAGGCAAAATATTCTCCCGTAATGTATGCAAAGATTGGGACTATCGGCATAGGGACTATCAGCAGAAAGACATAAAGGATGAACCAGAATCAAATGGAAATAATGCAAATGAAAAATACAATATGTGATTTTTTGGGGAAGAACTGTTACTTTTGTTGTTGTTGTTGTTGTTTTGTTTGGGAGCTACACTTGGCTGTGCTTAAGGATCTCTCCTGCCAGTGCTAAAGGACCAAAAGCAGGTCTGCGGCATTTAAGGCAAGCGCCCTACCCAGTGTGCTGTCACTCCAGCCCCTAAAGCTGTCACGTTTCTTACCAGCAGAATGGAAATAAGAAGCAAAGCACAGAACATAGAAAATAAAGTAAAGGAAACCATCGTGTAATGCAGAAAGTAAATTTTGGAGGTGGCAGGTGACTATGAATAAAGTCCAGATCTCAGCTGAAAAGGGGAGTTTTTAATAGCAGGAAAGGAGGAAAGAAAGAGGCAGAAATATGTATTTAAAAACAACAAAAAAAATCCATAAAGATCCCTTTTTATACTTAGAATATTAACTTTCCATTTAAAAGCAGGAAAGCTTTCTTCACAAATGAAGGATAATAATAGATGCAGTTTATAAGTTAAAATTCACTTAGGAAGGCAAGAGCAAATGATTTATAACATATTAGGAATTGAGATAAGACACAAGTTTGAAAATATACGAAGCTCCAAGACTCTAAAACTTAACTAAGTTTATTTGGTCATACTAGAAACAGGCTCAACTAGACAGAGAACATTTTCAACGCAAGTACCATGTTACCTAGATTTCTGCCAAACATTAATTCATAAATCGCCCTTCCTGTCACCTCTCCTCTTTATGCTGATAGAAGCGATCGAAGTGGAATGGACATAGACCCGACAATTAGATTCTACAAAGGAAAATACCAGTATAAATATTCTTGAAAGATGAGTCCAGGAAATACAGTATCTGCCAACACTGAAATACTGCGTTCTTGTTTACGCATAATGTTACAGAACAGTCTTTGTATTATTTTAAACAGTTCGTACTTAAAATAATCTATACTTCAAAGGGAAGTAAACAGTGCATAAGCTTATTTTGTTCTTTACCTCATGACTTGGTTCTTTTATAAGACATTCTTAAGAACTAGACAAGTCGATCTATGTAAACAATAACTTCCTCTGTGTTTCCAAATGTAGAAATCAAGAGGAGTATCCAACCCGAGACATTTTCCTAAGGAGACAACTGTTTAAAATCATAAACTACTCAGGCCCATTTATGGTAAGGCTAGAAATAATACTTAATCTCTTGAAAGCTTATCCATAACAATGCTTATTGCTATGCAGTTAATTGAAGAACAGTTAAATGAAGGACA
Organism: Sorex araneus; assembly: GCF_027595985.1. Lineage (NCBI taxonomy): Eukaryota > Metazoa > Chordata > Mammalia > Eulipotyphla > Soricidae > Sorex > Sorex araneus. Next base: position 57,936,822 of record NC_073308.1, on the reverse strand, counting down.
AAAGAATTTTTGGAATAATCTGGATATATGCATGTTCAAAGGCAGAAGAGTTCCTTGTATGGAACAGAATTTTTCAGATAGCTGTCAGAAATCAAACTGATTAAATAGTATCTCAAATTCTGCTTTTGTTCTTGCTCTTTTCTCTCCTGTGGCTCAAACCTCAAATACAAGACTTAGCTTTTTTGCCAGAGTTCATGTCTCTAAAGTATCATAGGCATGGTATTTCCTTGAGTGAAGATTTAGTATGAAAGCAAACCAACCATACCATGAAAAAAAAAATTTAATGACAGAAAATTACATATCATCATTTCAAATAGAAAATAAAGTCTAATTTCTTGGGTTTATACAAATACATAAAGAATTGACATATGGAATGATCATACAACACAAAATACACTGAAAAAATCATGTTAATATTATAATTTTAATAATTTTAATAATAATTTTACATTATTTTAACACTAGGTATATTTAGTAAATTTAAATATTTATCATCATCATCATCCTGTTCATCAAATTTTTCGAGCAGTCTCAGTAATGTCTCTGTTCATCCTAGCCCTGAGATTTTAGAAGCCTCTCTTTACTCATCCTTCCCAATGATGCTGTATTGGAGGCTCTTTCAGGGTCAGGGGAATGAGACCCAGCATTGTTACTGGTTTGGGCATATAAATACACCATGGGGAGTTTGCGAGGCTCTCCCATGTGGGCAGGAAACTCTCGGTAGCTTGCCAGGTTCTCTTAGAGAGAAAGTAGGCTATAGGATGTTGCTTCCGGGAGCTTGATTTTAAGTCTTGATCTTAAGCTTGATTTTAATGTTGGCTGTTGGTGGGATTACATGGCGTTGGGAGCAGTCCCTGGGTGTGACCGCCTAGCTACTGGAAAATGGGAAATCTGGGCAGAAGAGGCCCAGTCCCGATCCGAGCAGGCTTGGAGGTCTCAGCCCCGGGTCCCACACACCTGGGTTCTTCTTCATGCATGAGGCTCCTCCGAACGTGTGGAGATGGGCCTTGAGCATGGCTGTAGCTAGGCTTTGGTGAGTCTCTTGCCTACTCACCTGGCTGTCTTCCCCAGCGCCCCTTAGAGGGGGTGGGCTTCAGATTCCCTCCCCACCCCCAAGCAGAGCTCCCACAGCCAAAGACCTCCAGAGTCTTAAATATTTATATTTAGTAAAATATAAATTTTGTTCTATAGGGGGCACCCCCAGTGGTTCTGAGATGGGGGAGGGCAAGAGGTGTCAGGACTTGAACTCAGGGCCTCACACATACGACTACCTGAATGGGGACATTACCAATTCTTATAAAATCACCTTTTTTTGGCAGGGAGAGTGTTGGGGACAACACCTGGTAAGTATTACCTGGTTACTTGGTGAGTAAGCCCTGTTCAGGGCTTACTTCTGATGCTGTGCTCAGGGATCACTCCAGGCAGGCTCAGAGGACCATCTGGGGTACCAAGGATCAAACCCAATTGGTTGGCCACATGCAAAGCAAATGCCACACTCTCCGGACTATTACTCTAGCCCATGTGAAAGAACTTTTAAGGAATGATTTGTGTTGTTGGCTTTCTTCAAAGAAATGACAGCTTAAGTTTTAAGTGCCCTCTTTCTTCTGCTAGTTTATTTCTTATAAGGAATAAATTTATTAAAACTCAATGACTTTTTTTCCAATTAAATCCATTCCTTTTGGTTTTGTTTGCCTGTTTGTTTGGCGGTCAAATCTGGCTGTGCTCAGAGTTTACTCTTGGCTCTATGCTCAGGGTTAACTCTGAGCAATGTTTGGGGTCCCACATGGAGCACCAGAGACTGAAAGGGTTGGCTGCATGCAAGGCAAGTGCCTTACGCCCCGTACTCTTTCTCCAGCCCTTAAATCCTTTCTTAAAGTAGCATGTGTCAACAGATGTTTATTAAACAGTACTGTGAATTGCTTTGTTCCTCCTTGCTGGAAGGAAATCTCAAAGAATTTCTTTCTTCCCTTTGCCCCACTGTCACTCCCTAGTGAAAGTTATTGTCAGGATCATCAAATAAAAAAATAAAGACACAAATCAGCCGTGTTTTAAAAGACACATTTTTCTCCTTAGCTGGGATATGGGACATCTCAGCAAACAAGTGCTTCAAGATGAGGCCTGGCGATGCTTCTTTCTTAGGAATTACCCTGGACGTTGGAAGGCAGAGAAGCAGCCAGGTTGATGGAAGCCACGGGACTAGCAAGCGTGGTCAGAAATGAGCGTGGAAGGGGCTGGAGCAATAGCACAATGGGTAGGGTATTTGCCTTGCATGTGGCCTACCCGGGTTCGAATCCCAGCATCCCATATGGTCCCCTGAGCACTGCCAGTAGTAATTCCTGAGTGAAGAGCCAGGAGTAACCCCTGTGTATCGCTGGGTGTGACCCAAAAAGCAAAAAAAAAAAAAAAAGAAAAAAAAAAGAAATGAGCATGGAAGAGTAGCCCATGAGCTACTACTATGAGCCTGACTTTAAACCAAGAAAGTGAAGGTATCCCCCAGGTATCACCTGCTTCCTGGATCTTTGCAGAAAGCCCCAGACTAAATTTGGAATGCAGCTCTATGAAGTAATTAAGAAAGTGTACTAGCCCAGGTGGTCCTTCGTGGATCACAGTCATATTTCTAACCTGCTTTACCTAACTAGTCATTAAAATTTTTCAAAAGAATGCTGACTTTCTTTTGTCCCTCCACTTAGTCTAAACTGCAAGCGAAGCTACACATGAAAATCAACTTTTCTGGGACTTCACCATGTGCCAGGCACTGTTCTAAGCCTTGGATACTCATCTCTGCTATCCCTATGACAATACTATGAGGTAGATCCCATTATGGTCCTTGTTTTATGGATGAGAAAATTGAAGCTGACAAAGGTTTGGCAACTTAATTGAGGTCAGGCTACTCAGTGACAAAAAAATGAAATTTACATCCAGGCCTGTTTGGCTCCATAGTGTAAGCGTTTATCCTCTGGGTCACTCTTACTCTGTTCAAATCAAGGACACCTGGAAATAATGAACACGCGGAACCTTCTCCTGTGCTTGCTACCAAAGTTCTTTTACACACTTCATCAGTGGGCACTCAGAGATCGGAGTTTTTATAGGAAAATAGTAAAACCTGAAGTGAAGTTAATAGTGTGGGCTTTTAAGAAGGAAATTTCAATCAGAATTGGTAAGAAGGACACAGTCTTACTATGTACACAGAGGAACATTAATATGCCCCAAAGTCATCAAGAAAAATGTTAAAAGCAGCAAAATAACTTCAGAATTATGAAGGCTAGAGCACTTTTTGTCTGTTCAATAAAATATCTGACTTGGCACTAAGGCTGTAACGCAAGTGATATAGAACAGAGTTTACTTGTTTGTGGCCCTGGGTTCGAATCTCAGCACTGCATAGCCCCCTGAAAACCACTGGGTGGGGCACCCCTCAAAATTAAATATACATATAATAATAATAAATTTAATTATCTTTCTCATACAAAAGATGTTCTCTAATGGCTTCCATCCAATACAGGGAGTAATATTAAAACTAGGTGATAAAATATACTATGTGTAATTTATTATATTTAAGCAGCTGCATTTTCTTTTTTTTCTTTTTTTTTAATTAGTGAATCACCGTGAGGGTACAGTTACAGATTTACACATTTTCGTGCTTGTGTTTCCCTCATACAATGTTCCAGAATCCATCCCTCCACCAGTGTCCATTCTCCACCACCAATGAACCCAGTATCTCCCCACCCCCCAATCCCATACCCCCCCACCCTGCCTCTGTGGCAGGGTATTCCCTTTTGTTTTCTCTCTTCTTTAGGGTGCTGTGGTTTGCACTAGGGGTATTGAGTGTTCAGTCTCTAGTCTACTTTCGCAGCTGCGTTTTCTTTACTGCTCCTTGGCACTAATAGAAGCTGAGGAAGATAATTTTTCGGGAGAGTGAAAGGAGGGAATTTCCCCCATCATCAGTGGATAATGGCCATTGGGTTTTCAGAGCCCTCTTCAAGTGAAAGAGGACCCTTCACTATGGTCAGGTCTGGCAGTATCATCACTCCTTCCCGCCAACATCTCCTAAGTAGGAAACACCTTGTCCTAGCCAGAGTTGTCAGCCAACTCCTCTAACTGTTCTCATTTTCACTTCCGTTGCTTTCTTATCACCTCCACAAGAATCAATTCCAGTGATATGTCTCCAACCTTAGGTTCACCTGTTCTTTAGACCCATATAACTCTCAAGATCATTTTGAGAGTTTTTCTTTGAGAATGTTCCTGAACTACAAGCCATCAATTCACACTCAACATATCAATAACTCAACAAAGGAAGTATCTTCCCCCCAACACACACACCCCAAACTCTCCCTTCTAACTCTTCTTCCCACTAACCCAGACTGAAAATACGGCATCATTTTTCATTTATTCCTTGACTTCTCCCCTCACATATAATTCTAGTCTTCCTTCTGAAAAGTCTCTCTGGATGTCTTTTCCATGACACTTCATTGCTATTCCCCAGAATCCAGCCTTTATAGTCAATTATGATGATAAGAATCTCAGCATTTCTCTGTTTTCCCTGTTTCTTTTTCCTAACTATTCAAGACAAATATTCTTTCTTATTTTACATAACCAGATCTCAATCCAAAAACTGCCGTGATCTCTCAGTTATTTCTATAACAAAGGCAAACACTGAATGTCCTTCATAGCCGACCCTTTCTGTGCCTACAAAACTCCTCCTGTCACTCCCTCCAGGGACCGTACACACCAGGATGATTCAGATGCAAACTATCTTCCCGAGGTCTGTGTGATCCTAAATGTAGTTTTAATTAAACTTTGTATTCATTAAGACACTCACCTAATCTACCTGCACCCCAAGGCATATATTCCTTTTAAATGAATATTTTAATTCAGTCATATTTTAAGAAATAACAAAAATGATCTAGCATGATTTCCCTAATGGTCTATAAAAGTATAAATTACTTCCACAGTGACTCACTGTTAATTTATCATTTAGAAGGCAAAGGGGATCATTAAGAGAAGTCTAGTGTTTAGTTGTTCATAAAATTAATTGATTGTCAAGTTCAAATCCTCAGAGAAAGGAAATGTTACTGATAACAACTTTCAGATGTCCATGCTTTAAAAAAAAGCAATGTATCTTTTCAAGGAAAAAAATATATATATATATATAAAGATGTTGGGCCAGAGAGATTTCAATGGGTTCACACATACTTTTCATGCAAGTGGCCCAGACTCAATCCCCAGCACCAAACAAGCGAGGATGGTGGGACTAGAGCTATAGTACAGTGGGGAGGGCGTTTGCCTTGCATGTGGCTGACCTGGGTTCAATGCCCGGCATCCCATATGGTCCCCCAAGCATTGCCAGGAGTAATCCCTGAGTGCAAAGCCAGGAGTATCCCCTGAGCATCGCAGGGTGTGACCCAAAAAGAAAAAAAAATAGAAGTGAGCATGGTGTCCAAAGTAGCCAAGCTGGGTGTAGACCCTGAGCACCACTGGGTGTAGTCCAAAGACAAAAAAAAGAAAGACGTGCTACTACATTAGAAAATATCCATGACAGGTGCCAGTGTGATAGCACAGCGGGTAAAGCACTTTCTTTGCATGGTACCAACTCGGGTTCGATCCCTGGCATCCCATATAATCCCCGAGTATCACCAGGAGTAATTCCTGAGTGCCAAGCCAAGAGTAACCCCTGGGCATCACTGGGTGAGACCCAAAAAAACAAAATAAATAAAAAATAAAATAAAAAATAAAACATTAAAAAATAAGCAAACATCCATGCCAGGCTCAATAAAGCATATCAATCCCCGAAGAGCACCACTAATAGTTCCACAGCTAGAAAAAATCTCCATCCTGTCTTCTCACGTGCCAGGTTCTCCTCAAGAGAACCTTTGTCATCACCGAGACACCTTAACTTGCGTAACACCAACTATGTTCTGCCACATGAAAGACTGTCTTAAATCCTCTCAATAATGTGTGCTAAAAGCAATTACAACGTGTGCTCATCAGTTTTCTAAATCAACCCGAGCGGGAGGCCCACATGCCTGATTAAACATTATTCGTGGGAGGTGTTTGGAAGGGGCTTCTGGATAAGATGAACCTTGGAACGGACTGACCGAGTCATGTGGCCCACCCCGCCAGGGTATGGGGGGCTTGTGCACTCACGCCAATGCACTGAAGGAGGAAGGATGAGTGGCCTCTCTCCGCCCCACTGTCTGGCTCCTGCCCTCACTGAAGGCTTGCACCAGCAGGGCTCCTGATTCTCAGGCCTTCAGACTTGAAGAAACGGTGAGGAAACGCTTTCCTGAGCTTTCTGCTTGTCAGTAGCAGATGGTGAGACTAATCATGTGACTCAATTCCTCAAAATTCCTCAAAATAGGTGTATAGGTATTGTGTGTGTGTGTTTGTGTGTGTGTGTGTGTGTGTGAGAGAGAGAGAGAGAGAGAGAGAGAGAGAGAGAGAGAGAGAGAGGGAGGGAGAGAGAGATAAACAGACATCTTCTTAGTTCTGTTCCTCAGGAAATCCCCTAATAGACATTTTATGGATAATAAAAAAGTATGGCCAGAAAAGTAATTGAAATAGGAAATGATAGAGTCAGAATTGGAGTCGAGGTGGTCTGTGTGTAAGCCCAGGGCTGCCTTAGTTATTTCATGCTACAACAATAAGTGATTTTAAAAAGCAGGAGCGGAGGGAGTGTAAGACACAGACTGTGACCATGGTCGCGTGGATCAGAATCATGCCCTGTGCCAAAATGGGATCAGAGGGTGGCTAAGGGGAAGCCCTGACATCACACAACCCACCAGCCCGTGGCCTGTCAGTCCCTGTCTCACAGGGTCTCTGCCTAAGGCCTTCCTCGGACTTCTGGAAAGGGTCTGGGCATACAGACAGGGAGGGAGAGTAAGGGTCACTATGGACATTGCCTCACCCTTCCTTATGCAGAAAGACTGATTCTAGAAGCCCAGGAGACTCACAGCCATCCAAAGTTAAATAGATTCCTACTGACTGGGCCAGGAATGTCCACATCTCATTAAGAACCCAACACACAATTTAAATTTATATCCGCTCCTTCTTCCAGCTTTCAACAAAAAAGAATCTTTATCTGAAGTGTCACATTTCTTAAAGGAATCTCCCAGTGTGCTTAGGAGACCCAGAAAGCTCTCCCGGGGATTCTCTGCCAGCAGGACACAGGTTCCATGTGAGTGCCCTGGGGTGCAGTGCTGCTCGATCGAGCTCTGGGGTGACCACCGGGTCATGCTGGTGGCCCTCAGGAATATGCCCAGTGGGATTTGTGGGTAACATGTGCTCCTGGGGATTAAACCAGAGCCAGCTGTGTGCAAAGCACATGCCTTAACCCCTGCAATATCCTATCCAGGACATGATGTCACTTTAAACTCGTCCTTTTTTGCTCTATCAGGTAAAATAGTTCCTTCAAGATTTTTGGAAATCTTATTTACTAACATTTAGTAAAATGCATCGAGCACTTACTGTGATTCTAGCATTATTGTAAGCACGCATGCACTAATTTGTTATTCACACAAAATCTCTGCTGACATTATTGATATTCCTGTTTTTCAGAGGAAGCAACTGAGGCACAGTGACAAAAGAACCAGTTAGTAGCGGAGCTGAGATTTAAACCCATTCTTCTGTCCGTATTTCTCATCAGTGAATGCTGTCTAATATTCAATTTCAAAGCTATGAGCATTCTACCTACCACAGAATGTCTTTCATCTTTGGTTCTATAACCAAGAACTAGACAAAGCCTGGCAAAGTGACATACTGAATGGAACCAGAGAGACCCCCCCATGGCTTCCAGGTTACATCCTCCAATTATATCCCCAGCAGGCAAAGGGAAAGGAAGTAAAGTTGACTGGCTGGTTGACCTTCGGTGCTGAGGATGGGGAACAAGAACAGTGGGGAAGGCTGAAAAATCAATGGTCCCTCTTGGGGGTTAAACAGGCCATCAAGGGGCCAGAGAGATAGTATAAGGGGTAAGGCACTCTCCTTGCATGTAAATGACCCTAGTCAGATCTCCAGCACCATATCTGGTCACCCAAAAATCAGGAGTGACCTCTGAGCACAGTGTCAGGTATAATCCTAAACACAATTTGGTGTTTCCCCCAAAGAAAAAAGAATAAAGAAATAAAAACTGACATCTATAATCAATATATATGTATATGCATATTAGATACTCAACAAGCCATCAAAACAAAACTAGAGGCACAAAGAGGCATGCTCAGAACTAAAACACAAGCATATAGTCAGAGGAAATGACAGATGACACATGATCCGAACAGGTTCCAGAGACAGACAAACACCAATAACTGCTGTGGAAATCATATATGATCTTAATGCATGCATGTTCAGGGACACCTCATGAAGATAACATGCTATATTACTATCCAAACTGGTATGTAGGTGGGAAGCATAAATCCACGCTAAAAAGTAAGACTCTGTAAGCGATCAGGTGAGGGAGATAAAAACCCTCATAGACAACATGTTTCAGACCATGAAATTCCAAAGACTCAATAACAACCATAATGGGGAAATCAATTTCATAGTAAAATTAATATGCATGCACAAGAAAATTGAAAGTTAAAAACTTTAACTTGCTAACAGTTGTTTTTTGTTTGGTTTTGTTTGCCCCCTTTTGACTAGAGAACTCTGACGCAATGACACGGTTATTGGTTTCCTAGTCTCTAGGCTGTAGACACTGGGAAATAGCAATGAACTGAAGTACCATGAAATGGCAACCCCACAGAGATCACTCACAACCAGGAGTACTCATCTAAGTAAATAGCCATGCCAGAAAAAATCCTAAAACACACAGAAGTATTTCATGGAAGGATATGACATTCCCAGTGTGAAGGGGTGACAAGGAATAGTGGTGGTGACAAATGGGGTGATGCCAATGGGCGCAGATGAAACAACGTAAGAGACACTAAAGGCCTTGGAGTTACCCTGGTCAGATGCGGGATGCATCAAGGAACACAGGGAGTCTTAGAGAACATCTTCCTGAACAAAGCTTTTCCCACCAAAGCTGGCCTTGGAGAGGAAGCCGCCATCAGTGGTCCCTGGAAGGCAGCAGCCTCTCTACTGCACTCAGTCACTGGTGCCACCAGATTCCAGGAGAGGGGCTACTGGCCCTGGAGACATTGGCTAAGGCTCATTGATAGTCCCTCCTCGAATCATCCCACAAAAGCAGTGTTTAGTGCTCTCATTTTAACTTCCACAGTGTCACAAATCACGAAAATCACGAAATCCAGTTGATCGTCGATTTCTCGAGCGGGCTCAGTAACCTCTCCATTCGTCCTATCCCTGAGATTTTAGAGGCCTCTCTCCACTTGGCCTTCCCAATGATGCTGATGCCCGGATGCCTGCATTGGAGGCTCTTTCAGGGTCAGGGGAAGGAGACCCAGCTTGTTACTGGCTTTAGCATAAGAAAACACCATGGGAAGCTTGCAAGGCTGTCCCATGTGGGCAGGAAACTCTCAGAAGCTTGCCAGTTTCCCCCAGAGGGAGAAGTAGGTTATAAGATATCGCTTCTGGGAGCTTGCTTTTAAGTCTCTGGATGTTGGCCATTGATGGGATTACACACACCTGGGTTCCTCTGCCGGTACCTTCATGTGTGAGGCTTGTCTGAACGTGTGGAGAGGGGCCTCGAGCGTGGCTATGGCTAGGTTCCAGTGGTCTTTGGCCGCCAGGAGCTCTGCTCGGGGCGGGGAGGGAATTCAGGAGCCCATCCCCTCTGAGGAGCCCCGGGGAAGACAGCCAGGCGTGCGGTCAAGAGACTCTCTGCTGGTCCGAGTGTAGTGGTGTTTACAATTAATTGATCACAGCCAGTTAAAGATTTCCACAGTGTAAGTGAGACAAAATTATGATAGTCAAAATGTCTAAAGGCTAGAAGTTCCATGAGAAGGCCATAATACTGTCATAATCCCTTCCTTTATCCCCTTTCATTAATAACATAATGAATCAAAAAGAAGACACAGGTAAGTGCTTTTCAGCCCTTTTGGGGACACAGGAGGACCAGGCCTTGCATCTCTGAAAGTCCTCCCCCTGGGGAAAAAAACGTTTAAGGTCCCATAGTGCACATACTCCTTCTAGACTTCAGGAGAACAACGAACAAGTAGGGTCAGGCGCTCTGTGGCCGCCCCTCATCTCAGACCTGCATTTCTCCATTCAGTAGTGACAGGAGACAGAGCTTTTCTCTTCCCCCTGTACTTCTCAGCAACACAAAACATAACAACCACTCCAATAAACTACCAGCACATGCATGCACAAATGCATAACAATGTAAGAAAAAAATACATTTTATCAATTATAAGAACATTTCAAAGGGAGCTGATTAATGAAAACGTGGGGAAGGTAGAGAAAGGTAAAATAAAGAGGAGAAAAGCTTTGATTTGAAAAATGTTAGATACAAGACATACCAAAAATACATCCAGGTAGAGATATTACCGGGCAGACAGAGAGAAAATCGCTCCTCTGGAGTTCCTAAGGGAGCCTGACCTCGGAGACTTTTCCAAGGGTCCCAAGGGATTTGCAAGCATGAGGCTACACGTTGAGGTCCCGGTACCGCTCTCATGCACTTAACACATTCCCTGCCATCCTGCTCTCTGGGGCTTCTGGTGACACAGCCAGGTGTGTGCCACACTCAAGAGCCTGACCCCGGCAAGCACTACAACCTGTATTCCCAGCACTGCAACTTAGAGTGCAACCCCAGAGTGCTCGTGTGCAAGCACCAAAGGTGTGTGCATCCCACTTTCCCCCTGCCCCCCACCACAGACACCTTGGCCGAGTATCTGAGCACCACAACCAGATGTGCAAACCCCAGGAAAGCAGCAAACCCAAATAAGTGGGTGCCACAATCAGGGGTACGTGTGACTCCTGCTCATTACAGCAGCAGCAACAAAGGGAAGGAAAGGAGGATATCATTTTTTAAATAATGAAGTTCTGGGATTCTAGGAGAAGAAAAGGTAAAAAGGGAGAAAAGTGGGGAGGGACAGAGAGAACTATGGAAATCCCTCTAAGCATGGTGGTGAAGGAGAGAAAGGAGGAATCGGCAAGAGGGAGACAGAAGGGAAAGAAAGTAAAGCACTCAAGAAAGGAGAAGGCAACAAGAGTCCAATTGCTTTAGAAAGAATGACGACAGGGGTCAGAGCAATAGTACAGTGGATAGAGTGTTTGTCTTGCACGCAGCTGACCCGAGTTCAATCCCTGGCATCTCATATGGTTCCCCAAGCTCTGCTAGGAGTAATTTCTGAGTGCAGAGCCAGGAGTGACTCCTGAGCATCGCTGGGTGTGACCCAAAAAAGAAAAGAAAAAGAAAAAGAAAAAAAGAATGAGGACAAGTTAGGACTAAGAAAAGCCTGCTGGGTTGCAAGCACACCTCTCCCTACCCATTGAGAGGGGGGATCTGGTATAGGGATGCAGAAAGTCAGACTAGGTGGCTAAGGAGTGTTAGCAAGTATGGAACACTTGTAACAAGTGGGCCTGAGGTATACATCCCTTAGGACCAAGGAACAGAAGAAAATCCGAAATGCAAGACTATGGACTCCACTGGCACAGGGACCTTGTCTGCTTATCACCACTGTGGCCAAAAGACCAGGCCAGCCAGTGGCACACGGTAGGCACTCAATAGGTCATTGTTCAGTCCAGGCTGAGTATTCAGCGATGCTGATGTTTGATGAAATGAATGAATGGGTGGATGAGTACAGCACCAAAGCCTGAGGGAGAGAGAGAATAATCTTGTGATGGCTTGTAAGTGACTTGCAAATCACAGGGAATGAAGATATGGTTACTAGGAAAGAAAGAGAAAGATCTTAGAGAAGAAAGAAAGGAAGAAATAAGGATCTTGGGAAAGAGAGAGAATCCTTCTAGATTCATATGAGCGCTAGAACTCCGGCTCATGTGAAAACCTTTCATTTATCTGGATGCTTCCATGGCCTCAGAGATGCCAGGAGTTGCTCCTGAGCTGTGGGGTAGTTTACAAGGGGCTCTTACATGGAGGCAGCGGGAAGCTCGGAATCCATCAAGCCAAGCCAGTTTCCCCTAGGCAGGGAAATACCTAGAGGGCTAAGGTCACCTGGCCAGGCCAATTCTAATTCCTAGGCCCAGAATTAAACCCCTCTGTTCTTCCAACCTAGATTCCACTTAAAGCCTTTGGAAGGACTGGGGATAGTCCAGAGGGCAGGTCAATTGCCCTGCATGTGGCAGACCTGAGCTCGATTACCTGATTCCATCTAGAACTCACAGCCTGTCAGACATGATCCCTGAGCACAGAGCCAGGAGTTAGCCCTGGGCACAGCCAGGTGGGGCCCTGAAACAAATGAACAAATTCAAAGATAAGCCTCTGGAGCATCCCAACAAGGCCATGAGACTAGGAAAGAGCTGAGTCACCCTCCAGGGTGACCTGCGCAGCGACAGGAGCAGACTGAGCCCCGAAACAAGTGAGGTGGGGGCCCCCACTGAGACCCTTGGCAGGATGGAGGGCTTGTTCCCAGACGGGGAACTCGGAAGGAACTTGATTTTTCTCCCGGGTTGAAATTGTGGTTTTGTTTGAGCCCAATAAAGGAGAGATGAAGAGAGAGGAAAAGGCAGGAACCCGACGGAGCGCAGAAGGCGCAGGTGGAAGGAGCACCTTCAACAGAATCGCACCAGCCAGGGAGCCTGGGCTGCAGTACAGCGGGTAGGGTGCAATCGAACTTGCACAGGGTTCGATTCCCAGCATCCCCTGTGGTCCCCCGAGCACCGCCAGGGGCAATTTCTGAGTGCAGAGCCAGGAGTAACCCCTGTGCATCCCCAGGTGTGACCCAAAAAGCAAAAAAAAAAAAAAAGCTGAAGAACCAAGCCCTGGCTCCAAGGGCTCGATGGAAGTTGCGCAAAGAAAGGCTGAAAAAGGGAGCACGAGGGGGGAAGCACCCCTTCCTGGGAGGCCTAGGGAGGAGTTCGGGGCGACAGAGTCAGCCAGAGGGCTGCTGGAGCACAGAGAGTTCACACAGCTGCCCTGAAGAGGCCCTGGCGAGGCCAGCCAGCAGGAAGATCTCCCCAGGCCTCCGGGCTCGGGATCCAGAAGCCCCACTCCCGCGCTAAATCCCAACTGCAGCTGGCAAACTTGGAAGGGTGGGTTTTTTTTCAATTGGTTTTGGTGATGGTTTTCGGTTTGGGGTTTTGCCCAGGGAGATGCGGCCTACACCACAGCCCAGTCAGCTCATGGAGAGAGAACCCAGATTCAGACCCTGGGCTACACTCACACCACCCGTCAGCATCCTTACCGCCCCCCCCCACCACTCCCGATTTTAGGAACCATTCCAAAGCCCGGTGCGAAGGCAAGGAATCCCAATAAATCCTTCCTGCTCAGCTTCCCTTCACTGGAGCCCAGCATCGGAGCCAAGTTGTCCTGTTTCCTACCCAGATCCTGCAGGCCCTCCAGATGGAAGAAATCTTGGCACGCACCAGGCCCAACCTCTCAGTTTTAGAGATCCGGGGTGGGGTCTCTCATGGCCCTCGGGGGCTCCTCTCCACTTCTCCATCTCCTGAGCAGGACCCCTGAGGTCGTGGTGTGCAACACTCAGGTTTGGGGGGTGTGAGGCAGGGGTCACGTGGTCTCACACACTCACAGCCAGGCCACACCTGGGCTGGAAGAGAGAGGCCCAGCCCACCAGCCAGATGCTTCTAGAAACAAACCCCCATTGTGTGACTCCCTGACAGGGCAGGCCTGTCTGCTCCTGCAGAAGGCAGTGATGGATTTTCAAGCCTGCTTTTACTCACTGAGCAACTCAGAGAGCTGTTAATCAAGCTAAGGGGGAAAAGGAGACGACTCTGGCTCATGGACTCAAAGAATTCAAACGCCAGAAGCAGGGAGACCGCTCAAAGGGGCAGAGCACAAGCCTCGCGTGCGCCAAGCCCAGAGTTCGCCTGTCCAACCCACAAGACCCCCAGGACACCCCCGCTCTGGCACTCAGCAGCTCCGCCCTGTCAGGCCTGAGCACAGAATCAGGCTCCACGACTGGGCATCACCAGAAATGTCCACCCCCAGGCCCCCAAGCCCTGCTGGAGAATCACCCTGTAAAAAATATAGAGGTAATAGTGAAACGCATTTTTATTTATTTATTTATTTATTTATTTATTTATTTATTTATTTATTGCTTTTTGGGTCACACCCAGCGATGCTCAGGGGTTACTCCTGGCTTTGCACTCAGGAATTACTCCTGGCAGTGCTTGGGGGACCATATGGGATGCCAGGGATCGAACCCAGGTCGGCCGCTTGCAAGGCAAATGCCCTACCCACTGTGCTATCGCTCCGGCCCCCAAAACACATTTTTATGATACAGCGGCAGCTCAGTTCCCCAAAGGTTCTCTCGCTTGAGACATGTCTCACCGGAGCTGATCTATCACCTGCAGAAGTCAGGAGCCCGCACCAGAAGCCTTGGGTCAGCCCCTTCTGAGAACCAAAGCTTTGGTGCTTTGCTTTGGAATTCATTCTTAGGATTTAGTCCTGGGATCTTGGGGAAAAAAATAAATACTTTGTTTTCACTCCCAGGATCTTGGAGTTAATAAACCAATGCTAGAAATCAGACATGCGCTCTCACGTCAGAAAATTAAAAAAAGGGACTGGAGAGATAGTTCAGGAGGTAGGGCACTTGCCTTGCACATGGCCAAACCCCGTTCAATCCCTGACACCCCTAATGGTCCCTCCAGTCCCACCAAGTGTGATCCCAGAGCACAGGCCTAGGGGGAAGCCTTGAGCACGGCTGGATGTGAAGGAAAGGTAACCAAGGGGGCAGGGGGGAGGGATAGAGGAGCTGTCAAAGTGGGGGAGGGGAGCTCAACCCAGAGCTTTGAGGACTTGGCCACAACCGGCCTCCTAAGCTTTGTAACAGCTCCTAAGAATATGCGCATACCTAGCGGGAGGTAACCGGTTCCCGTGAGACCTAACAGCTGTGCTGGCCGGAAATGGGGCTGGGGAATCTCTCTGGCCCAGAGTCAGTACTGAGCCACAGTGAGAGATCCGAGAGCTCCCAATCATTTCCCTGCGATTCCCCTGTGCCGGGCCAACCTTTGCAAGTGGGTCCCAGGCGCGACACTCACCTGCAGAAAGCAGTGGCCGACCGGGGCGTGCTCCGTCAGGGTGGCGTTGTACACCTGTCTGGGGAAGACGGGCTCGTTGTCGTTCACGTCCTCCACGGCGATGCTCACCAGGCAGGTGGCGGCCAGCGGGGGTTCCCCGAGGTCTTGGGCCACCACTTTCAGCTCTACCTGGTCCTGGACCTCTCGGTCCAGACTCCGGATGGTGCTGATGACGCCGGTTTCCGGATCGATGGCAAAGGACGGGCTACACTCGGCCTCGGCGCTACCGCAGCGCGCTTCCAGGTGGAGCAGTGCGTAGCGCAGCCGGGCGTGGTCTGTACCCGCCTCGTCGGCGTCGGAAGCGCTGACCCACAGCACGGCGGTGCCAGGGGCCGCGGCCTCGGACACCGCGCCCCGGTAATGCGCCTGGCTGAAGACCGGCGCCTGGTCGTTGAGGTCGGCCACTCGGAGCAGTAGCGTCTGCTCCGTGCTCAGCGGCGGGGAGCCCGCATCCGTGGCCACCAGTCGCAGGTCGTACAGGTCACGGCTCTCCCTGTCTAGGGGCCCCTCGACGCAGATGAAAAACACCCCTGGGGAGCCCCCGGGGCTCAGCGCGAAGGCTCCCTCGCCGCCTTCCAAGGTCAAGGCGATGCTGCCGTCTGCGAGGCCCGCCCTGAGGTCCCCGACGGCCTCCTCGTCGCTGTCTGAGTCCCCGTCCGCGTCGGACACCGAAACGCGAGCCACATAGTCTCCGGGACGGGCGCCCTCGGATACGCGGGCGGCGCCGCCCTCGGTGAGGAAGAGCAGGTGGATGGCGGGCCGGTTGTCATTCACGTCCAGCACGGCGATGGACACGCGCACGGTGGCCACCTCGGGTTCGGCGCCGGCGTCGCGGGCCTCGATGACCAGCTGATGCCAGGCCTGAACCTCGCGGTCCAGAGGCCTGTGCACGCGCACCACGCCGCTGTGCTCGTCCACGGTGAAGTAGGCCGCGTCTCCGGGGGTCGCCTGCCGGGCGCGCAGGCCGTAGCGCACCTCGCCGTTGGCCCCCTGGTCGCGGTCCGTGGCGCGCACGCGGCAGACCTCGGCGCCCGGCGGGGCGTCCTCGCGCACGGCCGCCCGGTACTCGGCCTGCTCGAAGACCGGCGGGTTGTCGTTCTCGTCCAGCACGCGCAGCTCCACGCGCAGGTGGCCCGTGCGTCGCGGGTGGCCGCCGTCCCAGGCCTCGATCTGCAGCTCGTGGGTCGCCTGCTCCTCCCGATCCAAGCGTCGCAGCAGGACCAAGTCGAGGGGCTCCGGGGGCGAGGGCGGGGACGACCCCACGGTGCCGTAGCGCAGCTGGAAGAAGGGCCCCGCGGGGTCGTCGTCGGGCCGGTCGGAAGGGTGGAGCAGGGTGTAGCCCTGGGTGCTGAAGCGGCCGGCGTCGGGGTCGTGCGCGCCCGGCAGGCGGAAGGCGGTCCCCGGCGGGCTGAGCTCCGAGACGTCGAGCCGCAGCGAGTCGCGGGGGAAGCGCGGCGAGTGGTCGTTCACGTCGTTGACGCGGATCTCCACCTGCACCACGGCGCCCAGCAGGGTGGCCGCCACGAAGCTGTAGCGCTCGCGCCGCTCGCGGTCCAGGCGCCGCGCGGTGCGGATGATGCCCGTGTCGGGGTGCACGTGGAAGTCGTCCAGCAGCGGGGAGTCGTCAGAATCCTCGGACAGAAAGAAGCCGCCCCCCTCCAGCTGCTGCGCGGCCGGCAGCCCCGCGCGGATGTCGCCCACGAGAGTGTCCGGGGGAAGCCCCTCGTCCACGCGGAGGCTGAGGTTGAACACCTGAGCCGAGGTGCCCGAGGCCACCCAGAGCCACGCGTGCACCCACAGCGCGACCCGCCAGCGCGGCGCTCTACCAGCCCTGCCGCAGCCGCCGCCGCCGCCCGGCCGCCCTCCGGGAGACTCGTGCCTCCCTGGGACCGGGACGCGGGGCCCGGCGAGGGTCCCCAGCTGCTGACACCCTGCGCCCATCATCTTCCTGGAGGGAGGAGGGTCCTTTCCTCGCCGACTCCTGGGGAAGGCTCCGGGTTGGAGAGAGATGACAGAAAAATCCAGGAATCTGTGCAGTGTCGGAGCCAAAAGGAGAAAAATCAAGAAGACTTTGGCAACCAAATCAACCAGACCCAGGACTTGCCGGGGCTACATCTGCAACTGGTGCTCGCGTCCCTGGCCGGCAGCTCCAGCTGCCGCCGCCGTCGCCGCCACCTCTCCAGCCCCTGGATGTCTTTACCCGAGTCTCATCTCTTGCGCGCTCTGCTTTTATTCCTTTTACATCTGCTCCCGGTTCTGCTCGGCTGGCGGCTTCCCCCTGGTAAAGTCAGGTGCATTCTTTCTCTTGCCAAAAAGGATGCGATTATTTCCAGCGCGCGCACGCACCGGGTGGAGCTGGGGGTCGGGCTGGGGAAGGGGGTGGAGTGAGGGCGGGGAGGTGGGGGGGCGGTGGGAGGGGCGCGGGGGGCGGCTCCGGGGCCGGGGCTCGGGGCTCCGGGCTCGGCGTGGAGCGCGCGGCTCTCCCTGGGCCCCAGCCTGGCCGCCGCCCCCTCCCCTCTCCGCCCAGCCGGGTGACGCGGTACACACGGGGGGCAAACTCCGAGCTGCCGGCCGCTTTGCAGGGGCGCGATCGCCGGCGGAGCCGCAGAGGGGAACGTGGAGAAAGAATCCGGGTGCGAGTGCGGGGGGGTGGGAGGGGGCTGGAGGGTGACGGGGGCGCCCTCCATCCGGGTTGGGCGTGCAGAGTGGCTGTGGGTGGGGCAGAGGTGACCCCTCGCCGGCTCTCTCCATCCCCCCTGGACGGTCCCTTCCGCCCGCCTGACGCTCGGCTCGGGCGGAGCCGGGAGAGAGCCGAGACGGGGTTGAGGATCACTTCGGGGAGCCAAACTTGTGTGCTGCATTTGGCTCGAGAGGCTCGTGCCCAGCGGAAGGACAGACGGAGTCGCAGGCCTGTGCGCAGCTGGGGCGGCGGCGACTGCAAAGGGCGGGCGGGGGCGCGGGGGAGCTGCAGAACTTGGAACAACCTTGGTGAAAGCCCGAGAAATCTGGGACCCACATGGTGCCAACCACGCTTTCTTCTGCCTCAGCGACTTGTGCGCGCCCTGTCACTCCTCTCTGCCACCGGGGATGACAATAGATTCGGCTTGCGAACAACACTTTTTATGCATTCAGCGCCATCACGGCACTTCCAGGAATGTGAACGCGGCGGATTTACCCGCAGAACGAGCTGGGCTTGAGGCCCTCCCGCCCCCTCGCTTGCCGCGGTGGTCTCCGAGCCAGGGAAGTTTGCAGGCTGGGCTACTTTGGAGACCACTTTTCAAGCCCTGCTGGTGGCTGAGCCCAAGACAAGTGCCAGTAAGTGGCCAGCCATGGTCGCAGGTCTTCTTTCTGTGACCCATCGCTAGTGTAAGAGATGACAAATGGCCCCAGATGAAGCCCTAGGAAGGTCTGGCTCTTTTAAAAATGACTGGCCGTATTTCGGAAATGGTTCTTGCAGTGTTGCGTTCCAGCCAGAGGAGCGAATTAATTTCCTAGATGCCATGGCCCTCTTTTAGGAAGGACCCAAATCCCTAAGTGGTGCCCCCTGCCACTACCCTGACATTAAGCCGTCTCTAGAGTGGGGTGACATATCATGGCTAACCCATAGCCACTCTACCCTTTTAGGCAAAAATAATCATCAGACAATTTCTATGTTAGCGGACATGTTCCTTGTATGTGGAGACTTTATAGAAATTAATTCAGCTTTATTTCACCAATCAAGTCTCCTAAAGATTTAGGAGCATCTGTGTGAGTCTTCAGTATCTCCTACACATTTGCCTCTGCAATTTGCCCCTCACTCATCTCGGCTGCCTCCACTCTTCCCCCTTTATCAGTTATTTTCTGCCAAGCATCCAGGTTGATGGTTTAGAAACGAATTCAGATCACGTCACCCTCAGCTTAGATCTTGCCAATTTATTGCCATTATACTTGGGTTATAATTCAGACTCCTTACCAACAGTGCAAGCAAAATTCAATCTACTTTCATTGTGGGGGCTGGGGGACAGAGGCCACACCCTGCTGTGCTCAGGGCTTATTCCTGGCTCTGCACTTCTGCACTCAGGGAGCACTCCTGGCAGGTTCAGAGGACTATATGGGATGCTGGGGATGGAACCCCAGTCAACCAGGTTCAAGGCAAGAACCCTACTATTTCTCTGGTCCCTCAGTCCACCTTGCTGACTTTCCAACCCAGCTCTTCATCAGTCCTTCTGCCTTTCCTATGGTCTGGGCTCTGGCTCCAGACCGTTCTGTCCACTCCCACACCTCACCCGTGGAAACTCTCTCTCTCAATTTTGTGGTACTCTGAGGAGGAGCCTTCTGGAGGTAACAAAGATTCAAGTCTAAGGTCACAGGGATCTGTAGCCTTACAAAAGACACAAGAGTTGGCTGCTCTCAGCTTTCTATCATACCAGATACAGAACGAGGCGGGCTGCCACCAGAATGGAGGCCATGATCAGGCCTGTGACCTGACCTCACTTTCCGCCTTCCAAGTGGTAGAAGTTAATGTTTTGTATTTCCAAGTCCCTCAATCTTTGGTTCTTTTTTAGAACAGCCTGAAGGGACTGAGCCCAGAATCTTGAGTTGCTGGAAATTTGCTGGACCTGCAAACTATTTCTTCTGCTTTGCAAAGATGCGGCCCTTTTCCTTTTGGATCACAACCCAGATGCCAACCACTGAAGAGAGGTCTTCCTTAATCATCAGCCCTTCTCACTCAAGTAACTTCTCCACCCTAAACTCAAGATCCTCAGATGTTATTTCATTCAAGATACCTATCAGTAATCAATTAGCTTGTTTTATTCATTTTCTTGTTGGAGTAAGTTAATTTCAGCCTTCTCCATGTAATTTAAGCACTGTTCTATCCCAGCCCCTGAAATAATAGCTATCACAAAACTGTCTGAAATCATTAATGATGTGTTGGAGGGCTGAAAAGAGGAAGGATAGTCAGTTGACTGAGTTCGTGGGTAGATGAATGGATGAGTCATGAGTTTCTTTAAAAAAGGGACATGCAGCCAGAGTTTATAATTTATTGGCCATGAACTTCTTGATTGTGATGAATTACATCTTCATAAACTTACTTGTTATAAACATTCCTTGGGGCTTCTTAAATGTATTTTTAACTTCTTCCATTTATTTTGCAAACTATTGTTATCAAATATTTATTTGAGCCTAAAAACAGTGGAAGAGCCACTACATTTTCTGCATCTCTCACTGACATTCTTTCTAGAGTAGCTTAGTTTAGAAACAAAGAAAATTAGAAACTTCAAACATCTGTTTCCTGATTCTCTTTCTGTCTCTATGTTTTAAGCATGTCCAGGTCTCCTGCCCATTACAAACCCTTCCATGAGAGTCCAGAGCAGCGTTCTGGAATTGAGAATTAAATCCAGTCCAGTAAAAGAAAGAAGTTCATTTCTCAAATACGGAAACAACCAATTCCAGAGAGTATAATAACCAACTTCAGGCAAGAAACTGTTCAAGATCTGATCTTGAGGGAAGTTTCAGAATTTAGACTTCCCAACTCAGCAATCCTGGTTCTGCTTGATAATTTGGAGGAAGTGATTTCAATCCTGTTTATTCTCAATTCCCACCTCTTGAAATTGGATATCATAATAGCCAATTTACAGAGGTGCTACAAGGCTTAAATGAGTCAATGTGTATGAAATTGCTTGTAGAAGCATATCAAGTTTAAGTATTCCTCCCTTGCCCTCCATGGTTTGTATAATGAAATATTTTAGGAGTAAATTTGGTAGGAGTTCGGGGGATTTTCAGTGTCATCAAACCCTGACTTCTAAGTTCCCCACAGTTTGAGAAGAGAGGAGACATAAAATTCCAAGTATGTGATAAAAAAAAAAAACTAATATAAACAGAAAGGTCTGAAGCAGATTTTCACGTAGTGTTGTACTACACACTTCCTGTAATATAGAAAGTCTTTTGTCAGAAGCATTTTCTCCCAGAATGTGGTTTAGCTTTGTATTAGTACCTTAAAAAGTCCAAATAGCTACTAAGTACCCATTGAGTACTAATGCTAAAGCAGAATTCAGAGCTGCTCACATCAACTCTTTATGGATGGAATTGGATAAAGAAACGGAAGATCAGTAGTACTACAGAGAGCTTGGCCAAAGTCACCCAGAACTTAAGGGGTGAAACTGGAATCTGAACCCAATAGTGCTGCACCATTGCCTGTGGCCCTCCAAGCTTTTCACTGGTCATTTACCATCTTGTGGGGGTTTCTGTTAAAATCAAATGACCACCTTTCTGGGTAACTGAAATCAGTGACAGTGTAAGAAAGTAAGCGACTTGGGGAAACCCGTAAGATAACAGAAGGGGAACTTTGGATGGTGTGATTGTGTGAATAGAGGGCAGAGATCAGCCGCAGGAAGTATCTACTTGGCAAAGGAACAGAAAGAAGTGGAGAACATAAAGATAGTACTGCAAGTCAAGGAAGGAGCATCACGTGAAATATGAAATGTTTTTTCACACGGTCCCTCTCAAGGGACAACCATCTGAGATTAGGAAGGATGCCATGTCAGCTGGGAGTACTCCCAGCTTCTCAGATTTCTAGAAATCATGTGTGGGAGTTTGCATTGGTCAAAATTTATATATCACCTGGGCTATGTTGTGGAATTTGTCAAATAATTGTCTAGATGTTGCTGTCATGGTATTTTGTTCTTTTCTTTTAATTTTTTTTTGGGGGGGAAGGGGGCACACCCTGTGGTACTCAGAGATTACTCCTGGCTTTGTGTGGTGCTGAGGATGAAACCAGAGTCAACCACATGTGGGGAAGAACCCTCATCCCTGTGCTATCTCTCCAGCACTATCAAGATATTTTGTAGCTATGTTTGGCTTATAATTAATTTTAAGGGAAGAATATTACCTTTGAAAATCCAGGTGGGGCCCACCTGAATCAACAGATGGTCTACTGAACCAAAAGCCAGGTTTTCCAGAGAAGATGGAATTCTGCCTAAGGACAGTAGCAGAAAAATTCCTGCCTGAGTTTTCAGTCTGAAGGCCTGCTCTTGGGATTTTGAATAACTGTGCAAGACATTTGCACTCTCAATTGTGAGAAGTGGAGATGATTCAGTGTTGGATGTCATTCTCTGATTTAGTATCTGAACATATTTTGTGTTCTTATAACCTTAAAATCAGGATCCTGGAGATGATGGAAATCTTAATAGATAAGCAATCACATGATAGGTAATCTACTCCCCTACCTTAAGGTCTAAGCTATTGAAAGAGCTAATAGTGTGTCCTCATTTTTTTTTTGAGTTGAAAATTGATCCTACAGTTAGCTATTTTATTTTCCTAATCCAACATAACTGGATCGATAGCACAGCGGGTAGGGCATTTGCCTTGCACAAGGCTGACCTGGGTTCGATTCCTCCATCCCTCTCGGAGATCCTGGCAAGCTACCAAGAGTATCTTGCCCTCATGGCAGAGCCTGGCAAGCTACCTGTGGCGTTTTCAATATGCCAAAAACAGTAACAACAAATCTCACAAATGGAGATGTTACTGGTGCCCGCTCGAGGAAATCGATGAACAACGGGATGACAGTGCTATGGTGCAGTGCAATCCAACATAAAACTATTACATCTATAAGATGTAATAGTAATGTAATACTATTACATTAGTATAGATGTATAGTATAGATGTATACATCTATACTAAAATAGATGTAATACTCTATAAGTATTATAGATGTAATACTTATAGAGTATTAGAATGTAATACTTATAGAGTATTAGAATCAGTTTTAAGTATCAACATACAGTTATTCCTTCTGATCCTTTGGGAAGATAGTGAATACTAGCCAATAATTTCTTTATACCTATATTTTAGCATATGATTGGAAAGAAATATAACATGCTTTACCATTAAGTCTATTTAGATGTACAATATCAAATTGTATTCTTTTCAAATCTAGTACAAGTTGGGATGTAGGAATCGTGTATACCAAAATTCTTCCTAAGTTTAAAGATTATAGTATAAGTAGTTCTGTGATTGAACTTCCAGCTAAAATAACCCCTAACCAATGTCCCCCAGGTCTACTTCTATCCTAAATTGCTTATTCTCCTGCCCAATAATTAGGATCAGTTTCTCCTCACTCCTTGTATCAGGCTCCAAGCGACTTACTGAGGTCAATAAAACCTATTCTAACGGCCTTTAATGTTTGACCTATCTAACTCTGTATTTGGCACGTGCGCACACACACACACACACACACACACACACACACACACACACACTGAGAGAAAGAGAGAAAGAGAGAGAGAGAGGGAGGGAGAGAGAGAGGAGAAAGGCTATCTTGCTTTCCCCAAAAATCTTTCCTTAGATGAAATAATCCCTGCTGCTTATTTCCCAAACCCTTTAATCATTTTGTTTCTGTTCTCTGAACTCTTTCCAACTTCCCTATATCGTGTATAAGACGTGGAAACCAAAACCACACACCACTTTTCTGGGCCTCCACATTGCCAGCCCTAAGGGGGTTGATTTGCTTCTTCAATCAGAAACCAAAGCCAAAGCCAACAGGTTTCTAACAAGTGGATGGATGTCTCAGAACAGGTGTGACACCCACATTGCAGTACAGCAACACCTCCGAAGTAAATCATCATTCAGTGTGGAAAGGTAACATCCTCGCATTCACTCAAAGCTTTCTTAGAATACTCATGTATTTGTATAAGACAGCAGGGAGGAGGATGCAGCTAGTAAAGAAGGAGATAAATGGCATTTAATTCTTTCCACATTGCTCAAGGTGTAATTGCTCTTTGTGTAAAGGGAGCCGCTCGATTTTCTGGGACGAAGCAAAGTTCACTGAAATACATACACACAATATATATTATAATAATTCCAAGCAAGAGAAAGCAAAGGAAATACCCAGGGTCCTGCCAATCCCACAAATATTCAGTGAGAAAAACACCTGGATTTTCCCCAAGCCACAGCTGTTCAGTTGGAAAATGCCTGGATCCCATTGAACAAGGGGGGAGGCGGGCGTGGGGGGACCAGGGATGCATCCGGCCCGGCGTGTCTCCCCAGAACGATAGGCACACATGAATCCTATTTGATCAAGACACAGTTACTCTGGAAATAAACAGATACTTCTGGACTCAAGCACAGTTCACACTTAGCACACACAGATGGGGAGGCTGTGCACAGAGACACAATCTACCAGCGGCTCCTTCTGTACACAGACACGGGGGGAGAGAACTTGTGCCACAGATTTCTGGCTGTGTCAGTATCTCAGTTGTTTTCCCGGAGGAACAGATGGGGCTCCGGCAGGGCGGCTCTGTAAGGGCATCTGGATCACACAGGCCCGGAGCGTTGCGACTGATGCGCTGAATGTAGCCGTGTTTATACGTAAAGAAAAATGCAAACTTGAATCAGTCAACCTTGCTTTTTCTTAGCATACTAACAACACAGTAGCATAATCAGCAAGGAATGTGCAGCCTTTTCTGAACACCCAGGAAGTGGGTCGGGGAAGGAATGGGGGTGGTGTGCTTTTGTCTCTATCATCACTCTTTACCTGTTCCACCTATTTCCATATTTTTAAGCTAAACACCTCTGGTGTCTAATGAAACCTTTTCCACTAAATTTTCCAAAAGCTTTTTTAGCCTTCCCTGATTAAAATGGCTCTATTGGTTCTGAAATTACCCTGAACATGAGGCTGATATTTACACAAATTACATAATCATGGAATTTATCTACGTTAAGGCACGCAGGGGTTTCTGAGGGCTATTATAATTTACAAGGAATGAGTCAATGCCTAATACTTTCAAAGATGTTTTCAGATTGCAGTCCAAGCTAATCCTGAGGGAAGAACTATGTTTTGAGAAATCACAGGCTTGAAAATTGAGGACTTTAGAGTCCTCAGGTCTTAGGAGAGTCTCTTCCGTCCAAGGTTTCCCCGCAGACCCACACACACAACCTCCTCACCCAGGACTAGAGGGTGTTTGCCTTCCTTGCATGTGCCTGACCCGAGTTCGTTCCCCGCCATCCCCTATGGCCCCCGAGCCCTCCAGGAGTGATCTATGAGTGCAGAGCTAGGAGTCACCCCTTAGCATGGCCAGGTGTGGTCTAAAAGCCAAAAAATTAAAAAAGGATTTCCCTCTTTTCTCTGACTCCCAAAACCTGGATTGCCAACCCTGCAGAGAGGATAGTAAAAACTGATTCTAGAAACTGATTCCTAAACTTGGGTTCACCTCCACTTTCTCTGCCACTCACTGGGGCCGGAGCAATAGTACAGCAGGTAGGGCGTTTGCCCTGCACGCAGCTGACCTGGGCTCGATCCCTGGCATCCCATATGGTCCCCTGAGCACTGCCAGGAGTGATTCCTGAGTGCAGAGCCAGGAGTAACCCCTGAGCATCACTGGGTGTGACCCAAAGACCCAGTATATATATATACACATACACACATATACACATATACATATATACATATACATATATGTGTATACACGCATATATATACATATATATGTATATGCGTGTATACATATATATATCCACTCACTAACTCCTTATTCCCCAGAACTCTTTGTAATGAATACAAATGAAAAAATGAAGAGGAGAGAGAAAGAAAGAAAGAAAGAGAAGTGAAATTTTCACAAGTCCATAATCCCTTGGCATTCCATGAATAATTTCTAGGCCTGAGGACAGCAGGCATGGTCAGTGATGTCTGCCCTGACCAGTAGGCATGGAGTGGTCTCTCGAGCAAATCCAGCTCGATGGGGTGTGTCGGTGACATTCCCACATTCCCACATTTTCATCAAATACAGTCTCCCTTGTCTGCAAGCGTCTATGTTTCCCCTCAGCCTCCATGGGTTTTTTTTTCCTTAATCTCTGATCCTTTCCTTTATGTATAAATCTGGCTTCTGAGTTTTTGCTGTGGGCTTTATCCTCTAGATCTCCTTGAAAGCTCTACAGCCTCTCTTCCGTGGTTTTATCCCTGGTTTCATCTGTGGGCTTTAGTCACTGTTTTTTTTTCCTTCATTTAAGCCCTGGTCTCCAATCCAAACAGAACAGGGAAAGCTTAAAAGTAACAGTCACATTAAACACAGTACGGTAGATGTGCATTAAAACCCAAATCCTAGAGACCTCCAGAGTGGGGCGCGGATAGAGGTCACTTAGGGGAAAGCTACTGCCAGCAGCCAGAGAGGTGACAGCTTGTTTCTGAGCATGCCCAGCCCATGAGAAAAAGCAAGCAACACTAAACAATGTACAGAGCGACTGTGGCTGCCAGCACTTAAAGGTCACAGGTACCCAGAAAAAATGATTCCAGCAGTCTGGCACTGATCACCAACAGTGAAGCCATATTCACAACTGGAAGCAAAAAAGAAGCATTCTTCCCTGACCCTTAGACTATCCTCACACTTCCCACAGTAGGACTTTGCCCTAGCTGCCCAATAATAATTAGCAGCCCAGAATATATCCCGGAGATGCAAAAAAAAAAAACACAGTAGAAATGACATCTGCACTGGTATGTTTATCACAGCACTGCTCACAATAGCCAGAATCTGGAAAACACCCAAGTGCCTGAGAACAGATGGCTGGTTAAAGAAACTTTGGGACATCTACACAGTGGAATACTATGCAGCTGTTAGAAAAGATGAAATCATGAAATTCACATATAAGTGGATGGACTTGGAGAATATCATGCTAAGTGAAACTAGTCAGAAAGAGAGGGATAGACATAGAATGACTGCACTCATTTGTGGAATATAAAGTAGCATAATATGAGACAAATACTTAAGGCCTTGCACGCGGCCAACCCAGGTTCAATTCCCAGCATCCCATATGCTCCCCTGAGCACTGCTAGGAGAAATTCCTGAGTGCAGAGCCAGGAGGAACCACTGTGCATTGCCCCAAAAGCAAAATAAATAAATAAATAAAACTCAATTAAAAAAAATCAAGGCAAAGGGGCCAGAGAGCTAATACAAAGGTTAAGGCTCTTGCCTTGCACATGGTTGACGCAAATGCAATCAATCCCAGTACTACATATGGTCTCCCAAGCACCAACAGGAGGAATTCCTGAGCATAGAGCCAGGAGTAAGCCCTGAGCACTACTAGGTTACTTGGTGTGGCCCCAAAAAACTATATCATGAAGGAGGCAAGAAGATCCGAGCCCAGGAAGGACAGGGGGAAGCCAAACGATCTGTCAGTTTCATTCTGAAGAGACCACGAGGAAAACAACTCCAGGGGCCTGGAAATTGGAGAAGGCAAAGAGAGGCCAGAGAGATCACACAGGGTTTAAGACAATGAACTTGCATGGGGTCAACTCTGGCTCCATTCCTGGCACCCCATATGTTTCCTAAGCACCAGAAGTGATCGCTGAGCACAGGCAAGGAACAAGCCCTAAGCACAGCCATGTGTGACCCCAAAACAGACACGGTCTAAAAGGCAAAAAGCAAGGAAATGGGTACGATTTTTATGTTAGCTCAATGAGTTCCATGTCAGATTTCTAAGCTCCAAATCTGCAGAAAAATAAATAGGAAAAAAATATATATGTGTGTGTGTTTTATTTTTCAAAGACACTTAGTTTATGGACATTTATTAGGGTAGCATTAAGAACCTTCCATATTCCCTGAATAGCGCCAAAGCCAGTTTGTGTTTGTCCCAGAGCCTTTCTTAGCTCATCATCTGTATTCCCAGTGCAAAGAAGAGGCACATTATCACAGCTCGGCAAGGAATTACTGCCACGTCTGCTGGACATTTGGACTGATTCATTTTAGGGTAACATTTTTTGCAATGCTGTGATGATTTTTTTTTCAGTTTGTTGCCTTCAGTTTTCTCTTTGGATAAAATGTTTTGGGGAAAAGAAAGAGCACTCTTTGTAAAAAAGATTAAGAGAAGTCTATGCAAATGAAGCACAATGATGCTTGTCAGAACCTTATATGGATGTGTTTTGGGGTACAATTGAGAGGTAGCCTAAATTTACTGAAATGTACAAGAACAGTCCTCTGGATGAGGGCTAAGAACACAGGTTACTTTTACAGCAAAGAGTTGGTCTAACAACAGCGGCGGGGGAAGTGGAATTCTGGCTATAAAGCAGAGGGAAATAAATCCTGACTGTGGAAACTATCTAATTGTTATACAATGGGCCATGAAATCTACTCAGTGGGTGTCACATCCCAAGAGATAGGAAACCTGCTAAATCACCACAAAGAATCTGGTTCCTTTCATCCCTCTGTACTTCAATGTAAATGCAGTGATTTTCAAACTTTTCTGACCCATTCCAAAAGTGCATTTGATATTCTGCCACTACACACAGAGACACAGCACATTAAGCATGCCAATACAAGCATCTGGATCAATAGTTTCATGATACCCTATTTACATGTGCAGTGTGAGGTATTCTCTGATATTTTCTCTTTGTGTGTTTGTGTGTGTGTGTGTGTGTGTGAGGGGGGTATGGGGTGACACATTCAGCTGTACTCCTTCCTCTGTGCTCAGGGATCCATTCTGGCAGAGCGTGGAGAGACCATATGTGGTGTCAAAATTTGAGCCAGTGTTGGCTGTATAAAAGGTCACCTTACCCCCTATATGATCTTTCTGGCTCTTGTTCCCTTGGGTTTTTGTTTTTGTTTTTGTTTTTAATTAGTGAATCACTGTGAGGTACAGTTGCATACTTACAAATGCTTGTGTTTCCATTTCAGTCATATAATGGCCGAGTACCCATCCCTCCACCAATGCCCATTTACCACCAATGATCCCAGGACCCCTCCCCCACCACCCCATCCCATCCCTCACACCCCCACACCCCACCTCTATGGCAGGGCATTCCCTTTCGTTCTCTCTCTCCTTTTGGGTGTTGTGGTTTGTGATAGAGGTATTGAGAGGCCATCGTGTTCAGTCTATAGTCTACTTTCGGCTTGTATCTCCCAACCCCACCAGGTCCTCCTGAAACCCTTTACTTGGTGTTCCCTTCTTTATCTGAGCTGCCTTTCCCCCCAGCATGTGAGGCCAGCTTCCAAGACATGGGGCAAGCCTCCTGGACCTTATCTCTGCCATTCTTAGGTGTTAGTCTCCCATTCTGTTACATTCCACAGATGAGTGCAATCTTTCTATGTCTGTCCCTCTCTTTCTGACTCATTTCACTTAACATGATACTCTCCATGTTGATCCACTTAATATACAAATTGTTCCCTCGTTTTTAATTCCTGCTTCCACTGTTACTTCTTGCTGACCAAGACCCACTAAGTAGTTTAAAGTAGTTTAAAGACAAAGTTTCACAAGTGTTGACTTGACCAGGGTGTGGAGAAATAAGAACCCTTATATACTGTGGCTGAGGGTAAGGAGTAAGGGTATAGTGGTTCCCTCTTTATGGAAAACAGCTTGGAAATTTCTCAAAATAATTAAAATTTATCTACCATATGATCCAATAATTCTACTCTGATATGTCTATGTGAAGAATACATAAACATTAATTTAAAAAGATATATAGGGCCTACTCAATACCCCTATTGCAAACGACAACACCCAATTGGAGAGAGAGAGAGAGAGATCAAAAGGGAGTACCCTGCCACAGAGGCAGGGTGGGGTGGGGGGGAGATAGGATGGGGGGGGAGGGATACTGGGTATTGGTGATGGAGAACGGGCACTGGTGGAGGGATGTGTTTGTGAACATTGTATGAGGGAAAAACAAGTTCTAACATGTGTGAATCTGTATCTGTACCCTCATGGTGATTCACTAATTAAAGAATAAAATTTAAAAAAAAAGATATATAGGGCCAGAGCAATAGTACAGTGGGGAGGACATTTACCTTACATGTGCCTGACCAAGATTCAATCTCCTGCACCCCAAATCGTTCCCCAAGCCTGCTAGTAGTGACCCCTGAGCACAGAGCCAGGAGTAAGCCCTGAGCACTGCAGGGTGTGACCTGCAAACAAAACAAAACAAAACAAAACAAAAAGATATTTGACCACCAATATTTATTGGAATACTATTATAATAGTTAAGATATGGAAACAACCTCAAGTACCCAAAGGCAGATGAAAAACAGATAAGTAGATAAAGAAGATATTACACAGTGGCAGGCTAATGATCCATTTCAAACACCCTCTTGCCTTTTTTCCATTAGAAAAACTGAAAGTTTGCTTTTTGCTCTAATCTAAATGGACTCGGAGAGGGTCATGCTAAGTGACCGAGAAGAGAAAGGACAAAGACCAATGTCAGTAGATCTCACTATCAGACAGAGACTCAGAGCACTAAACAGACAAAACCTACAAAAACCAGCCACTGGACAGAACAGCAGAGCTCTGGTTGTCAAAGGGTGTGGGGTGGGGAGAAGTGGTTTGCAAGAGGGAAGGGTGTCCAATGGATGGTGGTTACTGGATGGTGATGCTTGATTGCCGGTGTGTCTTAACATGTACTTTGAAGAGACCCAGAAGTCTATTCCTAAAACATAGGGAGACATATAAATTATCGCTATTTCAATAAACAAAAACTTTCTGTAGTACTATTTAATCCAGCGGCTAGGGCATTTGCCTTGCACGCAGATGACTCGGGTTCGATTTCTCCACCCCTCTCAGAGAGCCCGGCAAGCTACCCGTGGTGTATTCGATATGCCAAAAACAGTAACAACAAGTCTCACAATGGAGGCGTTACTGGTGCCCGCTCAAGCAAATTAATGAGCAATAGGATGACAGTGTGATACAGTGAGTACTATTTAATCATAAGATGGTTATTTTCTTTAATTTTTTTTAATTTAATTTAATTTTATTTATTTTATTTTTTATTGAATCACCAAGTGGAGGGTTACATTGTTCTCAGGATTATGTCAGTTATATAATACTCAAACACCCTTCCCTTCACCAGTGCCCATCTTCCATCACCAACCCCCCCAGTATATCTGCCGCCCCCTCCCACCTCCCCAGTCCCCACCCTTGTACGTGATAAGTTTCACTTCATTATCTCGATTACATTCCATGTTTCAACACACAACTCACTACCGTTGCTGGGGTTTCCCCCAAAAAAGAAAAAGACAGTCCTATTGCCAAGGAGGCATTTGATAGTTCTCCATTGCTAAGAATATAGAGATATTAAGTCCCGCTGTTTGTTACATAACTTTTCTTTTTCCCCCTTGCCCCGCGCCACTGAGTTCACGCCTGTTTAGTAATCGCCACGCTGTCTGACAAAGGGAAAAAAAACCGAAGAGGATGGTTATTTCCCGTCATCAGCCGGCGTGGGGCTCTGGCTTAGTTGATAGTCTAGTAGAGTGTCTACAAGCAGTTTCTGGAACCAAAAATCTTGCGCTGGTATCAGCTCCGGCTCGAGATTCCACCAGCGTCCCGCTGTTCCATGTACATAACTTTTCCCCTTTTATCCCATTCCCACGCCACCAGGTCTGTTTGCTTAATGGACATCACACTATGTTTGACACAACGCCGCGTTTCTTCCCGAGATAGGATATTTCTTCTCAGCCGGCTTGGGGATATAGTTTAGTTCAGTCTAGAGAGATGGCTACCACTTTGATTGCTTTCAATATTTCAACAAAAGACTTACTATTCTTGTTAGGATCTCCCACAAAAGTCCGACCCATTAAGAAGGAACCATTACATATTGCTGATACTAAGATGACATTTGGGTTTCTGTATAAAGACCAGGGAAAATTCTGCCTGAAATTCTATCACTACAATCTTTTACCCTTTTATGGTGCTCATAAGATGGGAAAACCTAGAGAAATATCGGGCCCCCCGCACTGGCGGAAGTGGGAAAGCTCCCTTGTCCTCCTCCCTTGTCCTCCTGCGGGCGCGGCGAAGTGGGGAAGCCCACGTGGCTGCACTCTCTTTAAGTGTCCGATGTGGGCGGAGACCGGTACTTCCCCGCCCTCGATCTCCCGCCATCATCATGTGGAAGGTTACAGTTTCCAGGCTTATCTCAGTTATACACTGCTCGAACAGCCATCCCTTCACCAGTGCCCATATTCCACCACCAAAAAACCCAGTATACCTCCCTCCCCCCCACCCCCCACCCCCCACCCCCACTTTGCGTAGCTGATAAGTTTCACTTCATTTTCTCTTTACCTTGATTTCATTCCATATTTCAACACAATATTCACTATTGTTGTTGGAGTTTCCCCTCAAAAAAAGAGCCCTGCTGACAAGGAAGCATTTGATAGTTAGTTTTCCATTGCTGAGAGTGAAGAGATATGAAGTCGGTTTAGGATTTCTGCATTTTAGTACTTTAGTAGTTAAGTCCAGTGAGATTTATGTTAGAAATTGCATCATTTCCCTTCCTGGGGCAGCACGGGGCTCTGGCTTAGTTCACAGTCTAGAGACATTGGTGGAAGCAGTTGCTGGTACCAAAAGTAGTCTAGCTGGCCTCTGGATCGTGGTCATCAGCAGCAGAGCGGCCACACAAATAAACATGTGGCCACTCGGGTCGAATCTCAGCAGAGCGCGCACCGATATCGCCCCGGCCTCAAGATGGGTATTTTCTTCCCAACTAATAGGACTTCTATAAATATTACCTAGTAAGTTTAAATGAAATAGTAGTTTGGACCTCTTTCTAAGCTTTTTACCAACTGCATAATTTCCAAGGTTTTTTTCCTCAATAAGAATATTAGTTTATTCATTTTTTTTCTTAACAGAACTTGCTTTTCTTAAAGAAGTAGCTTTAAAAACTTGCTTTTCTTTAAATAGTAGCTTAAAGTGTAGTTCAGTGATAGAATCCAAACCTCACATGCACAAGGCCCTAGATTTTATCCCTAGCACTCCCAACTCACTTCAAAATGAAACAAAACAAGAAGGGGCGGGAGAGAATCTACTAGAATCAAGTAAGGAGTAACAACTTGGAAACTTACTTCTGTTAAGTAAAAATGATTTTCTGAGAGAATTCTGACAACAATTCATCAACAATTAACTCCTAAAAAAATAGCCATTGTTGAATCCTTTTTGTGCTACAGTAGCATTGGTATTTTGACTGCAGGATTTCAGGAAGCAAAGTCACTCCAAGGGATAAAGCAATGTTTAAGACCCTCCCCAAGGGCATTCTGATTGATGATGTAGTCAGAATCACCTTGAAAACCACCCCATCACTGCATTTTGCTCAGAGCAGGTAAGGCTGGCTTCCTCAGGCTCCGCAGAAAGTGGTCCACATCACATTGATTTCAGCACTTACAGCTCACAACACACTTCTCGGACTCTTGCCTACGAAATAAGAATGACAGTCAACTCTCAGGGCTGAAGAATAGTTAATAAACTGTGCTTACCCTACAGAGATGCAAAACAATAGCAATCACTCATCAGTGTGCCGAGAGGTGACAGATTCCAATTTCCCATTTTCCAGAGACGCTCTCCTCATTACCAAGCAAAGCAGGCCGGTTAACTTGCCTGAGATCTATAGCTTGCGGCAGTGATCTCATCGGTCTGTGTCCCTGATGGGGACTCCGGCAGGTGTTGTGGAGAGCAGCGAGCTGACATATGGAGACATATTGCTCAACAGACTGATCCACCAGGCCGCCTCATTTCCCTTCTCTTTAGAAAAAGCAATTATTTTAAATTGCTCTATACCAAAATGACTTTGCTGGGGCCCCCAAATTCAGCAAGTCAACAAACTATTGTGTAAATGAGTGCCTGCAGCCACCTTGTTTTCTTTTTTCATTAAAGATTTTAAAAAGAAGAATCAGAGTACTTCGGTGTTTCACCCCGAAGAAAGGAGGGTGGGTGACAATTCAAATATTTGCATACAATATGAAGCTGGTATGCCGAACACATGTTATTTTGGAAGCCTTTTGACTAGAGAGCAAAACTACTTTTTAGATTTGTTTTCAATTTGGGGAGCAGAAGGGGATGCTTGCAAGGTCACCCCCAGCAGTGCTCAGGTCTTACTCCTGGCTCGGTACTCTGGGATCGCTCCTAATCGATGGGGCTCAGGGACCATATGGGATGCTGGGTATCAAATCCAGATATGCTGCATGCAAGCAAGCTCCTTACAAGCTATACTTTCCCTCCCTGTTTTCAATCTTTTTATTTGTCACATTTTATTGATTTATCTGTGGCGTATGATGTTGTAAAACGTTGGGAATAGTGCAGCTTCACATCCTCTGTGTGTATAGCTCACCGCACCCACGAGCAAAGTTCCACAGTCAAATTTGTAATCAAATCACTCCTAACCTCCCTGCCACCCACCTTTCTCTCTGGTAACTACCGTATTTTTCAAAGTCCAAAAGATGTTTTGATTGCTTTTTGCCAGTTCATTTGCTTGGGTTATTATATTTCATATATGAAACCACCCCATAACTTGCTTTACTTTGTTATTTATTTCATTCAGCATAATCACCTCAAGTTCCATCCACATTGTCTCAGAAGACACGATTTCATCTTTTGAATAGCCAAGTGGTGTCTGTTGATATATATAACGCATGTATATATCTCACTGCTTCTTTGTCCAGTCATCTGTCAGAGAGTGTTGGATTGATTCCATGTTTAGCCTGTTGTGAATAGTGCTGCTATGAACATGGGGATTCATATTTGCACATAGTTAATCAAATTAATGTTTTCATTTCTTCCAAAAAATGCCTAGACATGGGACTGCTAAATGGAGTTTCCATTTTCATTTTCTAAAGCATTTCCATACTGTTTTGCATAGAGGCTGTGTAGGATATAACATTGGGTTTGTCCTTTCAGCCTTGCTGCAGAGAACTTAAGTTTCTGGTTACACCCACCACACTGCTCCGAGTCACTCCCATTCCTCTGTTTATCGTAAACTCTTTTCTGTACTCTCCTCCCCAACAAGTTAATCACGTTTTCCCCTAATTAGATTCTGTTAATCTGATATGTAAGATCCTTCTAGGGCATTGAACTTGTATTGTAAGTTAAATATTGCTTTTCTCTGTGTTTTGCATAGTTTACTTTAAAGCAATGTTCTTTCTGTATGGACACAAGAAGACAGTTAATATTATGCTTTGTAACTTGGGAGTCAATTGACTCCAATAATATATACTCCTGGGCATCTGCTTTTTTGACTCAGTTGCCCTTAGTTCCTAGCAGACCAAAAGCAGGATCCCAATGAGGGACTGAATGGACCCAGGGCAAGCTGTGAGCTACCCTGGCATCAAAATGGGCCAGGCCAAAGCGCCACAATACTCAACTATAAGTTGGGGGCATGATCATGAACAAATGCTGTCATGATCCAAAAGTAATGACAAGACTAGGACCCTGCTGGACTTAGGAAGACTAACCTGGCCTAAGGACTGTGATCTGGAATATATAGTGAGAGGTCCTCAGGAAGAACCAAGCTTTAAGTTTGATATATCTCTTACTGTGCTCATACAGAATGACATTGCTAGAAATATTTGAAGTAGATTTACTACAACTACTTAAGTGGATTACTAGCTGAGGAAAGAAGAAAGCAACACACCCTCCTTTGGATCCCATACTTGAGCAGATCTCCTAGTAATCTGGAGTAATCTCCTTAGATGAGATTTTTGTCCTTGAGTTAATCTCCTGAAGGAGTAATTTTACCTTTCTTTGTTGATTTGTTAATGTTCAACCCACCTTTGTATTACCACCCTATATGATTGCTATATAAACTAAGACTGTAAGAGTGGAGGGGGTCAGAGTCAGAAGTAAGAGACAGAGTCAGAAGTGAGAGTGAGAGGGACTCGGGAAAGAGAGAAGCAGAGGGGCCCGAGAGAGAAGCAGAAGGGGGGCCAGAGGGGAAGGACAATGAGAGAGGCATAAGGAGATTGATGAGAAATAGGGAAGAAGAATGAAGTAGTATGGGGGAGGGAGAAGCAGGAGGAGAATCAGAGGAGAATGGAGATAGGAATGGAATAAACTTCAACTGAGGGGGCTGGAGCGATAGCACAGCGGGTAAGGCGTTTGCCTTGCAAGTGGCCGACCTGGGTTCAAATCCCAGTATCCCATATGGTCCCCTGAGCACCGCCAAGGGTAATTCCTGAGTGCAGAGCCAGGAGTAACCCCTGTGAATCACCGGGTGTGACCCAAAAAGCAAAAATAAATAAATAAATAAATAAATAAATGAAAAAAACTGCAACTGAAACCAACCAGCCCTGGCCCTCCTTCCTTCCTTCGCCTGCCCTTCACCATCTACCTCCCTGGGGTGGGGGCAGAGGCATGACACTATCGAACTCGGGCGGCAGGAGAGATGGAGCACTGCTGCCCTTTTGTAATTACATAAGGCTGCACCCATTTACTTTCCCATTAACACTGTTCATGAGTTCATTTTTTCTCTACACCCTTTCCAACAATTTCTGTTTTTGGAGAAACAATAATTATTGTTTCAGTCATTCCCACTGGTATAAGGTGATGTCTCTTTGTGCTTTTGATTTGTGCTCCTCTAGTCATAAGCAAAGCTGAGTACTTTGGTGGGGGTGTCCTACCTAGTACTGATGGGGGTCACTGGAGTTTCACCAGCTGAAGTGCTCAGGAGGCCATGCGGGGGCCCAGAAGTGGAATCTGGGGCTAAGTATGCCAGACCTGCGCTCCAGCCCTTCCCACCAAATCCCCAGTCCAAGCTGAGCAATTTTTTGTAGATACCTTCCCAGCCTGTCCAGAGTTTTGGGGGTGTACAACATTGACAGTACCACAAAGAAAAGAAAGAAAAGTATTAAAGGAAATAAGGTCAAACTACTTGGGCTGGTTCGGTTGATACTCACTTTGAAATGCGCTAATAGGCATACATGGATTCAGAATTACAAATAAGGATTTTGGAGATAAGCTTTAATATCTATGTAGATTTCCCAATCCTAAAGGGAAAAAAAGTATGCTGATTTATGAAGCCCAGAGAAAGTATGAGCAGCTGGAACACTACAGTCATGTTTTCAGAGAGGACTTTCATTTACAATTTGGATTGAAGTTCCAGAATTTACCAAAGCCATGATTTGAATTCATAAAATTTTAGAGATTAAGCATTGATCTTTTGGGGGCCTGGAGTGATAATCCAGCAGGTAAGGCTCTTGCCTTGCGTGTGGCCAACCCTGGTTCCATCTCTGGACCCTTCTATGTGTCCCCCACCCCCCCAGCCCGCCAGAAGGATCTCTGAGCAGAGAGTCAGGAGTAAGTTCTGAACACGGTCAGGTGTGGCCTAAAGCCCAAAAAGGAAAAAAATTAGAAAGCATAGATCTTTTTTGGAAGTGTTATGCCCAACCCTTGGAATATCAAATGATAGAGTAATTAAAGACATAGTAACTA